>NC_080571.1:62377914-62741671 GCF_030247185.1 Malaya genurostris
TAAAATTTCCACATTTGAACCGCGTAAATCACTTTATGAATGTTTGCATTAGTTTAATCAAATACTTTAACATAATTAATATTTACTATTTTTAAAATAAACCGCTTATGACAGACATGTGATATCGGTATCACTGTACACCATGAAATCACATGTCTGTCACCCTGAATCACGGTGGTATCACGCGAGCATCATGATACAACGGTGATTTCCGTACAACGGTCATTTATCGTTGTACTGCGCAAAATCACATTACTGTTTACTGCTACCAGCGCCATTGGCGAGCGATGCTCATGAACTCATGAAACAATATTTCCTTCTTCTGAGCATCAAATAATGAACAACCATCGTCATATTTTGAAAAAAAAATCATCCTGTTTATTGATGACCTATCGAAATTCCATTTATAACATTGGTCCCTTATATTCACTTCTGGAAACTCTAAATCTTCTCATTACTTCGTCTTGTGTCATCATGTTGAATGCCGTTCGATGGAAAGAAAACTTGTTTTTAAATTGTTTAGAAAGAGTCTTATTTTGGATATGAATAGAGAACAGCGAATCATGTCTTTCAGTGTGAGTAAATTGAAGCAGAACATGTACCAAGTTACATATTCTATTTAAGAAATACTTGTAATAGTTTTCAGTGTTACTTCATAAATATAGCATAACAACTTTAAACTACCTAAAATCCTAATAAAACTATTATGAGATTATATTTCAGTCTAGTAGACCATTTTTCATAAGATTTGTGGAGTTAAGTAAAGCATCAAACCTATGTCAAATCTATTTCTGAATGATTTAAAATTCAAGAAGGTTATTCAGCTTTATGATGAACATAATCCTTTTTATGAAAATTTCGTGATTTTATTTTTTTTCGTGATTCTGAAATATGTGTGTCCCATGCCGTTTCTGATGGTTACATACTAAAAATATCTAAGATTTATTTACTATTTTGAGACTCAATGTTAATAGTTTATGCGATCTTAATTTTATCGTGAATATGCGGGTGAAAAAGGAATTATGACTGAACACCTTGAAATTTATGCGGATTTGGCAAAAGTCGGCAAGATCTATAAACAAAATTAGGTGATTCATCACCTTTTTGGTAGAAATCTGGGTCGTTGCAAAAAAAATAGTTCTCGTGTTCCTTTCATATTTCCTCCATTTTATATTTATATTTTTTTTATCAGTTACAATAGAACATCAAACTTATGAACATCTAATTTTCATTAATGCTAATTACATTTAAACAATGAAGGAAAAATTCCTGTATCCCAGAACAAACGTGTCAAAAATGTACCTTAAAATCATAAAATTTGATATGAGTGATACTGTCATCAAATGAACACTCACACACAAATAGTTTAATAGCTAAGAGAGACATTGATTATATCTATCATAAATTAGTTGCTAGTAATACACTTCAAACCGCAAAAGTTTTTGGTTTCTATATTATCGATCATCGGAGCTGGGAAATTAAGCTAAATTTTGAGTTGTTACGTTTCACAGTACATTCATTCTGTGCGCAAAACATGTCTGTCACCTCATCGTTGTACGCGTACAGCATTGTACAGAAATCATTGTACGGAAATCACATGTCTGTCAGTGGTATTAGCCGACGTGTTTTTTTTATAATCTCGGTTTGCCACCTTTACCTTCTTAAAAGTCGATGACTTGGTTCGTTTCTTGGCTAGCTGCACAATAGTACAGTAGAGAGCTTGCCAGCGACACACAGGGGTCCAAAACTGGAAAAAGACTGTACTCTGTACTGACTTTCGAAGCTCTTAAAAATCAGTGAAAGAGGGAGGGATTGAGGGGGAAATGGAAAGGTTTGGACTAGGAGGATGGGGACAATTGACGACACAAAAACACAAAAAAGCAGAAGTAAATTCTGCACCCCTAAGGGATGCTGTATAATTTGCTGGGGATCACATTTAGTGGAAGCAGAAGTAAATTCTGAACCTCTACGAGGTCCCGAACAGTCTTCTGTAAAACCTATTTAGGTTTGTTACTATATGCGTTCTTTCTGATGAACGATGCACAGTTAATAAAACCTCCAACCCCGAGAGGATTTAGAGATTTTACAAAAGCGACACCATTCTTCACTCTCGGAAGAATGCAGAACGATTCGCAGTATGTATGTTACGAGCAGAAGTAAATTCGGTATCCCATAAAGGATGCCAAACAATCTGCTAAACCCTATTTAAGGTGAATACAGAAAGGATTCATTCACTACAGGAAGAACGATGAACCCTTCTGACTATAGCTTCTTACCACATTGGGTGAGAAACGACAGAATATCCTTTAATTGTAGTTCCGCATACACAGACTCAACCATGTATGGAGAGCCAAAAACCCGGATACGTAGTTGCGTCAATGCGGGACAATTACATATCAGATGATATGAAGTACCATAATCGCATTCACACAAATCACATGAATAATACTCAGCACGTTGAATAGTAGCCATGTGACAATTGAGTTTGCAATGTCCAGTCAGAGCTCTGACCAGAATACTGCAATGATGCTTGGAAAAATGCAGTAGACACTTTGACATTTTCAGATTTAAATCTGGTAAAAATTCTTTTGTCTGAGCGCAAATTTACAAGCTGCGCCAGTAGCTGGCATGTTTGGATGCAGCCCAAGAACGAATCTTGTGCTTTATCCAACTAGTTGAAAGTGGTAAAGCTGGTTCAGGACCAACGAAATCATTCATTGCACCAGCTCTAGCCAACTCATCAGCCCATTCATTTCCAGTAATACCAGAATGGCCGGGTACCCATAAGAAGTAAACAGCATTTGAAATGCTGAGGTCTTCAATTTGAGTTCGACATGCGATCACTAGATTCAACCGTGAATCATTCGAACTGAGTGATTTTAATGCTGCCAGACTGTCGAAACAAAAATAAATTCGTTTACCACAGATTCTCTGCTGAAGTGCCGATTGTATTCCACACAGAATCGCGTAGACTTCTGCTTGGAACACAGTACAGTATCTACCGAGTTAATGAGACTACTCTAGCCTCATTTCACAACAGTAGACACCAGCACCAGCACGACCATTCAACAGAGAGCCGTCCGTATAACAAACTATGTGTTCATCAAGTTGTCGTTCCAGACAACCAGACAACCATTCCTCGCGAAGAGGATAGCTCACATTGAATGTTTTGAAAGGAAAACTGCATTTGAGAAATGGGTCAATACTCATCCCACGTAACCATTTGAGACCACAAGCGAGTGTGGCTGGTAGCATAATCTAATGGGTTCTGTTCCAAAACCCTGTGACTTTAAGACGGTATACACAAGATAATGCTTCTTGTTTTAGGAACACATTTAGTGGTTTAATGCACAGTAGCGCCTCTAGAGCAGCAGTAGGAGTTGTCGTGAATGCTCCTGTCATCGCCATTAGGACCATCCTTTGGAGATGATTTGGCTTTGACTGAACTGTCGCGACTTCTCCTTTCTGCCATCATACAAGACATCCATATGCTATAATTAGTCTAACAATAGTTGTGTAGATCCAATGAATGTATCTGGGTTTGAGTCCCCATGATTTTCCAAAAGCTCGTCTGCATTCGCCGAAAGCCATGCAAGCTCTTTTAATCCTGAACTTGATTAACTTGATCGACCACAGTGACCTCTGAACCGAAGAACTGTAACGGACGAGCTCCTGTGATTATCCTACGATGAGTGAAAAGCATCATTAATGTTTTGCCCGGATTTACAGATAATCCAACCTGACAACACCATTGTTCAACAGATCGCAGGGCTTGTTGCATTAAATCAAAGAGAGTGTTAATGCTTATACCGGTCATCAATATTTGATAATCGTTGGCAAAACCATAAGTTATTAAATTTCGTTAACAAACCATCAGCGACTAGGTTCCTCAAAAGTGGGGATAGTACACAACCTTGAGGACACCCACAGACACTAAGCTTTCTAATCTCTGCTTGCCGAAGCGATGAACAAAGAAGTCGATTGCTAAGCATTGTGTATATCCAATTTGTGATACTTCAAGGTATGCCATGACCACGGGCTGCTTCCAGAATTGAATTGAAAGACACGTTATCAATGGCACCTTCAATATTTAGGGAAACTCCCAAGCAAGATTGCTTTTGTGAGAAAGCTTTTTCAATGTTGTACACAACATCATGTAACAGGGTTGTAGTGGACTTTCCACGCTGGTAAGCATGTTACATTCCATATAGCGGATGCACGCCCAAACTAACATTCCTGATATAGTGATCGACTATGCGTTCCACTGTTTTAAGAAGAAATGAGCTAAGACTGATAGGCCTGAAACTCTTCGCTTCCTCATAAGTGTCGCGACCTCATTTGGGAATAAAGTAATGAACACTCCATGTCCAGCACTTATCGTAGAACAACTAGAAGAAACCAAATATATTGGCTTATAATCGCCTATAGCGAACCATGTAAGGATTTTTTTTAAATGTTTTGATAATTTAAATCCCACGAGTTGCGAAGAAAGAAGTCGTCCACTGTTCCAGAGCTTCGCTTAACACAGTAAGGGAAAACTCCAAGATATTCCGTTCACGACTGCATTGTTTAACCTCCTGCAGCCATTCAGTCATCGGCACGGAAATACACCTTGACTTAGGAGTTCCTATTTTTGTGGCCTTTTACGACATGGAACAGGAAACCAGTGGATCAATTCTTGGTAGAAAATAATTCCGCCGGATGCCACACGGCTAACCTGTTTGGTGGACTTATACCACCGGTACAGGTGGACCGTAGCGTAATTCTTAGCCAGTTGGGAAACCGCTACCGACACTACACGGCTATCTAGGCTGCTCAGAGAGGGAAGTTGACATTGATGGACAACTTCCATGGATGGCCGATCAGCTGACAAATTGTTTTTGCAATATGTATTAAATGCTAACGCCTAGTGTAGGTAGGTAGAAACCAGTTTGGGAAACACTGGTTTAGACTATCGGGAAACGTAAAATTTATAAATTAATCAGTCTAACATAAGTTGGGCTTGTTGAAAGAGCGTAGTTATCTATTGGAAACGTCTCCTACTAAACACTCCAGCAAATCGAGTTGATATTCGTTATGTGTGTCACGAATCATCAATGCATCAACAAACGAATATCAGCACTCAGTACTGAGAACCATTCCGAGTACTACCTTACATATATAGGGTAGACATCATAAATGTTGCTTGCATATTTAATAGCAAAAAATTCCAAATTTCTATTTCAATCCTGCGCTCAACAGTTCCTCAGTTACATCGTCCCAGTCGAAAGTCGTGCCATTTTGAACAAATGGTCCGTCCGTACCGGATTTCCTCGAAACAACGTGTTCTCCCCGGCAGATGCCTCATGCCGAATTTTTCCTCTAGGGTTACCCCGGGACGTTCGGATAAGATGGCTAGCGAATAGGGCTTGCAACGCGTGTACCCTTTCACACTCGCGTACAGCTATGTAATATTTATGATCAAGCATGCTTCGCGCATTGTATCGTCATAAATATCATACAGAAGCAGAGGAAAGTATTCACTTAGTTTCGTGTGCGCGACCTCCCCATTTATCTCACCCAAGTTCAATCATCCGCCAGGAGAGGACGACTTTTTCGTTGCTTTGCGATTTCCACTGCGCTACAAAACAGCTGCCGGGGCTTCGTTTTATTTTTTTTTGGCAACCAACTCACGCCACCATACTATCCGAGGTAATGGAATCCCAACGCAACGCAACGCAACGGTGGGAAATATGATAAAAGCTTTTTATATGCTCGATACCGTTGTCTATCGTTTTCGGAGGAGGCGCGAACCGGGCGACATCCTGAGACAAAGAAGAATAACTCGGAATTTTAAATATAGAAATCCATAAATGTCGAATTGAGTTATGATGCTCATTACTTTGCAGTGTCGAAGCGTGAGAATCGATGGTTCGCATATCCCTACGTGTAAGCATGATGTGTGTGTGTGTGTGTGTGTGTGTGTGTGTGTGTGTGTGTGTGTGTGTGTGTGTGTGTGTGTGTGTGTGTGTGTGTGTGACCATTTATTTGTGCGACCGGGCGAAACTGTCTCGTGATTCTGCTGCGAGTCGCGAGGTTTTTCTTCCCGTAACGAAACAAACGATTTCTCCATAAATAATGCCATCGTCCTGATTGCAGCAGCAGAGTGGGTAGTAGAGACACGTACAAAATTATTTGATAAAGTGCTGAAAAACGGCATAAATGAACATCCGATGCATAATTAAGTAGAGAATAAATTAATTCTGGTGAATTGTCTTCTCCGGCTCTCACAGATGAAATGAATATTGAATAAAAAATCACCTTCGAGGAGGTATTGTGACTCATGCTTGCCAGTTGAAGTAATGGAATACCTATATCCATTTCGATACAATCTCATCATCTTTACGTCAGTCTTCGTCAGTGACGGAGATAGCAACATCAGGGACTGTGCCAATCCCAGGGAGACCGGCAAATACCGTAGTTTGCATGAGGTCAATTGATGAATGATGTTATTAGGTATTCCTTCAAGCATGTACAGTGAAAAATCCCGTATCCCTACGCTCACTATAACCCTTTCGGAGATCGTCCTGTTGATGTCGCTTAATTATTCCCGGAACGTTCGCAAGGTGGCCCATGAAGATTGCAGATTGCAGTCCTCTCTTAAAATGCGGGGGACAACATAACACCTCTGGGGAGTGTCACTGTCGCACACGAATGCGATTGCAATTAAGAAAATTGTAATCTCATTTTCAATTGCATCCCGAGGGTACTTGTACCGACATTGGCCGGTACAACAACGAACAACGAACTTGCTTAGCTTACCTAACCTGATGTTACACTATTGAATAGCTTACTCCAGCCTGGTCAGGAAACCTCTTTCATCACACTATTATATTCTCATTAATTAAACACTGCTGCAATGGTTCCGTCTCGACTCTGGTCTGGAATCACCGTACCGCGCACGGACCGATCCCCGGTCCGTGCACGTAAGAATTGTGAAAATTTACACCTGCTCTCCAGTTGAAGCAGGACCGAACTGAATTCACTTATTCGGGAAGTTTCGTCCACATTCTTCTCCTTTCGTCGTTGCTGTCTGCGGGTCGGAGACAAACGCCGGAGAAAATTATCTTCATCTTGCTGAAGCGCTAGATGCGGGAATATTAAAAAAGCGTTTATAATTAGCGTTGGAGATAATTCAAAAATAATATTAATGGTAAATTAATTTGAGCTGTTTAATTTTCAGAATGTTGTTTTGCTGTTTTTCCTGCAGTCGGAAGATTTCCGGACAGAGTTTATGAAAGGAAATCTCATTGTTTTAACAGAGACAAGCAAAATTGCTATCAAAAGACACTTCGTCTTATTAAAAGCGTTTTCTTGCTTCTGTTTTGAATCCAAAGAGAATTCGATTTTGAAGATTATGTTTCGTTTTTTTTTCTACCTTTAGTACTTACATATTCAAGTGCCAATCACGCCAATAAAAATTCAACAGGTACTAGAGTTTCCTTAGTTAAAGGAAATCAATTCTTTTCCGATATAACATTGATTCTATGTAAAATAACCAACTTCAATAACTTTTTTCACCTTCCTTGCCTTTATTCTATCAGATTTACTAGTTTTGACTAGAAGTCACCATGTGAAAAACTTCAATTTCGTTTGGCTTCGAAGGTTCAAAGTTTTCATAAGCATTTATCATTCATTTATTTTCATCATATGCCGCTTGGCAGACATATAGTTCTTGCTACTTGCCGAACACTGTTTAAATTTGCACCGTAGAGTAATGTCTCGAATGCAGTTTTCAATGTTCAACACGTACACGATGGGCACGAACGTTTTCGCACTCACTTGAACACCGTCTCCCATGTTTAAGCTTGAACATGCTGAATCGGACGCAAGTTTGTACCCAAGCGCAGTGTACAGGTTGAAACATCGTGCCGTAAACTTGTGCGCAAATCTGATTGCAAACATCACGTTTGTACCTTGATGCGAACAGTTGTGTAGTGGTTATTAACTGCGCTCTTTGCAAAACTAATCTAATTGAAATTGCAGAACATATTATTTGAGTGAAATCAGATACATAAAACAATGACGTAAGTCTATGAAATTAAAATTAATTTCTGGATTATTTGCTGTCATTGTCAAAAAAGAAACGAATAAAACGATATTTTTAATCTTTATTCATTTCTTATTATTTTCATGTGATAATGTTATTCTTGTGTGATGAATTTTAGACCTTAATATGATCATAAATACTCAGAAAAGAAAATTAAGGATATGGTAACCCAAGGTGATAAGGAGTGTATCGAAAATAAGCTATCTACAGATTTTTCTTTCAAATTATGATAAGAAACGATATTTTATTCAAACTGAAAAATTGATCCTTCATTGTACGAGGTTAAACTTGAGCATAATGAAAACCGAATTTAAGTTATTCCTTCACGAATTTTTGAACTTTTGATCAAACGCTCTTCATCAAGTTCCGGACAAGTGTTGCATCGCATTTTTTGGACGCTCGAGCAAAAATTTGTTTGAACTCCTGCATGTTCCCAGCTGCTTTACCAGTCTTCTTGAATATCCTCTTCACGATTGCCCAGTAATGTTCGATGGGTCGAAGCTGAGGGCAATTTGGCGGTTTGATATTTTTCTCAACGAAATGTATACCCTTTTCCGCAAGCCGATTGAGAGTGGTTTTGGCATAGTGAGCCGACGCTAAATCCAGCCAAAACAGTGTAGGTGTACTTTGCTTCTTATATAAAGGCAGCAATCTATTCTGGAGACACTCAGATCAATAGATTTCTGCATTTATAGTTCCGATAGTGTAAAAAGTGGTTGACTTCAAACTACAGGAACATATTGCTTGTCATACCAGTATCTTTCGATCGAATTTTTCCACTTGAATCGACCTGTCCGCATCGCTCACATCCTCCCTAACGATGGCAATAAAGTATTGTGGACCTGGAAGGGTTTTTGAGTCCTCTTTTACATAAGTCTCATCGTCCATCAAAACGCATGCATCCGGACTCTGCAAAAGACGCGAATACACTTTCCGGGCCCTTGTTGCTGCTCGCTTCTTCTGTTATACACTTTGTTTCGAGATTTTCTTCTTCTTGTAGGTCGCCTCTCGATACGTTGGATCATTCCGACACTCGTTCCTGCCTTTTGGCCAAATCACGTATTGACATTGATTTGTTCTTCATGATTAGAGATACCACGTCTGGTCCAGTTTCGGGTTGGAAGAACCGGGTTTTCTGCCTCTTCCTGGTAGCTCATCCAAAGAATAGTGTTCCCCAAACTTATTAATGATGGTTTTAACACTGGCAGGATGAATTCCAACCCGCTTCACCAATTTTCGCATAGCAATACCCTTCTCACTTAGCCATGTGTCCAGAACCTTAATTTTCACTTCCTTTTCAAAACGCGACATTTTGAAAACGCAGAATTTCAACCGCACAAACAAGTAAAAAAACTAAAGCTGACAGCCAAACGCACAGCATGCTGTGATCTGAGCATAAAAAAACCATCACAAATACATGCGTACAACACAAATGTATGTGGATAGCTTATTTTCGATACACTCCTTAAGTAACACAGCTTAAAGCATCAATAACCAATAGATCAAACAGATTTTGCCTTTTTCTATAAAAAGGTAATGGAATTGCTGAAAAACCGAATGAATGAAAAATTTAACAGCAAAGATGATTTTTGGAAAAAGATACGCTCAGAGACAGGACTCGAACCTGCGTTTTTATGCATTCCGTGCATACGCGCTACCATTTCGCCAGCCTGAACCTTGTAATAGACACAACTCTAAAACACGGTTAGGCATGATAGAACGTACATCGAACATGGTCTTCATCCTGGCCGTCACCCAAACATTTTCTCTGTTCATCAAACACTAGTCTTCTCGCTCTATACCTATTTTCCGCTCAAGCACTGAGTAGGTGAGTGTATTTATAATCGCTTGTCACCTTCTCTACTTATGCTGGACATTAGGGTGGGGCAAAATATTCATTTCAGCTTCACCAAACTTTTCGTGTTCCTTTTGGGTCCCATAAGCCCCATGCAAAAATTTAGCTCGATCGGAGAAACTATATTTTCGCGCCCGAGGGTTAAAGTTTATATTAGATTTAGTATGGAGAAATTCACTTTTTACAAAAAACCGGCTGGAGATTTACCTATGAACTCTAAATATCAGTGAATGTGGAATTTATTGAGGAAGAAAACTTAAGAAGACCGCACAACAATCCGACATCTGTAGAAAAAGTTATTAAAGGAAAACAGGCACAAGGTTCATTATGCTATAACGATAGATCTGAGTAGTTTGATGTCTTCACGATAGTTACTCAACTTAGAGTTCTACGAGATCGGAAAAGTTCTGTGAGTGCGAACAATAATGATATTATATAAGACAATAAATAACATTAATAATAATAATAATGTAATATAATATAATACAATCTAATATAATATAATATAATACAATATAATATAATATAATGTAATATAATATAATATAATATAATATAATATAATATAATATAATATAATATAATATAATATAATATAATATAATATAATATAATATAATATAATTATTCCTGAAGCTTTTAACATGACCGTTCTCTATATTTTTATTTCTGAAGCATCTCAAGTCATTTTGCTAATCTATCTATCGTGCAATATTTCATGATCGGGAGAAATAAGGAGAAATTTAGTGTACTCAGGTATTTAAAAAAAGATATTATTCTATTGTTATGATACCACTAAAGTTTCTTTCGGATATAGTGACACAAAGCGAAATTTAACCAAAATTTTACAGAGCCTTTGTGGGTTTTTATGAATAGTCAAAATGAATGTTTTACCCCGAGGGGTTGAATGTCATATACCATTCGATTTAGCTCGACGAACTGAGAGAATGTATGTGTGTGTGACAAATATTGTCACTCAATTTTCTCGGAGATGGCTGAAACGATTTTCACAAGCTCAGTTACAAATCAAATGGTCTCATATAAAATTCATGACTTTAATTTGATCCGACAATCGATTCCGGAATTACAGGGTGATATGCACCCAAGAAGTGAAAGTAATGTCACTACCGTTTTTCAAAAGGATACTGAACGAATGTTCACAAATTTAAAATCCAAAGGCAGTGATTATGGTTCCACACCAGTTTCAGTTCGGCATCGAAGTGAATCGTGCAAGATTTAATTGTTATGTTTTCTCCAAAAAATAATTTTTCCACTGAATATATTCGTAACTGAATCACTACCGAGAAATAATGACTGTGATATTTTCGATGCAAGTAGTGTAGTCAATATAACAACAACATTTTTTCCACATTCCCAATATTTATACTAGCAACCAAAAGCTGTTTTAAAATAAAAAGATATATAATAAAACGCTATTTAGAATGAAATTTAATTATAGAAGTAACAGCAGCGAAATATATTTCATGTATCGAACACACAACCGGAGCAGCGTTCGAATTGGCTTAGCGATAGTCTGCGTTCCTGTTGCTTCTGCGAATGATATTCAAGCTAAATTGGGTAATATACTTTGTGACACACAATGGTTTAACAACATTTTATTTGTTTTGTGACCATGGTCAGTTAATTTTAAACTAAATAATAAGAAAATTTATTTGTTTTATGGTGCGAATATTCCTCTGGGTGAAGAAAAATTAAGAGAAAGTTCACCTCAAGTGTGATTACAGCAAAAACGGGATTCTTTGACCAAAACAGAGAAACGAAAAGATCGCAGCAGGTACACCCAAACCTCCGTTTACGAACACTTTTTATACGTTACCTCTTTTTACGTACCTCTTTTTACGAACCAAATCCCAAATAACGTAATCTTTTTTTACGAACCTACTTCGTAAAAAGAGGTTTTGTTATTCATCGAAAGATATTTCCGACTCCATGGAAACTACTACAATATGGGTATTTTTGGAACGGGTTTAAAGAATAGATTCCGGAAAATGATGTTTGAGGTATTTTGGAAATCCAAGATGGCGACTTCCGGTTGATTGATATTCCTCAAAAACCCTTACAATATGGGTATTTTCGGAACGGAATTGATGAGTAGATGTCGGAAAATGATGTTTGAAATGGTTCTGAAATCCAAGATGGCGACTTCCGGTTTGTTGATATTCCTTGAAAACCCATATAATATGGGTGTTTTCGGAACGGGGTTAATGAGTAAATGTCGGAAAATAATGTTTGAGGTGGTTCTGAAATCCAAGATGTCGACTTCCGGCTTATCGATATTCCTTGAAAACCCTTGCAATATGGGTATTTTCGGAACGGAATTGATGGGTAGATGTCGGAAAATGATGTTTGAAGTGGTTCTGAAATCCAATATGGCGACTTCCGGTTTGTTGATATCCCCTGGGAACCCATACAATATGGGTATTTTCGGAACGGAATTGATGAATAGATGTCAGAAAACGATCTTTGAGGTAGTTATGAAATTCAAGATGGCGGCTTCCGGTTTGTTGATATTCCTCGAAAACCCACCATCTTGGATTTTGAAACGAGCCCAAACATTATTGCACTTACTCTTCACATCCGTTTCGAAAATAACCATATGATGCGCGTTTTCCACATTAATCACACAAAACTTTTTTTACGAAGTAAATTCCAAATAACGTAAACTTTTTTTACGAACCAAATCCCAAATAACGTAAATGGAGGTTTCGGTGTATTGTCGGTTACGAACAAATGACTGATGTAACAATTGAAATGGACGGCAGCTCGACGAATAAATAGTCGATGCATTATTCTACGTGGACATGAACATAAAATATACCCGGAGTTCTGTAGCATCAACAGCTTTTTGTCAACAATGCAATCGAATTGTGGAATTCTCACTTGCTACTCAGTCATGTAACGATAAAGATCCAGGAAAAAATGTAAGGTACCAGTTGTATTTATTCTATACGATAATGGAAAGTTACATTGTGTCGGATGATTTGGAGTATAACTAGCGTTATTGTTTTTCGAAAGCGGTAATTTTATTCAATTACACTAGCTCTGTTGATATTATAGGTCAAACAATGGTTTGTTACAGAAGATAGAAATCTTGCGTGATGGCAATTTCACTAGATATTTGAAATAAATTAACATCCAAAAATTTCTGATATCGCTAAGGGTTGCCAAACCACTAGAATCAATTTTGTCTAACCGATAGGTTTCCAACCGTTTAGAAGCTCAATTAGCAGTAAATCAGCCTACTAGGTGAATAAAAGAAGGGTTGGAAAAAATTGCTACATTCTGGGTTATGCTCCTTCGATTATCTTTACGATCCTAACGATTGACCACCCCACGTTTTAGCCGTAAACGGCTTGAATTGAATAAAATGCACAGCAAAAAACTTCCGCCCGCCCAAGTTGGTGACGGTCTTGAAACTGCTTTAAAGATTGGAGGCGGCTTTCGGAAAAGTTTTCTCCCGTGACAAACTGGTCCGCTGGGGAAAATTTCCGCTCGAAGTTGGGAGTGACGGTGATATTTTTTTGCAGACTTTGGCGTTATTTGCTCAACTCGGTTGCAAGTAGAAGTATCCCGACGGAATAAAACTTCTGAACAGAGTCGGGCGCTTATTAAAACATTATTCAAACGTATTGACTAATCGATTAAGAATTAACTTTGTGAACAGGGGATACACAATAAATTGCGTTTGTTTGCTTTCCATGGCAGCATATCATCTTGCGAGGGCTATCTGGAAACTTGTCAACATAAATTTACGAAATCTGTTTCCGAAGAATTCGAAAATGTGGTTAGGTTCATTACATTCAATTAACGAGTGCTGAAACTGTAAAATTATTACCTCTAGAAAGCAGACGTTTGTATAGTCAAGCTTATATACTTAGTTTGTAGCATCAGTACTGAGGAACAGAAGCTAATTAAGGTAGAAAATGAAATTGCACTTCCCCGAAGGCCTTTAGGCACGTACTGTATACATATTGTCCCAGAGTGCAGCCCCCCAAGGACCGTTCGGAAACGCTCGGGCAGCATGCTTTTCTCGTAGAGGTCACGAAAAGTGGTTCTACTCGGGAAAAACTTTTACGGGGAGTTTTCGTCGAGGATGTTCCCGGTGCACCTGCAGCGCACATACTCACCGAGGACGACGCAGATAGGTTGATTAAATTATTGTTGAAAAGTGTTGCAGGACGAGATATTATATTACAGTCAATTTATGGTACCGAGGTAAAAGTTGCATGCATCTCCGCGACTCTCGGCTGCGGGACCGTCATCTCAAAGGTTTACCGAGTGCGGGCCGACCGGAGGACCTTCTCAGCAGGGGATCAAAATAAGAATTATTATTTAAGAATTATTCCCTGCTGAAGCGCCAGTGTCTAGTTAGTTTAATTGAAATAAATGAAAAGCTCAGAGATAGTTTAATTAAAATTTGTGATTGCTTTTATTTAATCCGCTCGTATTTTTCTAGTTTTTATTGGTTGATTTTTGTTGGAAAATGTGGGGCAGGATAACTAAGATTATCAAATTTGGTTCATGCTTAAAATGTTGGGTTTTGGCCAATAAAAAAGACCGATTACTAAAATAGTATAATTGCCTAAACTTTAGAAATACATCAATCAAAAATAAAACTTGAATCCTATCAATAGAAATTGTTTCTTTTGACAACGCTTTTTTCCACAGGGCACGTAGCTTAGCATAAACCGAAAGTCGTGAGAGCACTTTATAAGAAATAATTCGTAACTCACAATTTCCTTCGAAAGTGTTTTGAAAACCTGTTTAAAATGTTTTAGATCAATAAAGAGTGAAAATTTAATAAAACTTTAAGAGTTTCGAATCCTGAAAACTGGAAATAGCTGATATCAATGTGCTAATTATTCGTTATTTTACTATTTGGTAATTGAAATTTTTGTGAATCTTCTAATCATGTTTTCTAAGGAGTGTATCGAAAATAAGCTATTCACATACATTTGTGTTGTACGCATGTATTTGTGATGGTTTTACCTTTTTTTATAAATATATAAAAATAGGTATAGAATTCGCTCAAACTGTGTGTGTGTGTGTGTGTGTGTGTGTGTGTGTGTGTGTGTGTGTGTGTGTGTGTGTGTGTGTTGTCAACGAAGAGGTCAAGAGGTCAACATATTCAGTTTTTTGACAGTATCTGTCACAATTCACCTTGAAAACCGAATATATTTTCATACTTAGATTTCGCACAGTAATACCTATCCAACAAGCCATGAATTGTTAAAATCCGTCCATTTTTAACGGAGTTATCGAAATTTTTGTGTAAGCGACTTTTTCCCCTATTCCAGCAGTAGAAGTTTTGAGCGCTGTCTAGCAAAGAAATGCTTGGGAGCAACATAAAACACGGTTTTTTATACTGTTACATACATTTGTTTCTAAGTACCCAAAAGACTGTGTACAGCATGATATTTTGCCTCGGACCGATTTTAGCACGGTTCGTTTTTGGCAACATAATCGTTCGAATATGCCATATGTAAACCAGATGATGGCGGAATTTTCGAGTTGAAGGCAATTCCATAATTATATTGATTTAATCTACTTACCGCAATAAATGCTGGAAGAACATAACACCCATATACCATTCGAATCAGATCGTCGGGATCAGCAAATGCGTGTGTGACAAATAATTTCACTCAATTTTTTTCGGAGATGATTCAACCGTTTTCTACAAACTCAGATTCATATGAAAAGTCTTATACTTCCAAACAAGGTTCCTGAATTATGTTTGGATCCGACTTCTGGGTTCGGAGCTACAGGATGATATGTGAAACGAAATTAAAACTGTGTAACTCATTTTTTTCGTAGATGGCTGAACCGATCTAAGATTCAAATGAAAAGTTTTAAGATTCTATAAAACATCTTGATTTTCAGTCAGATACAACTTCCGGTTTCGGAGATACAGGGTGATTAGTATAAAAATGTCTATTTCACAAAAAAATAATCAGGTTTATCGGGTTAGCAGATTTGGATAGCCGATAACCAAATAAACTTATTTAATTTTTTTTTTGTTTCAATTATAGAGGTTTCAACCTTAAGGTCATTCGCCATTGATTGATTTTCAAACATTTTAAAACAAATGTGAACTATACAGCTACTCAGGTGAATTTGTCTGACTTCGGCTACACCGAATTTCGAATTCCGGTTCCAGTATCGAATCGTTTCTCAAAGCTCAATCGTTTTCTCAAAAAAGCCAAATCGAATTTCAAAAACAAAAATTCAAATTAAAATAAATCCAATTTTATCCAATTCTGACTTCCGATTCTGGAATTGTAGGAGGATGAATTTTTAAAATTCTAAGCGATATAGAAGATGACAATCCCGAAAAGCTTCTAAGTTGGACTCAAAAGTATTGCAATTTATTCGTCATACTAATCGGTTTGGGTTATGCTGGTTTCTGAATACCGGCTCTGGAAGTACCTTAAATTACCCTAAATTCTAAAGTAGAAATTACTTCGACACTTTCGACGACTTTTAGATTCAAATTCGATCCGACTTGCAATTTAGACATTATAGAGTAGTGAGTGATTAGAATCTCAAATTACCATTTAAAACGACGGATATTAGAATAATGTCATGAAAATTGAAACACCGAAGAATATTCATGCAAAAACAGATGCGGATAGATAAAAAGGTATCATCTCACTGCTAGGTGGATTAAGTACGTTTTTTATGCTCAGATGCGTTTGGTTGTCAGCTTTCGTTTGTTTACTTGTTTGTGCGGTTGAAATTCTGCGTTTTCAAAATGTCGCGTATGGCAAAGGAAGTGAAAACTAAGGTTCTGGACACATGGCTAAGTTAAAAGGGTATTACTATGCGAAAATTGGCGAAGCGGGTTGGAATTCATCATATCAGTGTTAAAACCATCATTAATAAGTTTGGGGAACACTATTCTTTGGATGAGCTACCAGGAAGAGGCAGAAAACCCGGTTCTTTCAACCCGAAACTGGACCAGAAAGTGGTATCTCTAATCATGAAGAACAAGTCATTGTCAATACGTGATTTGGTCAAAAAAGCAGGAACGAGTATCGGAATGATCCAGCGTATCAAGAGGCGAAATCACCTGAAGACCTACAAGAAGCAGGGAATCTCGAAACAAAGTGTAGAACAGAAGAAGCGAGCAGCAACAAGGGCCCGAAAATTGTATTCGCGTCTTTTGCAGTGTCCGAATATGCAGGAGAGACTTATGCAAAGGAGGACTCAAAAACCCTTCCAGGTGCACAATACTTTACTTTATGGCAAGCAATATGTTCCTGTGGTTTGAAGTCAACCACTTTTTACACTACCGGAACTATAAATGTAGAAATCTATCGATATGAGTGTCTCCAGAAGAGATTGCTGCCTTTATGTAAGAAGCATAAAACACCTCCACATATTTGGCCGGATTCAGTGTCGGCTCACTATGCCAAAACCACTCTCAATTGGCTTGCCTAAAAGGTTATAAATTTCGTTGAGAAAAATATCAATCCACCAAATTGCCCTCAGCTTCGACCCAGAAGCTGGGAGCATGCAGGAGTTCAAAAAAAATTGGGCTCAAACTTAAATTTCATCCGGTTTTCATTATGCTCATGTTTAATCTCGTACAATAAAGGATCAATTTTTCGTTTGAATATAATATCGTTTTTAGCATAATTTGAAAGAAAAATTTGTAGATAGCTTATTTTCGATGCACTCCTTAATACCCTTATAAATTTTCTAATGTCACTTCGTAAGTTCTATCATTGAAGAAGTTACAAATTTATGCAATTGATTAAAATAAGTTCCAATTTTACAGTATTTAGTTCTTCAATTGTAGATGAGCGTCGTTCTTTACAGAAAGAAGTGTTACGATCACCAAACGGTCAATTTGAACATGGTGCATTTATTCATTTCGTTTCAAAAACTTATATTCGACTCATTTTACTTGTTTCTTCGGTTGTGGATATGGCTTCGAAACAAAAGGAGTAACGCATAAAAATTTCGTTTGCATATCTCGAAAAGCCGAGCTACTCGCACAGGATGATGGTAAAATTGCTGAGTGGGGACAAATCGATTGTCACCAAAGTAATGAACGAGTTCACTGAATTATTGTCATCAGTCTGGAAGGCTGGACCGAACAGAAGTCGAAAGAAATAATCAACGTCAAGACAATCTTCAAATAGCGTCTTGGACAGAAAAACTACATGGTAACTGAAAGAAAGAAGATATTTTTAAACTTATCAAGATGTCAAAACTCGCAAAAAATATAATGTGTAGAAGGCCATCTGTTTTTGAATAGTGTCATTTATTTTGTGACCGTGACCATCAACCAGGGAATGCATGACCCACAATGTTTTTGGAGATCATATGTTACCTTTACTCATGCAACACATTAGTTCCATTCTGATTTGGTAGGATTTGGCATCTTGCCGTTACAAAAAAGTTCATGGTGTGGTATGATTCTAGTAATGTAATTGGTAATTGGTGTCCAAAAACATGAACCTTTTCAAGATGCCAATTGAAAATCAAGACATTCCGTGACGTTGTGTGTGGATGTATCAAAAATAATGCATTTAACTAATTTTGACGGTGATGGAGCTTGACTAAGACGGGAGGTGACGGACCGTTCGAATCGTACTTATGTCAAGTGTCAGTGGGATGCAGTTCAAGACAAACTGGCAAGTGAAGTTACCAAAGAGGCTATCCAAACCGGACTGCTTTTAATTCGTAAAATTGGAATTGGATAGATACGTACTTCGGATGTTAATTACATCCTTCTTCAGTGATACTGTTTATAAATCTGTTACGGTGTTATATTAACATGTTATCATGTTATGACATACGAACAGTATCACTGAAGAGCGATGTAATTAACATCTGAAATACGTAGTTGTATTATTACGTCTGCTATAGCTCGAATAGTGACGTATCGAATCCAACGGTAATTCAAATAAGTACTTTCATATGTAACCTGATAAAAGAATAAGAAGATGCATGATTTTTGCAAGCTCAATTGGATACATTCGTGGAATGGTGTCACACCAACAGGATGGTACTGAAGCACTTTGTTTTTCATCTTTCTCGAAATGCGATTAAATGATTACTCCCTTATTCCTTATGTATTCTGTAATAAAAATTTTTATGTGGATGTAGTGATATCGTTTTTTTATATCGTTTATTGGATATAGTAATATTTTATGTTTAAATTGTTATGTTATAAATATTTAATGTACCATTTGGATATTAATAATCTGTATGTAAAGGAAAAAAGGAGGTTTTATGCCTGTTGGAGAAAGCGATTAGATAATTTCAGCTCCAATAGGCCTTTCCCTGCTCCTGATAAATACAATAAATTGATAAATGAATAAAACGAACATATGTTTATTAAAATCGGTTTAACCAACAGCAAAGCGACAGCTAATTCGAAGATCAATCCATTTACAAAAAAAAATTGAGCGAAGAAAATAAAGTTTGTCTAGTTACGTTACGTCTCTTATACCGTTATATCTCCGGGAGTGATGACCAATTGGTCTTCTAACTTGGTTTACTACTCAAAAGTAGCGCCTAAGTTTGCAGAAATCGGCTCAGCCATCTAAGAGAAAATTGAGCGTTTACGTCACTTCATTATATATCCGGAGGCGGAAGTAACAACCAAATGATCTTCGAACTTGATACACAACACCAGATTCTTTCAAACGAGCCTGAGTTTGTAAAAATCGGTTCAGCCATATCCAAGAAAATTGAATAGAGAGGAAAATCTTTGAGAGGTATCCATATAGATAATTTCTGATCTCGTCGAGCTGAGTCGAATGGTACATATCATAAGGTGTTTCCGAAGCATCTATACAGAAAGACAAAAACGGCACTGATCAACAAAAATCTGATCTCTTGGAAAATTCAATTATGTTGATATTGATTGTTTCGAGGTGAAAAGCCATTAAAACCAGTAAATTGCTTTTGATGTGTGAAATCATATTCTAGTGTTCAAATGACTAGTTTGCATTAATAAATTTTGTGCATATCAATAAATTGTAATTTTTTCGTGTTTTAAAAGGCACTAAGCGCATTAACTTGAAGTGCAAGTTCAACTAACATATAGAAAATAGAAACCTTGGCAAAAATTGGCATGTGTTTTTGTTTACCTGCTGGAGAAACCTATTTTTATAAGTGTATTAGTGAAATATAATATTCGACTCAGCTCGATGAGTCTTACGTTTTATCTATCCGCTTAATTTTTTCGGTGATGAAAGATGTTATTTCATGTGGTACAAATTCGAAGACCGCATGTCACTTCCGGTTCCGAAGATATAATCGTAGATGTGACGTAATCGACACAGCTCAGAATTTCCTTGGAGATGGCTAAACCGCTTTTGAGAATCGCAAGCTCGTTTGAAGGCTGCCAATGTATCATTTATTAAGGTCAGAGGGGGAAAAGGCTACAAATTCGACCATGGTCATCAAATCATAAAAAAAGTGGAAAACGGTTAACTTTAGTATTAGTACAGTTAAGAAATAGCTCAACTGATTTCTACAAAGATGAAACATTCTATATTCAGTAGATAAAGTCTTTTAAATTCCGTATTCAGCGAAACGCACATTTTTATTCGCTAAATTTCCTCAGAGATGTCTGGACCCATAAAAGAGTAGTGGTTTTTCTTTGGCCATTTGATAAGTTTCCAAGGATTTGATTTAGTCTTGTTAAGACGGAGAGCCGCCTAGAGTTAGTTTTTAATTTGATCAGTATCTAACGAGGAAAGCGAATTTAAAAAATGACATGCGAATTAAACTATGTAATGAAAACACAAAAAATGGTAGACGGGACTCGAACCCGTAGCTAGCTCCTAACCGGTGAAATTGTTTTGCCAATCAGATACCTAATTTGTCCTCCCCACGTGCATTTGAAATAAAACCACACCCCGAGGTATTTGAAAGTCAAAACCTGTGCGAGCATTCTTCCCATCATATGAAGCTGAAGCTGCGCGGTATCATACTTTCTTGAAAATCTCCGCAGTAAAATCGATACCCAGATGAACAGCCCAAACGGACAAGTTATCTAAGGTATCTTGCAATGGTTTTTGCAGATCAATAGCTTTGGGTCCAGTAACTGAAACCACGTCATTATCTACCAATTGTCTTAGTGTACATGGGGTTGAGCCTTGCGGGAGACTTATGTAGCTAATTCTAAATGTTACCAATTCGCCCTGTGAAAAATGCATGCGCTTCTCTGACAAAAGTTTGTTAAAATTGGCAGAGTGTTCGGTTACCGGCACCTTTTCTTTTAAGCTTATAACTTCTGACTAAGTGCACATTATGCGGACATATATACAACTGAATAAGAAACTAAGTTGATTCAATGGAGTAAATTTAATTTATTATTAATTTAGTAAAGTGATTAATTTAGGCCATTTAAAAAAAGGTGTTCGGTTACCGGCACCCCAAGAAACTTCGATGAAAATAGAAAAATATAAGTAAAGACTGCAATTATTCAAAGAAATAACAGAATTTATTCTTTTCGGAGGCGTTTTGGGCAAAAGTCTTCATTGTCTGATGGCGACTTCGCCTTGGCTCTCTTGGTCAATGATTTGGATGGTGGCGCCTTTGGTGTTGATTAGGCCGGTCTTCCACCGGCTTCGCGGGATTCAATACGTTACTGCAGTCGAATTTATTGGCTCCTTATCCACTAAGCAATGTTTAATGCCATTAATCAGTGCATTAAAGTTCATTTTCCTTGACTTGGACGATTTGTTTGAAGTCGCCATGGCTAACAGAACCAGAGAACCAAAATTTTTACTTATATGACGGATGTATTGAAGCCGTCAAGTTGTCAACGTGTTGCATATCACTAGAGATGCTAGTTAATACAATAAGTATAGATAGCAAAAACGAAAAGATCGCGCCAATTTTCAAAAGTCTGTAATTTCTGACGAATGTCTGCAAACAATCGAGGTTTCAAAAGTCTGTAAAAAGACTTTATATGAAAAAAAGGTTTACATGTTAACTAAGAAATTTGATAATTTATAGACAAATTTGTAGACTTGGCATCTCTGCATATTACTGACAATTTATCGCGATTTGTCGAAAAAATAGGGTACCGGTAACCGAAGTCGGTAGACATTTTTAAAATGACGAGAAAAAAAAAACTGGTTGCGAAAATTTTGATAGCATCCGATATTCAATCACGAGATAGATCGATTTTACCTCATAAATATTCAATCCACTCGGCTTTTCGATTGATGTTCTTCAATTTATGATATTATAAAAAAGTCAGAAAAAACTTTTGAGTTGATTTTCACGCAATTAAAATTCGTTTTATGCGCAGCAAGAAGTACAAGCGTCTGTTTGCTTTGGTTTTCGGCACAAAAAGCTCGTTCTGCTAAAAACACACACATGACATTTGTCGGCACGACGCTATCTGCTTTCTGTCAAAAGTTACGGTGGGGTGCCGGCAACCGAACATCTTCCCCTACTATTTGTTGTTTTTGTGTGAAGGCAATTTGGATGTCAGACGAAAGCAATGCAAGGCAATCATTCATCCCTTTATTCCTGCGGAAGCTAAACTGAGTATCTGACAACAAATCGTTCGTCTCGACCCAAGTGTCGAGACGTCGAAGAATAATTTGTTCGAACAATTTTCTGATGCAGGACAACCCATTGCCGTAATGGGTCTATATGAGTGGTGATTGGAAGCTGGTTTCCTCGGCTTTTGAATAGCGATAACTTTTACTTGCCTCCAGGTAGATGGAACAACGTTGGATTGGAAAATTGATATGCGAATGCAATTATGTAATGGAAACCGTGAAAATGGTACCGCAGAGATGGGGACTCGAGCCCGTAGCTAACTCCTAACCGGGGAAATTGTTTTACCATTTAAACTACCCTGCACATGAAGAGATAGCCCAATTGATAAGAAATACCAAACATGCTTTGCTGTACTTGGTCTACGGAAACAAATTCAACAGAACACGCACAACGATCACAAGTCTATTTATCAGTTCGCTTTCACATCTCATCCAAGTCAGTCGATATAACAAAACCGCTTACATTTGGGACGGAAGAAACCAAGTACAGTATTGTGTAGTGAACAATAGAACGACCTCGAAATGAGTGAACCAAACGAACAAAAGCTACCGCCGACACGAAAGAATATAATTGTTGTTGACTGGCAGTGCAAAATTCGACATTCGATACGAGAACTTGAAGGTTTGCTTAAGGAGCAAATGCATCTTTACATTAAACTTGTGCATTTACTTCAATGCAATAAGACAAATAGTGTTGTTTACATCCAGTTTTATAAAGAGTTGGATGCAATTCAATTCGCAAAAGACAATAACAATGTGCACTATGTGAAGCACGAGAACATTAAGTACAACATTCCAGTATATATGGAAGATAGTGCTATAGAAGTGCGTGTGCATGATCTTCCCTCAAGCGTCACCGATACTTATATTCCCAAAACTATGTCCCAATACGGAGAGATTCTCTCTATCGAAAAAGAAAAGTGGAAGAACTTTTTCCCCGGTATTCTAAATGGCGTACGTTTGTTACGCATGCGCTTGAGGAGGCCTATACCTTCTTATGTGACTTTCTGTCAGGATACAAGAATTCCGTGCAAATCACTTGTTGCCTATGACAAGCAGATGGCCACATGTCAAAATTGCCAAAAAGCTGTACGCTACGGTAAGCCATGTGGTAAACTGGACAAGGAGACAACCACACCAATGGACAACGGTGCTTCCTCCACACCAACCCCGAGCAACCCCAGTACACCTGTGGCAGTCACCAATAGAACAAAAAACACCAGCTGCAGTTAACAACTTACCCTCCAACCAACCAGCAACTGCAACCAATGTACAACAAGTGACCCCCGATCCTCGATTCGATGGAAATGGAAACTCATCTCCCCCTAGAACAAGGGTGACAACGAGATCCAATAGGAAAAAAATTGTTAAGTAACAAAAATGTAAACAAATAGGCCACGTAAAGCTTTTACGCAAAAAACCCAGAGTAAAAATTTTATTATAAAAAAAGTCTATTTATTCCCTTCTACTGTGCCGCCGACACTGATTCCAGATTTTAGTCTACAGCAAAACCAAAATCTAGCGTGATCTGAAAGCAGCACCCAAAATAGTGTCGATACCTGTCAGTGGTGGTTTAACTGAATTGTTCAATTGTAATTGCGATTTTTTTATTACACGAGATAGTGGTATTGAAATATGAGTTTCATTAAAAAGTAGCAATCTTATAGTTATGCATGTGCAATGTTAGGTTCAGGTCTACACGGTTTTGAAATAATTTGGCAGTGAAATTTTTTTTTCAATTTGGTCTCGGCAAATGACCTTAAGCTGAAAATCTGGGGAAAATAAAGTAACTAAAGTAATAATAATAAAATCTTCATATTCCGATTGAAATTGTTGTTCGAATCAACTTAAAGGGATTGACGGTGCAGTGATTTTTCGAATCATGCCTTTACCCTCATATTATATTGCAATCATATCCATTTTATATTTACAACTTCTAACGTAACGTAAGGTAAGTTTGATGTCCTATGCTACGATAGATCTGCAGTTTCAGTTCCATTGCTCACTTCTACTCGTAAATTTTATTACGTTGGTTCAGACATGCTGACGATAAACCAAATCTCGAAGCGAGTACCATGCCATCGCCTGGGGAAACACCGAAAGTTCACCGACAGTCCGCGGACGCGCCATTTTCATCCGTTGGTTGGTTGCCAAGAGATGATACACGCAGGCAATTAGTTGTACGAACAATCCACAATTGCCCCCTTGAGGTAGAACTCGGTTCGTGTAAACGTCATGGACCCGACAGCACCGACGTTGATTATCGTTGGTTGGTTGCGGATCATTTGGATTTGTACATTACCTGTAAGAAATATGCTGCAATCATTCCCCCCAATGCTTATCACAGATCAACTTAAGTCTAGAAATTAATCTCAACTGAATAATGAAAGCAATTCTAGTCATTCACGGTGTAAATTAAATTTGATCCGGGTTGACAGTTCGGCTGCTGCTTGGCTGTCCCTTCCGTTGTGTAATTTAGTATTTGTTCACCCACATTTGAGTATATATCTGTTTCAATAAAATCTTACACAGCAACCCCTTGAGAAATTGTTCGGCTTCAAACAGAAACAGATCCGAAGGATGTTGATCTTATCTGTTTACTGCCGGTAGCTAGGACTTCCTTATTGAGTTTAGGCAATCAACCGTATCATAACACCGGCCCGCCCTTCGGTGGGATCACACGAATCCTCCGTCAACAACACAAACAAGGCGGCAAAGGGGTGTTGGGGTCAGTTTAGCAAAATAGAGAATCCATCGCGGGTGGCAAAACGCTTGGGAATGAAGTGTGTAACTTGTATGGCCCGAAACGATACATGAACCCATCCGCACCTTGATTACGGACGTAGGTTCAAAAAGATGTCACCTCCATCACGTGATGGTGAACTGTGCCCGTACCGTACACTGGAGTACGCTCCAAATGTGAATTTCGAATGATAATGTATGCAGATAATGAATCATATCTGACAGCTTTTGTGTTCTAATGGAAACGTGTTGACGCATTTCAAGTATCCGTGCGTATTTCCGTGCCGTTTGTTTTATTCATGCGTAACATCGAAATAAACGGGCAGGGAGAAATTCTTTGTTATAAGGTTTGATGAATTCGTTATTGCTGGTAATCGATTCAATTCGGCTTTCTATCTCATTGTTCTTAGTTTTGGATTGTCAATTTGTCAATTGAAGAGACACTGTATCTTTTTGTTAACTATCGATTGTAATGATTTATAGTAGTCATCACTCACTCTCATTCGTTTTAGTAAGAATCCTTAAATTTTCGCATAAAAAACACTTAACTTTGAAAATTCGCACAAAAATTACCGAAAACTTAAAAAAATCTATTCATGATGCATTGAGATCTGATATTATTAAAAAAAACTGAATTATTTCTTTTGAAAAAATCGACTTCGGAAAGTTTTGAAATTCCAGAAATCAAGATTTATTTTTGATATCGAATGTTTTGGATATGCATGAATCGTCGTCAAAATCTGGGGTTGACTAGAGTTTCTTAGAAAAAAATGATTTTTTTTTGTCCCAGGGAGTTGACTCAAAAAATTTTGCTTCCGAGATAACATGGTTTCATGGTTTTCGGAAAAGGCATGCTCTGCTACTTTTGACTTGAAATGGTGTGATAATGCCTGTTCCAAATTCTTGGATGCAAACCCTATTTCAACTATGTGTTTCCGGAAACGGGTATCTAATGTTTTCTTTGTTTGTCCAAAACCTACTTCTGTTTCACATGAAAGGAACAATCGGAGCGATACTGTTAGTGCAGTATCGCTACAGATTGAAGTCAATTCCCATTAAGACGGAACAATTATTTTGTATCAATTATAGAGTATTTAATCTTAAGGTGATTCACTTCTTCGGGCCAGAAAAACTGTCTAACTCTATGTGCGGGGGTTGGGAATCGAACCCAGGTGGGCTGCGTGAAAGGCATCACGCTATAGCCGTCCCCAATGGAACAGTTTTGTTTCCTCGGCTTCGATGAAGCGCCAAGCTCGCGCATGTATTAGGTTTTACACGAACATGACATAACCTCACAAAATTAACAGAATGAACTTTTTTTGACAGCCGCCGGTGGTTTGTGTACAGTTTAAAAGTTCATCAGAGGTTCATCGTTTGAATTTCAAAATTGTGAGTCGCCTCACACTAAACAGATTTATACAAATATTGATGCTGGAAATGCAAACAGGGCAACATTTTTAGTTCTTTTCACTGTGGAACACGTTTTCAACAGACACTTTTTCGTCATTTTTCAATTTTTAATTTGCGGTCGCAAAACAAAACAAACCACCGGCAGCTGTCAAAGATAAACTTGATTCATCGGCAGTTCATTTGTGTCGGCATCGTGTACAACCTAATTGATATGACGTGGACTGGCCGTCGTTGAAATTTGTTCTCAACAATCTCGCTTCGTTGCAGTGGTGCACTGAAAGAGAGTATAATGAGAGAAATCCACCAACAAAACACGCACATAAAGCGGCCCATACACGTTCCGGACAGTTTCTCGTGTTTCTCATGCCTGAACGAATAACTGATGTGACTGAAGAGTTCATCCGGCCAAATGTCCGGTTTTTTTTACTGAAGCGTTCGAGCTCAGTTTCATCCGATTAATAAACAGTTCTTCAGTTAATCATTCAGTCCGTCAGTTTTCTTTTAATCAGAATAATGTGATTTTAATCACTCATTACCCTGTAATGTCGAAACTACAAATCGTATCGAATTTCAATCTTAACGTGTGACAATCGATTGAACATTCCATGAGATGTCGAAGTAAGTTCCGCTTTAGAGTTTTTCGTCATTATTTATGGTACTTCCAGAGCCGGTATTCAGGAACTAGCATAACCCAAAATGATTCGAATGGTCATAAATTAATACGCCAAAACATTTACATCTTCTATATCGGTATGAATTTTAAAAACTCATCATCCGTAATTCCAGAATCGGATAAAATTCACCAATTTTGTATGGGACCTTAAGTCCTTAAATTAAGTTTTTGTTTTTAAAGTTCGATTAGGCCTTTTTGAGAAAATGATTGATCTTTGAGAAACGATTCGATACTGGAACCGGAATTCTAAAATCGGTGTAGCCGAAATCATTTAAATTCACCTGAAGAGTGTGTAGACATCTTTGAGAAATTGTAGTGCGAATTAAAATTTGGGGGTATATTCCGAATCCAAAAACCAATACCGCTTAAACTGAAATAAATTTATTTGATAATCGACTATCCCAATCTGCAAACCCGATAAACCTGATTAATTTATGTGAAATGGACATTTTTATACTAATCACCCTGTATCTCTTAAACCAGAAGTCGGATCTGACTAAAAAGTATGATGTTTTATAGGATTTTAAGACCTCTCATTTGAATCATAGAAGATTCTTAGATTTCATTTGAATCTTAGATCGGGTCAGCCATCTACGAGAAAAATGAATTGCATTATTTTAATTTCGTTTCACATATCATCCTGTGGTTCCGCAATCAGAAGTCGGATCCAAACGTAGGAACCTTGTTTGGGAGTACACTACTTTTCATATGAATCTGAGTTTGTAGAAAACGGTTTAGCCATCTCCGAGAAAATTGAGTGAAATTATTTGTCACACACGCATTTGCTGATCTCGACGAACTGAGTCGTATGGTATATGGAAGTCATGTTCTTCCAGCATTTATTGCTGTAAGTAGTTTAAATCAATATAATTATGGAATTACTTTCAACTCGAAAATGCTGATATCATCTGGTTTACATATGCCATATTCGAACGATTATGTTGCCAAAAACGAACCGTGCTAAATTCGGTCCGAGGCAAATTGTCATGAAAAAGGATGCTGTACACAGTCTTTTTGGTACTTAGAAACAATTATATGTAACAGTATAAAAAATCGTGTTTCATGTTGCTCCCAAGCATTGCTTTTTCATACAGCGCTCAAAATTCCTTCTACTGGAATAAGGCTTACACAAATATATCGATATCTCCGTTAAAAATTCTCCGATTTAAACAATCTATGGCTTTTTGGATAGCTATTACCGTGCGGAATCTAAGTCTAAAAACAAAGTCAGTTTTCAAGGTCAATTGTGACAGATATTGTCAAATTGACATAAAATTCGTCAAATTTTGACATAAAACTTCGTATAACTCATAAAGTAAACATCCGATCTCAAAACCATTCAGTAGCGTTCTGGGTGACGGGGAGACCTTTCATTCGCGACTAGTTTGATCAAAATCGGTCCAGCCATCTCTGAGATCTCGACCTTTTAGTTGACAACACACATACAGACACACACACACACGCACACATACACACACACACACGCACACACACACACACACACACACACACACACACACACACACACACACACACACACACACACACACACACACACACACACACACACACGGACATTTGCTCAGTTCGTCGAGCTGAATCGATTGGTATATGTCATTTGGTCCTCCGGGCCTCGGAAAAATTTTCTAAAGTTTGAGCGAATTCTATACCTATTTTTTATATATATAAAAAAAGGTAAAAAGGTAAAAAGTCAACGATGGGGATCATTATACAAAATCAGTGGTTCTAATGGTTCTAAATGTTATCTAAAGAACTATTAAGATTATTTCTGTACGAATCGAAAGTGAAAATCATCAGTTTAGTGCAAATGTTGAATAATTTGATTAGCTTCGTTCCCTTTTCACCGGACAAAAACGGTATCAAATCAATTAATATTTATACACATCTCAAATGCAGTCCTACGTCAATTTCGCGGCTATGCCTCTGGCACTACCTATTCCAAGGATTTTGTGCAAATTTTCAAAATTATGTGATTTTCTTGTTTCGTTTTGGAAATGCACGAATCGTCGAGATCTAGTGTTATCTCGAAAAAGGTACCTTTCATTTATGATTTTATTTTTTGTTGAAAATCTGTTCAAACTTTCCCGAGAAAAGTGAGTGACGTTATTTGTTACATACACACACATACACACACGTTCTATTCGCAAATTTCGAAGCTTTCATAAATTTCAATCCAGAGTTTGGTCTTAGAGTCCTATAGGCGGTAGTTAAGTTCACAGGTGTCATCACCCTATAGATGAATGTTGAAAATTGCAAGCGTTCATTTAAAATAGCGTAACACATCTTCAACACTGTTCAAATATATAAATAGGTGTATGAATAAGATCGTGCCGTTTTCTAATAGATGCCATAACTTGATTTGTGTTCAAGTGATTTACCTTTACAAAGGGTGTAGCCGGGTTTGCATATAAAAACTGCCCCCAAACAGAAAAAATTGACGCTGTTTGAAAGGATTTATGTTGGAGATGATTTACCTAGCATTTTAACCCTTACATTGCCATATTGGTGGAGTTAGGGTGGTTCTTCTGATTTTCATTTAATTTAAATTTTTCAAAAACCTTCCTTTCTGTTCTTCAGAATTTTTTAGTAGTATTTCATGCGAAAACAATCATTTATGAGTACATTACGCTGTATTTTTTTCAGATTTAAAAAAAATGTGGACGGGTATAATATCAGGTTTAAAAAAAAATCATTCGGGAAACCATGCGTCCCCATCAAATTGTCATCATCCGATGGAGACGTATGGTATTTAGTTTTTAATCATATATCACATGCTCTCAGAACTAAATACCATGCGTTTCCATCTACAACTTGAGTTCAGGACTTATGTAAGAATTTCATTCCTAAAGTTATTTACACACGCCCATACGTCTGTCTCGATTTAGCTAGTAATGATGTAGGGAAACAGTTCGTTTGAACGCATGAGTGGACATGTTGCCAGCGGACGGTTGTATTTCATAAGGAAGGACCAGTGAGAGAAACATGAATTGACAAATATTTAGGTTTTAATATACGGTTTAAAGTTTTTATTTTTGAACTGACAAGTCATTGTACATTCATTTTACATTTATTGTATTCAAATCAAATATATCGACAAATACACTATAGTCAATTTAATTCTCACATTTTTGTTATATTTAGTAAAAATCATTGTTCTTTTGCAGAAAAAAGTATTCCCGATTAAATTCCCGGATATCAAGCGCAAAATCAAGAAAAATGGAAAACCAAGCGAAATCTAAAAACTATCAGTTTTAGGGTAAACTGGTCGTCGATGTGCTGTATCACATGGTATGAATACAAGCCGAGCACCACCAAAAATTCACAAATAAAAATATTTTGTGAATTTACATCTATTTTCATGCACATATTTAGAGTAGGCAATTAAACATAAAGTTACATTACAATTCTATAGGTTTCAATGTAATTTTATCATAAAACCAATCGTTAATTGAAAGATACAGTTCTATTCATTACAAATTCAATGCAATCCAATTTAGTTTTGCATCGGTGATGGTTTTCAGCCCAACTTTCGAGTCAACCCATGTCTATTCCATGTCACTATTGATTTACATGTCGTGTAAATTTCATTATTTCTTTCTGTGTTTGAAGATGAAAAGTTGGAGAAATTGCTCGATCAAGACCCGTTGCAAACGCAATCCAAATCCCTAGGACTGATTTAGTCAGCCATTTGTCAACGCCTAAAAGAATTGATCATAATGCCACCGTTTCAATTGTTTTGGCTAAAGTTTTAAAATTTTAAGTTGCACTTTCAGATTCTTTGTGATTCTGCTACAAACATTACTTTTCAGTTCTAAAACCATCCCCATGATCAAAAAGGCAGACAATTGGGTGCCGTATGAATTTAAGCTAAGGAACGCCGCACACCGTACCATCACATGCGTACAACTGCTTCAACGGCACAACAGAAAAAGTTTTTGGCATAGGAATTTGTTAATGGCAATGTAAATTGGGTCCATTACGATAATCCAAAACGTCAGACAACATATGAGTATCCCAATCATGCATCATCCTCGACGGTCATTCAGAATATTCATGACCTGAAGGTTATCCTATGGTGGGATCATTTGAGAGTAGTCTAAAAGGATCACGGGAGAGGCTTACAAACGATAATTGATGCGTTTGAGCCGAGCATTGAGAGAAAAACGGCCACAGTACGCTGAAAGACACGACAAAGTAGTTTTGCAACAAAATAAAGCTCGCCGACATGTTGCATAGCCGTTAAATCACATTTAGAAAGGCTCAAATGGGAAGTCTTATCCCATCTGCCGTATAGCTCAGACATTGCTCCTTCAGATTAGTATTTGTTTCAGTCGATGCAGCTTGACGATCAGCACTTCCCCAATCATAATGAAGTCAAAAGCAATTTTTTTTCAATCTTGAATAACATAAGAAATTTTCTTAGGGTATGAACTAACATAATCTTTTCATTTTGTTTACAGTTATGGCAAGTTAATAAGAATTTTTCTTTATTTCGCATCGTTCCACTAAATAATTAAAAACACTTTACCCTATAGTTCTGGATCTGTAAGTCGGACCGGGATGAAATTGAACAACAATATGAGACTATAGGAACTTTTATTTGAGCCTAAGTTTGGGGAAATCGATCAAATCATCTATGAGAAAATTGAGTGAGTCTCGTTTTAGAGTTTTTGACCACTATTTCCAGTACTTCTGGAACCAGGAACTGGGAACCAGTATGGCGGAAGTCGGTTTTTTATTTAGCATACAAATTAAATCAGCTTGGAGCCAAATTTAGAAGAATTTAACCCTTTTCGCATCGTGTGAAATTTTAAACTTAAGGTGAAATGCAGCGGGATGCACTCGTCGTGATTTTGTTCAATTATTCAAAAACTAGACCGATTTTTGAAAAACTAAAAACACTTAAGTTTTCGAAATTAAATTTATCACAACTAAGTATTCTCAGAATTGTGGAATTTTGCTTTGCCGAGCCGTAATTGGTTTTTGAAATGTTACTGTTTCGTTCCATGGTGATGGTCTTAGAACTGAAAAGTTTCACAAAGAATCTGAAAAGGCAACTTAAAATTATAAAATTTTAGCCAAAACAACCGAAACGGTGGCATTATATCGTTAGCGAAAATTACATATCAAATAATGAATTTATGCAGCATTGGGATTCGTGTTGAAATAAAAACGAGTTGAATACAATAAAAAGGGTATTGTAAGAAATCGTTTTTGCCTTTCTCATATAGAAAGGTTATTCAATCACTGTGAAAACCGACTTTTGAACCGTGGCCCGGAGGGCCGAGTGTCATATACCAATCGACTCAGTTCGTTGAGTACACAAAATGTCTGTATGTTTGTATGTAACATTTTTTGTCATGAATACGACTTACTTTACTATGGGGCGCCTTTTCAAAATTAGCCATATGGAAGAATGGGCAGAACTTAATCGTGAATATCTCGACTTGTATTAATGGCAGCCACATAATTATTTCACTATTTCATTGAAAATATGATCAGGAATTTAGGATAAAATTTTGAACAGTGTGAGATAACCACAAACAACTCAAAAATTAACTTGTTTCGTTCGAGACGTCAGTTTAGACGTTACACTTCTTGTGTAATAAAAAAGTGTCTTGCAAATAGCATTAACTTTACGTCTGCTCAGCGGATTATGTTGATCGGGGGGTTTGCATCAGCAGTTCAACATAATCTGCTGACGTACTGATGAGTCGAAGACGAAACGTAAACTTAAGTCAAAAATTAGGTTTTCTGAAAATTTTAAAACAACTCTACTTTTGCTTGGGTTTTTCGCGCAAGGACAACGATTTTGAGGTAGTCAGGCACATATCTTCAACTGAACGTTGTAAAAGGGGAATCGTGGTCGAAAATCGATCATTTCTTCTTGTGCATTGGATGAAAGCAGACGCTGGGGCGAGAAGACGCATTCAAACAGCGGCATCGGAGAGCGCACCTTCTGCGTGGTTAAAAACCTCAAACGCTCAGGTCGTAGTTCTCATTTGCCTTCCGGTCGTCAAGGCGAGAAGACGCATTAAACCAGTTTCGCATCATTTGGCACTGCGAGCGGATGTGTCGATTTGTTCGCAAAGCTAGTTTCAATTCAAGCAAGAACGATTGCATCAGCTGCTGATGGTTTGCTTTGGAGAGAAAGAAAACAAGAAACGAAAAGTGGACAATATTATATAAAATCAGCCATTCTAATGGCTCTAATGTTATCTAAAGAACTATTAAGATTACTTCTTTGCAAATCGAAGGTAGAAATCATCATTTTAGTGAAAATCAGAAATAATTTGATTTGCTTTGTGCACTTTTCGCAGTGCGAAAATCGTTTTAGATAAATGTTCCGAATTGTGCTAAATATCGTAGAGAATTCCACAATTTGGTCCTTCTAAATGGCTGAAATGATTCCTGTACTGCACCTTGATAATTTCTTTCAATGAGATATGCAAATCCGAAATGAGATAATCGACGTCAAAAATCGTTGAAAATTTTAGTAGTGAAAAGGGGGAAAGTTTCGCAATTTACACAATCGATCAGCTATCAATTCGAATTCGAAAGTGTAAAGAAATCGCGTCAGTTTTATTCGTATTCACGACATCCAGTTATGTCTCTGACATTACACACCCGTACTTTTTACACTCACTTTTCTCGGAGATGACTGAACCGATTTCCATGAACTTAGATTTAAATGAAAGGTCTTCTGAATTTTATTCGAATCCGACTGAAAGGTACAATTGTCTCATACAAAGTTCCTGAATTTTATTATGATCCGACTTCCGGTTCCGGAGTTACACGATGATAAGTGGAAAAAACCGATTTCAACAAACTTAGATTCAAATGAAAGGTATCATAGTCCCATACAAAACTGCCAAATTTCCTTCGGATCCGACTTCCAGTTCCGGAATTCTATGGTGAAGTGTGTTAAAAATTGGATATCGTTACATGAAGCGTCGAAGCAAAACCCGTAAAAAAATTTCTTAACTTGCCTCGAAACTATTCCAATCGGTAGTCATTGACAATAGACAACCAAATAACTCGATTTCGGCTATGCTGGTTCTCGTATTCTGATTCCGGAAGCACCGGAAATAAAAAGTAAAATAATTTCTAAACTTGTCTCAAAACTATTCCAATCGTTAGTCATGGTCGGTAAACGGCAAAACATTCAACTTGGCTTTTCTTTTTCTTAAGTTTTGGATGAACGACTGAAGATTGTAGCCATGGACTCAAAAATGGATCCCAGTCACTTTTCTCGAACCAACTTCGATCATATCGGTTTCCAGATTCCGGTTTCGGAAGTACCTCTTTTCGTTTCCTCAGAGATGGCCTAACCGGCCTGAGTACTTTTTCATTCTATACTAGATATACTAGTTTATGGACAAACCTTTCTGTTTTTCAAGAATCAAAGGAACTTATTATGAAGAATACCACACACATATATATATATATATATATATATATATATATATATATATATATATATATATATATATATATATATATATATATATATATATATATATATATATATATATATATATATATAAAGGGTGATTTTTTAAGAGCTTGAGAACTTTTTTAAACAATAAAACGCATAAAATTTGCAAAATCTCATCGGTTCTTTATTTTAAACGTTAGATTGGTACATGACATTTACTTTTTGAAGATAATTTCATTTAAATGTTGACCGCGGCTGCGTCTTAGGTGGTCCATTCGGAAAGTCCAATTTTGGGCAACTTTTTCGAGCATTTCGGCCGGAATAGCCCGAATTTCTTCGGAAATGTTGTCTTCCAAAGCTGGAATAGTTACTGGCTTATTTCTGTAGACTTTAGAATTCAAAGCGATGACCTATATATTTTTATACATCATTCGATTGCTAGTGATACCAGCTACAATTTTCGCTCAACTACCATTCCTGCACAATCAAAAGAAAACATTGAACAATCGAATTTATAAATATATATGAATTTTTCATTTTTTTCACATGTTTGTATATAACTCAAAAATTAAAGCGATGACATGTACATTTTTTTGATTCAAAATATTGGAATCATTACCAGAAACAATGTATTCATGATCAAAGTTATACATCCGTTCAAAGAATCTCAAGAAATTTGGTACAAATACAGAGAATTTCTATTATTGGGAAAATTTTGCCAAAAAAAAACAAATCAAAACTGTGAAACTTTATGACATATATTTTTTTATTATTTTAGTTGGAAATTTATTATGAACAAAATTTACAAAAAAACTGAAACTTGTATTTCACTGAAAATCTTAAAAATTTTGGTAAATATACCTAAACTCTAAAAATAATGTTTTTTAGTATTGTATTTTTCAACCCAAACGGAATTGATAACTACTAAAATTAGGTTTTAGGTTTTTCGTAAAATCTCAAAAAATCGGTAGAAGATCGGAAATTTCAAAATTTTTGATGTATATTACGATCCAACGTTTAGCAAATGAAAGTGAAAATATTGGAATCTGTTTTGAATTCATCTGTTTCAAAGAGACGTAGAATTTGTTTCTATTCATAAAATAAATTTTGTGACAACACGAAAATTTTAAATTATTTCAATGGCTTTGTACAATAAGAAATAGAACGTAAAATTATATAAATTCCATTAACTAACCCATGGCAAAAGGAGCAAACTCTAATTTAAAAAAAAATTTGCTTGATTTTTGTTTTAAAAGCAATTAAAAACAAAAACATATATCTTAAATTTTCCGCTATCCTAAACAACATCGCTATCCTTATAATCAATAGAATATTAAAATTTGAATATCACAAACTTAGAATTATTTCGGAATGTATAGAATTCGAAAATTATTTGAATTTTCTATTAGTAAACAATTCAGAAAAAGTAGAATTCTGAATTTAGCACAAAAAATCACACGAGATTAAGTAAAACCTGTTTTTATCCACCTAGTGGTGTAATGATGCCTTTCTCATATCTCTCTTATTCTCATATAAAAAATGTATTCTTCAAACAGTTTTGTTTGATTTTTGAAAAACATGAAAGCTAGTGCATGAACTAGTTTAACCTACAAAATGAAACGGTTCTCAAATCGGTTAGGCCATCTTTCTCAGTGAAGTGGGTTCCACTATTTCAGGTACTTATGAAACTGGAATCGCCCGAATATTGGCTTTGCAGCAGCCTTTGCGATTAGCACCAACCAACCAATCGATTTGCAGCTTACAGTTGTCTTCCTCTCGAAAAACAACCTCTTCGTTTGAATGCTTTTTACTGAATGAAACCCTGCACGGATGCTATCAGAATTAATTGGCTCAAGTGGCATGTTCCCCTAGTTATTTGGAGATTCATGCCTTGCGTAGCTTCTCATCAACTTCCTGATGGTGAGGGAAGGATAAAAGGAACATGGAAGGGAATTGGGAATTGGGTGAGGTGGGAAAACAGTACAAAACATAAAGAAATAAATCGTCCTGCATCCCCGAAAGGATGCTGAACGATCTGCAGGTGACAAAATGCACGGTTGATAAAACCTCCAACCACCGAGAGGAATTAGAGATTTTAAAAAAGCGACACCATTCTGCATTCTCCGAAGAATGCAGAACGATTTCTTCCCGATTATGGACTTGAATTAATTTGACACTTTAGAATACAAAAATACCTTATTTTCATATATAGCTAATAAATGACATACGTGATACGAATATTTTTCAATGAAAAAAAAATGTATGAACATAATTTAAAAAAAAATTAAAAAGTATCTCCTCCGCCGTTTTTTTAACAAACATGCTCGAAAATATTTTCTGTCAAATACAAGAAACGGATTTTTTTCGTTTGCCTCAATGTTAGATATAGCAGTTTAAAAATAACCTGTTTTTGAACTAGTTTTGCTCATAACTTCGGTTCAGAAAACGCTACCTGAATACGCCAGTCATTAAAAAATTGGTTTTAACAAACTCTAGAAGATGTTCAAAGATACCTATATGAAAAGAGAAAAATATAAACGCTAGAGCGAAAAATCTGATTTTTTTAGGAACACCCTAAGTTGCTCTTTAAAAATAGCTGTAACACTAAAACCGTTGCAGATACTACTATGGTGTCCTCAGCAAAGCTGCTCGATATAAGTTTATCTACAATTTTGCCGAAGAATACAGTCCTCTATCTCAATACATCCGGAAAATAAGTTTTGGATCACCTTAATAATAAGAGCCAATCTATTACCATGTACATCGACATATGGCTTATCTTCACTGATCATTTGTTTTGAAGACATCATAGCTCTAAAGTATAAGGTTAAGCCACAAATGTTTTTGTCCCCCTAAATTGTGGATCCGGACCACTGTACAATGCAATTTAAATCGGAAATTTTAAAATTTCCTATGTTTTACCTATTTTTTGAGATTCTACGGCAAACCTACAACACAATAAGAATTTTAGTAGTTATCAATTGCGTTTGGGTTGTGCATAAAAATTGTTTAGATCGTTTGTCCAATACAAAAATATAATTATTTTTAGAGTTTTAGGTTATGTACTAAATATTTTAAAATTTTCAGGGAAATCCAAGTTTCAGTTTTTTTTCTGTAAAATTTGTTTATAATAAATTTCCAACTAAAATAATAAAAAAATATATGTCTTAAAATTTAAAATTTTTGATTTCATGTTGTTTGGCAAAATTTTCCCAATAATACAAATAAGGTTTGTATTTGTACCAAATTTCTTGAAATTCTTTGAACGGATATATAATTTTGGTCATCAATACATTGTTTCAGGTAATGATTCCAATATTCTGAATCAAAAAATGTACATGTCATCGCTTTAATTTTTGAGTTATATACAAACATGTGAAAAAAATTAGAGCTGTGCGCCGCCGCCGATAATTTCGACACGCCGCCAATTTAAGAGAAAGATGATATACCGAAGTGATCGAGTACCATTTATTTTGGATACTTTATTTGTTATTTCCGGGCATTTGAAAAATGGTATTGAACAAAATTTCAAGTAAAAACATTTTCTTCTACTTATACTATGACTTTTCAAATGAATTTACATGTTTTTCTAAGAAATCGTTACAAATGTGAAGTAATTAAAATTGGAATTTGTTAATTTGATATTATTTTTGATATCTGAATGAATTTGAGCGCCAAATCGATTTTATGTTAATTACATACGTACGAAAAAGATATACACTGAAGTCTTTTTTTATGCGAATTTACGTATCGCATAAAAAAACCGTATAAAAAAACGCAATAACTCTGAAAATTTCCATAAAAAAACCGCATAACTCTGAAACTTCGCATAAAAAAAACCGCATAACTCTGAAACTTCGCATAAAAAAAAACCGCAGAAGGGCAAACCGCATAACTCTGAAAATTCGCATAAAAAAAACCGCATAACTCTGAAACTTCGCATAAAAAAACCGCATAACTCTGAAAATTCGCATAAAAAAGTCGCGTAAAAAACCGCATAAAAAAAGACCGCATAAAAAAAGACCTCAGTGTACTTATTTTTTGTGCATGATAATTATCAACTATGTAAAAAGCGATTTGAATAATAATAAAACTTCATATTTCTTGCTCATAATAAAAAAAACCCTTTGTATATGACTGAACTATTTATTTAAACAATAGTCAACCATCTCCAAATATCGCACTTATATTCATCTCAATTTCTCCTCTAATTCGATGCATTCGAAAACATTTACCATCTCCATTCACTACGTTGGCTTTAATGGATCACATAAACATTAGGATCGTTGATTGTAGGTCGACAAAACAATAAGATAGAGAAATTGTCCTGTGTGAATCAATATTAAAATTTTTAATATGTTTATAATTGATTACGCCGAATCGCGCCGCCTCCGCCGCCGATGTTTTCAGGAAACAGCGTCACGCCGATTCACCGCCGCCGCTGGTCAAAAAGACGTTTCAGCCGCCGATGTTGACAATTTTGATCGGCGCACAGCTCTAAAAAAAATGAATTTTTTTTATATATTTATAAATTCATCGATTTTTTAATGTTTTCTTTTGATTGTGCAGGAATGGTAGTTGAGCGAAAATTGTAGCTGGTATCACTAGCAATCGAATGATGTATAAAAATATATAGGTCATCGCCTTGAATTTCGAGATATTTACGATCATTGTAAAAAGTCTCACCTTTTTTAGGTCATCTATCTACAGTTTTCATTATAACTTTGGGTAGACAACCCTATTTTTCGTTTTTTCAGTGCATTTTATTTGTGGAAGTATTACCTTTCCAATGGTGAACAAATTTTGAAGATCGGTTAGCTAACAACAAAGTTATGACTCGGTAAAGTTGAAGTTCTCAATATCCGATTCGCGATGCAGGTGCCGCATGAATGCAGATAGGGCACATTTTGAGCTTGAAAAAAAACTTGGAACGGGAAAAATCAGATTTCCATTAGTTTTTCCTAAAAGATCGTCAATAATGATATACTTAAAATAATCTACAAACTTCACAAAATTCGAGGGTGAAAAATTTATCGAAATTGGTCAAGTAACAACTGAGCTATGATAGCTCAAATTTACCGTTCCAACTTTTTTTGAGGCTTGGTGCTTCGCGTAACTTTTTTAGGCTTGGTATTAGGAGTGTTAACAATAACGATTAAATCGGTATATAGGGTAACGGCTCCCTATTTCATCTGAGCTCCTATTTCCATATCATCTCTTCACCTCATTACTTAAAACATGAATAATACCTGAAGCAAACTGTGGAATGTTTTAAAATGATTATTTAAGCTAATGTCACATTTTCTCATTGGAAGAAATGGTTTTAAATTCTCCGATGATCGTGTTTTTCATTTAAAACAAACTCACTTTACAATTGAGGACACATTTTCGTCTCAAGATTTACAGTTCGTCATGTTTCTTAATACCTACTAATAAACTTGTCTCAAAAAAATTAAACTGTTTCGCACAATTACAGTACTGTTGAATGCTGAATGACTTCATAATTAGTAGTGTTCACTTGCCACTTGTTTAATAAACGATTAAAAACTTCAAAAACTACCCGACAAGCAAAAAAAGTCTTCAAAAATATGAAATGAAAGTTTTTCACTTAGTTCACTTGATTGCGCTTTGTTTTCATCTCATTTGGTTTCGCAAAGTTGCCAGGTTTTCTCATAATGTTACAAAAAAAAATATTTTTCTTCTTCAAATTATCATTAACAAATAGTTTTTTTTTTGGTATCCGTCACATTAGTTTAATTATATAGTTGATATTTATATTTCAATAAAACTGTTTCGGATTCGAATATTACCAGAAAGAGCGTGTTAAATACTAATGAAATAATCATTGTGGCAAATCTGGTAGCACTGGTTCCACTGCACTGATAAAAATTTGCACGATCGATTTATATGTAAACATCAATTCAATTTAATATGCTTTTTTTTCAATACATAACCAAAGCGATTTGTTTCAAGATTTCATGTGCAAATTCACTAAGATGCGAGATTAGCTAATTTTTCACTTAGCTTTGATGTGTTTTTCCTTTGGATGTGATGTGTTTTGCTATTGAATCAAACTGCATGTGTTAAAAACTTCATTTTCTAGTGGGAATGAGTACAGCACAAAGGCATGTGCAAAATACTTGAATCGGTCAATTGAAATCTATGTGGAACACAATGTGACATTCACATGAAATGCATATAGAATCTAGAGATAATGATAAATCTTATCGTTTCTATGTACATTTCATATAAACGTAGCATGATTTCCACTAAATATCAACAGTTTTAACACTCATTTTATGAGTTAAGTGTATATTTTCATGAATTCCATGTGTTCTACTAGCAGTGATAGATCGAATGCTTTGCACATGATGCTAGCGTGCAAATTATTCTCAGTGTAACGCTGTTAAGTGTGTGTGCTTCATCAGCTGTGCACAGAGATGCCAAATATTTTCATAGAAAATATGTATCTGCTCTATCTGTTTTCACTAATAAAATGAATCAGTTCAAATTGGTTTTAAAATGTTAATATAAACGCTTATCAGTGTTCATCATCAAATATGTGCACAAAAGATGTCCATTTGAACATGTGGTTTGTCCATTGATTAATAAACTTTTAATGAGAAAAAAGTCTAACATTTTACTTTTCACTTTTTATGAACCTTCAGAAATCTGTATTAAATTTAGAAAATCTGTTCATAATCTGTACTCTGATTTAAATCTGTATGCGAACGCAACAACATTCTGATACAGATACATCTGTATAAATGGCATCTCTGGTTCTGCATTTTGTTGTTAGAAGGGCTAATGTCTAAATAGTAACAATTCTTTTTTTTTGGTTTTTTTTATAGTTCTGCAGTAAAATTTTAAATTTAAAACGAAAGGTAACGAAAACGATCCAAAAAATTTCAAACGTCGAAATGATTTCAAACTGTTTCTAAAAATATAGTGTGTTGTCTCATTGTTGGCATTAGGCCCTTTTTAAGAAGAATTCTGACATTTTGAACTCGAGAGTGTAATAGTGCAATATTTTGGTTTTGATTGCTGTCGCAATTACTAATTTATGGGATGAATAAAGGACCAACGATAGGATGAATAAAAAACCTTTGAGATGAAATTAGGAGCACAGTAGTGAACATATTAGAAGTGTTTTTTAGCTGATTTTTGAATATTATTTTAATTTCCAAGGAATGTGAATCAATTCCCAATGTGGAGCAAGACGAATCAAGCAGAAATATGAAAAAACCGTTGTGATTTTAATGGCTTAATCAAGTTATTAAGGTAACGTCCTTACAAATGAGATGAAATGGGGAGCCCTTATCCTATTCAATGTGTGAAGAATTCAAAAATCCATTGCGAATCAATGAGTTTTTTTTACAAGCCAACAAAACGAGTGGTAAGTCCACTGCGCTCAATCTCTGTAAATATTCCTGGTTTCTATGTGTCGGTTTTCTTGTTATGCTTTGTGCGACGACTCGGTAAACTCAAGCGGTTAAAATTTCGAACGCCTTTACATTTCACTCTAATGCAAGAACCGGATAACAACATTTGTTTCGGAAACATCAGTTAAGTTTAAATCAGGTTTTGGCATTCAACGTTTTTTGTTCGGCTCTTGCAAATCAAATGTTTTGTTGCGATTTTTTCAATTCAAAATCCGTATCTTTTTTATCATGTTTTAATACTATAAAAATACAAAAAACGGGTTTTTCGAATTAAGTTTCACTTGTTCGGTTTTCGCATTTGCATCATTTCTAGTTAGTCGTTTGAGAGTCGTTCTGCATTTAAGTTCTTTGTTTACACCACCAATCGACCAACGCACCTCCATGTTATTTGAAAAAAAAAACAAAGGACACGCATGGTCGATTATCAGTGAAACCATGAAAAATAAAATTTTGCGAAATTCAAGTAGAATGGAAATAATTAACTAATCTATTTTTATATGTGTTATAGAATAAATTGTAGCCATCTAAATTTTCCTTCATCTCAAACGCTACATCATTTATATATTTGTTTTTCTTCTTTCGTATGGTGGAGGCTCTTTCGAAAGCTTCAAAATATAATGCTCAGTATTCGATTTCAAAGTTTACCGAAATGTTTTTATTTGATCGTTCGACACCAGGTTTGTGATTTATAATATCCCTAGAAATACGTGTATAAAACGTCCCCCTAGAGTACAAAAAAAAAACACAATCCAATAGATTTAGAGTACTTCTGAGAACAGATCTATCTTTTTTCCGTGAAGCAATGCATGTGAACATCAGGATAATTGACACGTTCAATCAATCAGATCAAACAGATAATGGATCCCGGTTGACGAGATAAATTTTGCCCAATGTAAAAGTAAGCAACAAAAAAACATCACATTGTTCCATTTCCCGAATACTTCCTAGGGCGACACTCGCAGTTGAAAGTGCCAAATCAAATCGAGCCATTTCTCGTACAACAGAGCGAAACAGTACGACTTTCCGATGCAAGCAATGCGAATTGGAACGCAAACGAAAAAAAAGCATGACGTAAAGAGAGAAACAAAATCTGGGACCGTCCCTCCAGATAGTAGAAATAAAAACCATCAGATAAAATGTTAATGGAAAATTTTACCAGCGGGCAATCACACTTTCCACAGTAGGAAATTATTTTCACACATCCAGCACACCATCCAGCAGAGGAACGCACCGGCCACGTCAGCAGTAGCGCCCTACAGGCGGTTCTGGCATCGATATTCGCCGACAGGAATTTTAGTTTTCGGTTAATATTCTGCACATTTCCGTTCGATCGTTCCATTGGAGCAAATTGTTCTTAAGCATAGAATGGAACAGAGATTTTTTACAGTAATTGAAATAAAATTAGCTTAAATATTTGTGGATTTTAATATCTTAGCAAATAATGTAGCAAACATTGAGTAAATTAATTGTGCATATTTGGCGAATATGCGTCTGTACCATCGAGCAGAGTAATTGATAATTGTGGTAAACCTGTTTCAATAGTGGTGATATAACTATTATGTTACACAGAATTCATCGACCGAGGGTCCGCCTTACCGTGTCTAATGCATTAGCACCATGCATTGTTATTAGTTTATTAGCCACACTTTGTTGCGGAAGCCACATCGATGTCGGAATGAATCGTTAAATGTGTTTTGGGTTATGAATAATTTTACATTCGCTTTTAAATTCATCATAATTCCGCTCAGCGGCAGAGGTCACTCATTTGGAAAACCACGCGGATCAGAAAACAAACGAATTTCACTAATATTTATGGTAGCCCTCGTTTCAATAGTTGCTATTCGATATTTGCGAGTGGTGAAGCCAACGGACAATCAAATTTTGTTTTCAAACAAACGTTTACTCGCTTCGAATATGAGATCAAACAGAAATTTGAATATTATATTATAACGATATCTGTTTACCAATTGTTAACGATTTGCTTTATCGTGTACACCAAAACATCAATTTCCGAACTAAAGCGGGGGTTCGTAAATCGAGTCAGTTCGTAAAACATTGTGGATTTGTTTCACATAAAAAGTTTTGTGCGATGAATATTCTAGAATTAAACATTTTACACAGTATATCGCTCGAAAAAATCATATAAATTTGCGTCTCGATAGAAGCACATCGAAATAGCGCCTCTTATTACTTCGCTTAACATCGAAACAGAAAAACATTCCTAAAACAGTTTCAATTTGTGATTTTTACTAGTCATTGACCATACGAACCGATGTTCGCTAGGTTATTCCGATTTCCGGTGACAGAGCTACGGCGTAAAATGAATTTTCAAAAACTTAGATTCAAATGAAAAGTCATAGAGTAAAAGCTCCCTATTTCATCTGAGCTCCTATTTCCATCTCATTCCTTCACTATTATTACTTTGAACATGAATAATATCTTACAACGTACCTGAACCAAACTGTGAAATGTTTAAAAATGAATATTTAAGCTATTATCAAACTTTTCCATTAGAAGAAATGTTTTTGAATTCTTCGGTGATCGCTTTCTTCATTTAAAACAAACTCATTTTTCGATTTAGGACACATTTTCGTCTCAAGATTTACAGTTCGCCATGTTTCTGAATAAACGATTCGTCTCAAAACATGATCACTGTTTCGCACAATTCCACTACTATTGAATGCTAGATGACTTCATGGTTGCTAATGTTCGCTTGCCACTTGTTTAATTAACGATTAAAAACTTAATTAAAAACAACCCGATAAGCAATACAAGTCTTCAAAAATATGATATGAAAGTTTTTCACTTAGTTCACTTGATTGCGCTTTGTTTTCATCTCATTTGGTTTCGCAAAGTTACCAGGTTTTCTCATAATGTTACAAAACAAAATTGTTTTTCTTCTTCACATTATCATCAACAAGCTTTTTTTTTGGTATCCGTGACATTAGTTTAATCATATTATTGATATTTATATTTCAATAAAACTATTTCGGCTTCGAATATTACCAGAAAGAGCGGGTTAAATACTAATGAAATAACCATTGTGGCAAATCTAGTAGCACTGGTTTCTTTCCGCTATATGTCAACATAACGCTGTTAAGTGTGTGTGCTTCATCGGTTGTGCACAGAGATGGCAGATATTATCATAGAAAATATGTATTGCTTTGCATAAAAAGTCTGTACCTGCTCTATCTGTTTTCACTAATAAAATGATGGAAAAAGATAATTCTTCATATCTGCAAAGATTTCCATTTTAACATGCGATTTGTCCGTTGATTAATAAACTTTCAAAGAATTACTGCAATCAATTACTAATAGATACTCAGAAAGAGAAGTGTAAATTTTTACTTCTCACATTTTATGAACCTGTACAAATCTGGATTACATTTAAGAAATCTGTATAAATCTGTACTCTGGTTTAAATCAACGCCGAAATCTATACAATACAGATAAATCTGTAGAAATGGCGTCTCTTTCTCTGCATTTTGTTTTTAGAAGGGCTAATGCCTAAATTAAAACAATTCCTTTTTTGTTTTGTTGTTAGGTTTACCAAATTAACTGCCCAGTAAAATTTTAAATTTAATACGAAAGGTAACGAAAACGACCGAAAATTTTTAAACGTCGAAAAGATTCAAAACTGGTTCTAAAATTCTCGTGTGTTGTCTTATAGTTGCATTAAGCCATTTTTAAGAAAAATTCGGACTTTTTGAGCCTGAGAGTGGTATAGTGCAATGTTTTGTTTTGATTGCTGTCGCCATTACTAATTAATAGTATGATAAGGTTTTTTACGATTTTTGGCGTGTTTTCTTAAGCATATTGATTTTGTTCGATATTAATCTTATTCGAAAGTGTATTTTACAAAACCGGTCATTGGAGTGTGCATCGAGTTTGAGCCTGTTCATAAGCTATTTGCCGTTAATTCGGATAAAGTTTTTATTGTTTTGGCGCCACACTGATTGTTAGAACCAGTACCTCTTCTTTTGTTCATTTACTTGCTGCTGTGTGTTTGGTGAACCAGAACAAAACAAAAATGGAAAAAAAGCTTTGCGGAGAATGCCACTTGCTGATCAACGAATTGGAACCAGTGCGATGTGGTTTTTGTGATGCATTCTTTCACATCAGCCAGCAATGCTGTGGATTTAATAACCGTTCAAACAGGGATCTGTTTACGCAAGGAAAAGCAATGTACGAGGTCTGTTCAAAAAGTACCCTGAATTCTCAATTTTCTGAAAAAATATTTATTTATTCGTCTACATCTATATAATCCCCTTCAAAGTAATTCCCCCTAGATATAATACACTTATGCCAGCGTTTTTTCCAGTCTTCGAAACACCCCTGATAGTCACTTTTTGTAATGCTCTGTAGCACTCTCAGCGATTCTGCCTTTATCTCTTCAATCGATAAAAAACGCTGTCCTTTCATGGGTCTCTTCAACTTTGGGAACAGGAAAAAAACACACGGAGCGATATCTGGTGAATAAAGAGGTTGGGGCATGATTAAAGTCTTGTTTTTAGCCAAAAAATCACGAATAAGCAGAAGCAGTTTTGGAACGAATTTTGCTGCCACTCGTTTCATGCCCAAAACATTTGAAAAAATATGATGGCATGAGCCAACTGATATGCCAACTTCATCAGCAACTTCTGATTCGGCGATCATCCATAATCATTTTTTCCACTTTTCCCACATTCTCATCGATTATTGACGACCGGAGCGTTCGTCGTCTTCAACGTCTTCGCGGCCATCTTGGAAACGCTTATACCACTCGTAAACACTTGTTTTTTTCATAGCAGACTCACCGTAGGCTCTCTGTAACATTTCGCACACTTGGTTACACTTTATTTCATTTTTCACGCAAAATTTAATACAAATTCTTTGACTCTTCAATTCTTCCATTGTTTAAACTAACAAAAATCGCCGAGCTCAAAAACACGTCTACACCAGCCGCTACAAGACAGAATGTAAACAATGAATACAGCTGAACATTTCACCATACATTAGGGACATATGTACCAACACAATAAAAAAAAAATTTTGACTACCGGACTCTCCAGACGCGCGCAATTAAAAAATTCCGGGAACTTTTTGAACAGACCTCGTACGTTTGCTCCAAATGTAAAACTGAACTGAACGGCCGCAGTGTGTCTTCCTACATCAAGCATGTGCTAGGTTCAGAGCAGTCTCATCGAACGAATTTTGATAGTCTTTCTGCTCAGGTTCGCCAACTTTTCGATCTGATCGAAGCGCTTGGCAAGCAGGTCGAAAATTTAGCAAATAAGCGATCCTCTGCCAACTCTATGAACACAAACGGCTGGCCAAAGTTAGGAGTAAAACGTCACCGTGGAAACAATGGACAAGCCGTGCAAGATGCTGCTGTACATGGAACCAAATCTATCGATCTGAACGATTTATCTGTTCCGTTCATTGTTTCTCCAGTAGCATCACACAAATTTTGGTTCTACTTATCTGGATTTCAACCATTGGTGACCGTTGAAGATGTGCAAAAAATTGTCTCTCGCTGTCTCGATGTATCTGACGCTGTCGATGTCGTACGGCTTGTTCCAAAAGATGCGGATCCAACCAAATTGACGTTTATATCGTTTAAAGTCGGACTAGAAAAAAAACAATCACTTGACACATCGACCTGGCCCAGTGGACTTCTCTTTCGCGAATTTGTCGATCACGTTAAAGTGCGTACTGCTGAAAGAGGAGCACTTACAACCCCTTTAGACAACGGCACTCCTCAACCATCGTCGTCGCAGCCGCGGATCCGGGACACCCAGTAACAAGCACTAAGGAAGTCTCCCTACCACTCCACCCAGTCGTGCTCTCCGAAGACATCCATCATCGTCATCGTCCCGGCCCTGTGGTCGGTGATGGTAGAGGAGGCTTCCGACATGCTACTCCAGGCGAGTATAATGAGCTACTAGAACCCGCTGTACTTGACAATTTTCCGCTTTCTAGTGTTACTTTTTCGAATGGTTTACGCATTTACTACCAGAACGTGCGTGGATTGAGGACAACAATTGATGCATTCTTCCTAGCTGTTTCGGATGCCGAATACGACATTATCGTCCTGACGGAAACCTGGCTGAATGAACAAATTTTCTCTGTGCAACTCTTCGGTCACCTGTATGCTGTTTACAGGAGTGATCGCTCCCCGCTGAACAGCCACAAAACACGCGGAGGAGGCGTACTGATCGCAGTATCGAAAAAATTTAGCAGTTCAATTGATCAAACAATCATATCTGTATCGCTTGAGCAGTTATGGGTATTGGTTGAACTCCCACGAGATTCGCTTAGCATCGGAGTAATCTACCTGCCCCCTGATCGTAAAAAACGACTCGGTGAGTATCAATGAGCACATAGACTCCTTGAGTTCGATATCTTTCCGATTAAGCCCCCGCACTCCTACGCTTTTGTTCGGTGACTATAATCAATCCGGTTTACGATGGTGTTTTCCTGAAGGCGGATTACCTCCGCAAAATTCCGACTGCCTGCAGCGCTCTTCTCGATGGGTTCAACCTGAATGGATTTACCCAGATTAATACATTGCTGAATCGAAACGATCGTCTGTTAGATTAATTACTCGCAAATGATGTCGCTTTACCGGTCATAAACGTTTTCTCGCCAGTTGAGCCACTGATTGATCTTGACGCTGACCATCCCGCTCTAGGCGTTGAGTTTAGGATCTCTCTTGATTTTCGTCGAGTCGATTATGCCGAACTGAACGATCTACTTTCCGTTATCGACTGGCGATTCATTGAAAGGACTGCTAATGTCAATGACGCTGTTGAATGTTTCTGCGATGCTGTAGAAAGTGTTGTTTCTCACGCTGTTCCAGCTAGTCGTCCACCGCTAAAACCGCCGTGGTCTAATCCACGTTTACGTGCTCTTAAGCGAACACGTTCTGCCACCTTACGAAAATATTGTAACACTCGTTCGCAGTACATCAAACAACAACTGAATACAGTTACTAGACAGTATCGTCATTACAACATTTTTCTATATCGTTGCTATATTAAACGTATTGGAATGAATCTTCGTTGAAACCCTAAACGTTTCTGGTCCTTCGTTAACTCAAAAAGGAGAGAGGTTGGCCTTCCGCACTCTATGTACTTAACCGATGAAACGGCCCGCAACGAAAAGAAAAAAAGTGCGATTTATTTGCCCGTCATTTTAAACAAACATTCAACGAAAGTTCTGCTACACTGATGCAAATAGACGAAGCAGTCACAGATGTGCCTCGTGATATTTTTAATTTCAATATTCCGCTTGTAACCGAAGAAATGGTTAGAGTCGCATTGAACAAATTGAAGTTGTCGTTCGCTGCTGGACCCGACGGTATTTCCTCATCTGTGCTGAAGCGTTGTGCAGGCGCTCTCAGTTATCCACTAGCAAGACTGTTTAACCTTTCAACTCTACAATGTGAGTTTCCTTCTCGATGGAAGTTCTCCTATCTGTTTCCTGTTCACAAAAAAGGTGATAAACGCAATGTCTCCAATTATCGAGGAATAACGTCTTTGTGTGCTTGCTCAAAGCTGTTCGAAATTATTGTGAACGATTCCCTCTTTGCCAGCTGTAGGAACTACATAGATAACGAGCAGCATGGTTTCTATCCGAAACGTTCGGTGTCATCTAATCTCATGTTGCTCACTTCGAAATGTGTGCAGAGTATGGAAGGCGGATGGCAAGTCGACGCAGCGTATATGGATCTCAAAGCAGCATTTGACCGAGTGGATCATGGAATTCTTCTATCAAAATTGCAACGACTGGGAATCTCATCGATGAGCGTGAAATGGTTCAGATCCTACCTAACAAACCGTTATGTCAGTGTAAAAATTGGCTCCTCGACTTCAGAAGTTTTCTCAAACCTGTCTGGAGTTCCGCAAGGCAGTAATCTTGGACCGCTGCTGTTTTCGATTTTCATGAACGATTTTCTGATACTGTTACCACCGGAATGCCGATGACACAAAAATCTTTAAAGTTATCAAATGTCTCCTGGATTGCATTGAGTTACAGGAAATGATTCAAACGTACGTTGAATGGTGCTCAAAAAACTATTTATGTTTAAGTATCGAGAAATGCTGTATCATCTCCTTCCATCGTAAAACTGATCCTGTCATATTCGATTATTTCATTGCGGGAAGATCCATGACACGAGTGGAGAATATAAAGGATCTTGGTGTCATTGTGGATCAAGAAATGACTTTTAGACTTCATTATGACGAAATTTTAGCCAAAGCCAATCGTCAACTCGGTTTCATCATGAAGATTGCCTCAGAGTTTCGGGATCCGTTGTGTTTGAGAACTTTGTATTGCTCACTTGTACGCTCTATACTCGAGTCAAACGCTGTGGTATGGTGTCCTTACCATGCTCTCTGGAATACTAGGATTGAAGCTGTTCAACGAAAATTTGTGCGATACGCTCTGCGCCTGCTACCGTGGGGTGACCCTATGAATTTACCGCCCTATACCGACCGATTTCGTCTATTGAATCTTGAGCCATTGGAAAAACGACGAATCATTGCTCAAGCTACATTTGCTGCTAAACGGCTTTTGGGGGATATTGACTGCCCACTTTTGCTAATGCGGTTTAATCTCTACGCACCGGAAAGATCACTTCGTCAACGCAACTTTCTGCTCCTGGAATCAAGGAATACGGTTTATGGACAGCACGAACCTTTTCGCGCTGTCTGTACGAGATTCAACGAGTTTTTCCAGTATTTCGATTTTAATGTGTCGTCCCGTGTGTTTCATCAACGTCTACTTGACCTTTTTCATATTGTATATCGTGAAAATTAATTTTAGTGTACTTAGTTCATTAATGTTTATTCATTAAGACAAACTATGTCAGATGAATCATAAGAAACAAATAAACAAATAAAAGGACCAACGATAGGATGAATAAAAATCCTTTGAGATGGAATTAGGAGCAGAGGAGTGAACATATCAGAAGTGTTATTAGTGGATTTTTTTAAAACATTATTTTAATTTCCAAGGAATGTGAATCAATTCTCCATGTGGAGCAAGGCGAATTATGCAGACATATTAAAAAATCATATTGATTTTAGTGGCTAAATCAGGTTTTTAAGGTAACGTCCTTACAAATGAGATGAAATAGGGAGCCCTTACCGTACAACCCCATAGAACACTATTGAATTTTATCCGGATCCGACTTCCGGTTCCAGAGCAGCAGAGTGAAGTATGATTGAAAATTCAAACTGTCAATAAGAACGAAAACGCAATTTTTTTTCTAAATTTGAATCAAAATTGAAGCCGTTATACCAGTTTATGCGCATTTAAACTTTCTTGAACTCACTCCAGATTCAAAGAAGAGTGTTTTGAAGAATTCCTTAGTAATATTTATGAAAAAGGCCTCATTACAACACTAGGTGAATTGAACAAGATTTCCATTGTTGATTTGTTGCATATATACGAGATATTGGAAAAGTGGATCTACCATGTTATTGCCAAACAAGAACATTTTCCTTTAATCGAGTGACACAACTCGAATCGGATTGTTCTGCAGGGGCTGTCCATAAAAGACGTCACGCTTTTTTGACGATTTTTGACTCCCCATCCCCCCTTTGTCACAAATTGTCACAGAAGCAAAGAGCCCCCACCCCCCCCCTATGTCACATGTCACGAATTCAAAATAAATAAAATTCATCTCAATACATTCTCATTATGTATGACAAACCATACAAATATGAGGGAAAATTGATTTATTACATGCTGTCATTAGATTAAAAAATATCACTAAAACTGCAAAATCTTCGGAATTATTTTATTAATATCAATTATATAAATTAACAAAGTATTTGGTTGGAATTGATGAAACATTTAAATCATCTGTTTTAATTCCTCCTAGGGGTACACAGATATATAATTGTTTTAGGTAAAGAATAATATTTCCTTAGTGTAGCATACAGGGCTGAGTAAATAACGACCAAAACCTCATCAAAACGAGATCACTGCCGAAGAATCTTTTCAAGATCAGTTGATCAGTGAATTTTAAATCACATCGATCAATATCGGTACTGATCTTCTGTCACACAATGGGTAGTGATTTTGAGCTAAAATGATTCTTGATTTATGTGAGTTCAATCATTGGATGATTCGATAAGCTTTGATGTTGGTGGAGGAGAATCACAAATGATCAAGATAAGACATGACATGATCTACGTCTGAAATCGTTGATCTCCCGCCCTTTTTGAAATAGAGTACAATTGAATAAACTGCATCGGAATCAGATACGAGAATTTCTTATGATATACTATTATCAATGCTAGAAAATCAAATTACTGAAAAAATTGTCAGTGCATAACTTAAGTTAAACCGGTTGAAGGCATCTTTTTCTTTTTTTTAATCATATTAGGCAAAATTTATTAATTTCGCTAATTTACTCGCTCCTCCGTGCACTTTTGCTGATCACAACAGAAATGATTTCCTGCGTCATTCATTTCCGAATTTACAAGAAGAAGCTTTTACATCAACAAATACACGTTTTCCTATAGAACGTAAACGTTTATTGTGGAGATTTTTTCAGGGAATAGGGCAAAGCAGTAATATAATTAGATATTTCAAAAATGCGCTCATTGAATATATTGGACGTCACATTCCAAAAACCTCCCCCCCTTCCCCCTGTCACGAAAGGTCACGTTTTATGAAACACCCCCCTCCCCCTTGCGGCGTGACGTCTTTTATGGACAGCCCCTGAAGGCGAGCTCATTTATTCACGATTTTCTGCAGAGCTCGTGTAACTTGTGCTGAAATAAATATTCAAAGTCCGCAAAGGATAATGTAGTCTTTCTTTTTTTTTGCTACTAACTTTTAAATGCTAGCGACTATGTTACTGTCGTCAATATTAAAAATTCCAACATTTTCCCTTTGTAGCGTGCGTTGGTCCTTGCGCACGGTGCTTCACTTTCACGTCCGTTTGCGGGACCAACGCCGAGTTGTTCTAGTGCAAATCAAATGGGAGGATATGAAGAAAAAAACTTACACACAAAACGGACCATGTTTCATATTTTATCATCAAATGTACTTCAATATGTTTGATACAGTCCGCCAGGCTTTTGTGCTTACACTCATGATGGAAGCTATTATTCTGTGTTTTAAGGTTAAATACTTGAACTGAATCAGTACTGATAGAATCGAAACAGATTTTTGTTCATGTTATATTCAAAAGTATTTGCATCAACCTGACTGTAGTTCGACCAGCCAGTACATTCTCGGGAAAGAACCACGCGGACCGGCTGTCCGCCGTTGAATTAAATGCAGTAGCCGGTTTTCATTGTTTCGGGTTTTGAATAGAGTTTTTCATTCTAGTCTCAAAGATTCAAATCTAGTACAAGCACAGAATAACAACATTTAATTAAAAATTCTGCGCGTCGAGATTTTCATTGCCAGTCTCACAGACGAAAATGTCCTGAATTATCAGAAAACGATGCTAGGACGGGTATGCAAAAAAGGCGTTGGCAACGTGTGAGTTTAAGTCGGTCATACCTGACTACCATCATCCTTCATCAACGCCCGGCATTACTTCATCGCCGTCTACCAACTAAAGGGTGATTTTTTAAGAGCTTGAGAACTTTTTTAAACAATAAAACGCATAAAATTTGCAAAATCTCATCGGTTCTTTATTTTAAACGTTAGATTGGTACATGACATTTACTTTTTGAAGATAATTTCATTTAAATGTTGACCGCGGCTGCGTCTTAGGTGGTCCATTCGGAATGTCCAATTTTGGGCAACTTTTTCGAGCATTTCGGCCGGAATAGCCCGAATTTCTTCGGAAATGTTGTCTTCCAAAGCTGGAATAGTTACTGGCTTATTTCTGTAGACTTTAGACTTGACGTAGCCCCACAAAAAATAGTCTAAAGGCGTCAAATCGCATGATCTTGGTGGCCAACTTACCGGTCCATTTCTTGAGATGAATTGTTCTCCGAAGTTTTCCCTCAAAATGGCCATAGAATCGCGAGCTGTGTGGCATGTAGCGCCATCTTGTTGAAACCACATGTCTACCAAGTTCAGTTCTTCCATTTTTGGCAACAAAAAGTTTGTTAGCATCGAACGATAGCGATCGCCATTCACTGTAACGTTGCGTCCAACAGCATCTTTGAAAAAATACGGTCCAATGATTCCACCAGCGTACAAACCACACCAAACAGTGCATTTTTCGGGATGCATGGGCAGTTCTTGAACGGCTTCTGGTTGCTCTTCACTCCAAATGCGGCAATTTTGCTTATTTACGTAGCCATTCAACCAGAAATGAGCCTCATCGCTGAACAAAATTTGTCGATAAAAAAGCGGATTTTCCGAATGGACCACCTAAGACGCAGCCGCGGTCAACATTTAAATGAAATTATCTTCAAAAAGTAAATGTCATGTACCAATCTAACGTTTAAAATAAAGAACCGATGAGATTTTGCAAATTTTATGCGTTTTATTGTTTAAAAAAGTTCTCAAGCTCTTAAAAAATCACCCTTTATATACTATTAACGATTAAACAGATCAGGCTTCTACATTTTCCTTTGAATTAACATTTGAAACCATATGTTATGTTATGTTATGAAGAAAAATTAATCTCGGGTTCGGGTCGGGTACGGGTAAAAGTTTTTTATTTCGGATCGAGTACGGGTTGGGTTTGAAAAAAAAACATCTGTAGTGCACAACAGCGGAGTTGTGAATAAAGTGGCATATTCTAGAGCTGAACATTTTTGGAACCACAGGCACGTTGCCAATTTCCTGTACTGCCTAATATATTATACTGAGACAGCCACAAATAAGAACTATAAAAAGAAGAATGTGTCCAGAAACGCCTGCTCCCCATTCTTCTATCCCACAAAAATGACATTCTATTTTGGCCGGATATGGCATCGTGCCATTTGGATGAAACTTTATACACGTTCTCTAAATGGCAAACCGTGACACTCAAAATAAAACATACACTGAAGAAAAGTTTAATACTTGTAGAAGAATTTGAAAATTAACCGAAAGCCCTGTTTTAATCCACCTAGTGGTGTAATGATGCCTTTCTCATATCAATCATACTATCATAAGGAGTGTATCGAAAAGTATTTAGCAACATCGATTATTGAATAAAAACAAACATACTTTGACACCAGTTTTCGATATATTGTAGAAAAATTACATTTTTATGCATTTCACTGATTATATTTAAGAAATTCCTAGTTTCTGTAAAACGCTCGCACTTTGGACTTGACATTCTTCATTAAATTCTGCCCAGTTTTTTTTGTGACTTTGCTGGTGGCAGCAGTCCAGTTTTTTTTAAACTCCTGCATGCTTTGGGACACTGTACCTTCCTTCCGAAAGTGCCGCTTGACAATTGCCCAATACCTTTGAATTGGTCGAAGATCCGGACAGTTCAGTGGGTTGATGTCATTTTCCACGAATGGTACATTATTTTTGACAACCACTGTAGAACGGAGTTGGCATAGTGGGCTAAAGCCAAATCCGGCCAGAAGAGAGGAGAAGCCTTATGCTTTCTGTACAGTGGCAGCATTCTCTTCTTCAAACATTCTTCCTCGTACACCTTGGCGTTAATTGTGCCCTTCGTGAAGAAAATTGACGACCGCAAACCACAGGTACAAATTGCTTGCCAGACCAACACCTTCTGCCCAAACTTTTCCATCGCCACCGTGGTGTCAGCGTCATCCAGGTACTGGTACACCGATTTCGTATAATATTGCGGTCCGGGCAGCTCTCGAGTCTTCCTTGGCGTAGGTTTGCTAGGTTATTCTGTAGAATCCAGTTATACAGTTTTCGCGCTCTTGTTTTGGCCTGAACTTGCTGTACCAGGGATTTTTTCGGCACCTTCTGTTTCTTGTACGTTTTCAGGGAGTTCCGATCCTTTGATCCGTTGAATCATCCCGATGCTGGTGTTGAACTGCTTGGCCAAATCCCGCGTCGACGCCGATGGGTTTTTTCCTGATGTACACAACCACTTTTAAGTCACGGCGGGGCTGGCTGGGACCCGTTTTCCTACCGGATCGAGGCAAATTCTTTCAAGGAAAGGGTCTTACCGATCTTCTCGATAATATTTTTGACACTGGTGTGGTGCACTTTCACCCTTTTTGCAATTTCGTTGTACGTGACACCACTTTCTGAGCACCAAGTGTGCAGAATTTTCTTTCGCGTTTCCGGATCAATTCGACTCATCATTGAAACGATAAACCGTTCTGAAACCAGTAGATTGCGCAACTGTTATTGACATGTAAACAAACATGTCACCGCAAAACATGCTGCAAAAAATTAGCCATTTCAGAGTAATAACTGTTTGAATGTTGCTAACTACTTTTCGATACACTCCTTATATAATACTGAGGTATTCTTCACAATAATATTCTTCGATTCTTAAGAGAATAACCGATATCGGTTTATTTGACCGTCTACCGATAAAAGCTAATTGATAAATTGGAGAAGATTTGAGGTCGATTTCGAAATTTTTTTACGGTTTTTCGCCCTTTTCAGTGATGGTTTAAAATTTTTAACACACTTTACCCTATATTTCCGGATCCGGATGAAATTCAGGAATTTCGTATGGAACCACAGGACCTTTCATTTGAACCTAAGTTTGTGAAAATCGGCCACGCCATCTATGAGAAAAGTTAGAACACATATTTTCATATTTTGCACATTTCACCCCATAACTCCGGAACCGAAAGTCGGATTTAAATAATATTCAGGAATTTTGTATGGGACCACAAGCCCTTTCATTTGAATCTAAGTTTGTGAAAATCGGTTCAGCCATCTCTGAGAAAAGTTAGTGCACTAATTTTCATTAGTTTTTGAACATTTTACCCCATAATTCCGGAACCGGAAGTCGGATCCAAATAATATTCAGGAATTTTTAGTGGGACCACAAGACCTTTCATTTGACTCTAAGTTTGCGAAAATCGGTTCAGCCATCTCCGAGAAAAGTTAGTGCAAAAAAACGTTACATACACACATACGCACATACACACACACATTCACACTGAGTCGAATGGTATATGACACTTGGACCTCCGGGCCTCGGTTCAAAAGTCGTTTTTCATAGTGATTGTATAACCTTTCTATTTGAGAAAGACAAAAAGTAGAAAAAAACCCATATTATTTTAGTCTTCCTCAAAAAGCTCAACAATTTCCCACATTTAGAATATTAACAGATAAAATAAGTTAGGCAGCATTTGGTGTTCATGTCATTTGTGCCATTTATAAAATTTAGGAAATGACAATTAAAACAATTTGTAGGCAATTTAAAATCCCAAAAATTAAATATTATTCTACAACTCATGGGCAACAAATTTGTGGAAATGAGCTTTGTCCTAGAAGTAAACGTTCTCGGGAAATGAAATTCAATGTACTCAGTTTTCGTTGAATTGCACAAGCTATTGATAATTGTATGTAGGATCAATTTAAAATAACTGTTAATGTATGAGGAGGCCTAAGTTCTTCAAAATCCATGTTCAAGTTTCGAGAACGGAATCAGGTTGTTTACCTTTTGGAGCTGATTCCACTGCTTGAATGATTATTTTATATCAAATATTTGAGATTTGCAAATGCCTTTGACTTGTTTAAGTTCACAGAAATAACAAACTCAAGCTCAAGAGACAAATTGGTTGTAACAGCTTCAATTAAAAAAAAAAACATTCTAATCAATTTAACGTCAAATATTGGTTAAGATTGATAAAATTACTAGTTTTTGAGTTAAAATGATGTGAAGAGAGGTAACGAATTTACTGAAGCGTATGCAAAGTTTCATCCAAATAGAATATGTTACATCTGATCTCTTTTCAGCATACATACCATTTTTTCATTCCTGAAGAAAATTTTTTTTTGTTCCGATTATAGAGATTTTAACCTTAAGGTAATTTCCTTCTTCGGAACAGAAAAACTTTCAGACCCTATGATCGGGGTTGAAAATCGAACACAGGTAGGCTCTGCGTGAATAAAATCGACTAACCCATCACGCTATATCCGTCCCCTAACACGTTTTTGGAAATAGGATGTAAATTGCCTTACACATATTATTTTACAAAAAGGTGGGTGGGTAATGTCAGAGTCATAATAAAACTGACAAGCTTCTTTAACATTTCCGAGTATCAATAATTGTTTTTATTAGTTGATTGATTGTTTGACTATTACTGCTTTGCTTCCAGAATTGTAACGGTACATCTATACTAAAGTGTGACTCGAACTGAACATTATGAAATGTATTGCCACTAACCGTCAGCATATTCCGATTAATTCATTTGACTTTTGCTACCATTTTCAAGTGAAGCTCCCAGAATTCATCACCAGTTGAATAATCGTACCTAGTCATTTGAAGTTTTGCTTGCTCAGTTTCTAGTGCTAAGTAGTCTAGCTGCTTCATTGTCTTCGCTCTTGGTAGTGAGCAAGTTCAAATGAATAGAATTATAAATGGAGTAAAGAATTAAAAATGAAAACTGAAGGAGGAAACTATTAATTTATGTATATTCTGTAGATGATATTTCAGCTATCTAATTTGTCTTTCATCTATTATACTGAACCAATTCGAATGTTTACATGAACCTCATTTGAAGGCCGCCCTCACACTATTAAAAGAGATATTTTGTTACTTCAAGAGATCAACTAACGGTGGTATAACTGAGCTTCGATTGGAAGAGAAACGAGTGAAGAACTGAATACTGCCCGTTAGCGAACGTTGTGTGTGTCAGAGTTTAAAGTTCACTGCAGTAGGGTGATCGTCAATGTGTTCCACCGTCAGTTTCAATTGAATTGAATGAAGTTTTACTGCACTGGCACTGCCCATTCCGTCTTCAAACATCCTGTTTACATTACGGACACGTCTGCCTCCTTCCATTGAGGCGCAGACAAAAAACAACAATCAAAATATGGGACGAGATTTCTATGGTCCATGAAGAAGCACTGTTTTTATTGCATCGACTTTTGACGAACACTACACTGCGGACATCGTGCGTGTCAAGTGCTCTCCACTGTTATCAAAATCAGCACTTAGCCGCCTCAACACCAGCAAGCAGGTATTTACATACAAAGTTAAATGTTCTCGCACGGACAGTTATATGTAGCTTCCTGTAGGGTTAAATTCATTGCAAATGTGAAATCAGACACTGTCAAAAATCGCTTACGACCGAGACAAAAACAAAGACAATACAGTGTAGCGAACAATAGTGAATTCAAAATGAGGAAGAAGCCTGAAACTTGACTTTCGCGACCAAGTTCAATTTGTATTGATATTAAGCGCTTTAGTTAGACCAGCAGCAAACGAAATTGAAATCTTGCTAAAAGTACAAATGGATCAAGACGTTAATGATGTAAGTGAAATTGAATTCAACAAGGCGGAATTTATTACCCGGTATTCAGAATAGCGTGGGAGTGTTACGTATGCAACTGCATAAGGCGATTCAATCTTACGTGATTTTTTAATAGGGCGCTAGTAGCCTACGAGAATCAGCTGATCACGTGTCTTTTCCTCATAAGCCAGGCCCACAATCAAGTGGCGAAAGCTCGTACGGGCCCACTGATCACGATAAAACCAGTGCAACTGTTAAAACAAATTACTTCAGCACAGTTACAGAGCAAAAAATGGGTGGCAGATTTCAGCGATTCATAGTCAACAGAATCACTTCACCGGAGCATATATGATTATCAAAACTGTATCAAATTTTAATACAATGAATAATACAAAACCTATCTGTGGTGTGTAAATTGTCGTTCATTTTTTTTCAGTAAGCCAAAATTAGTCATAATTTTAACATAATGTTAAAAACTCAACATTTGTTGATCATAGTTTTATATATAAATTCATACCGCTGTTAACAAATCAAATTTTGGTAGTATTACATGCCATCATAATGTTTATTATATGTCTTTTTAGGTATCAATATTATTTCGAGCTACAGTTCTAATATAATTCAGATAAGTTTTCAGGTTTTTTAATCGGGTAACGTTCATAGTAATTACTATTTTTATCAAATACTTTTGATATTTAATCTACTATTTTTTTTTGTTATAAATATTGCTGTGTCTTTTTAAAGTTTAATCACAGCGAACAGACATCCAAGCTAGTACAAACTTTTTCAGAAAAGCTGTGTAAAGCATACAAGTGAAAATGCGTTAAAAATCATCATTGCTTACGATTTTGCACACATGATTTGTCATTGTATGAAAGCTCGAACGCAAGAGTCTATATGCGACTGTTGGGCTGCTCGAAGCGCCTCTATAGGTGAATTACTACTTAGTGATCACTTTACCAAAAACGTGCTCAATCCACCTTGCAGTGAGATGTTACATTTTTTTATTATACCGCATGTGTTTTTTACATGAATATTCTTCGATGTTGTAGTTCTCATGACCATTTTCAATGATTTTAAGCGCAATTTGAGATTTTAATCTCTCATTACCCAGTAATGTCGACGCTGCAAATCGGATCGAATTTGAATATAATCGTGTGAAAATCGACAATTGATTCCATGAGATGTCGAAGTAAGTTCCGCTTTAGAGTTTTTGTCATTATTTATGGTACTTCCAGAGCCGGTATTCAGGAACTAGCATAACCCTAAACGATTCGTTTGGCCATAAATTGATATGACAAACAATTTGCAACAGTTTTGAGTCCAACTTTGAAGATTTTTGGGATTGTCATCTTCTATATCGGCATGAATTTTAAAAACTCATCACCGTGTAATATCAAAATAGGATAAAATTCACCTTTTTTTTATGGGACCATTAGTCCTTTAGTTTGAATTTTTGTTTTTAAAAATTCGATTTGGCCTATTTTGAATAAACGATTTGATACTGGAACCGAAATTTGAAAATCGGTGTAGCTGAAGTCAGTTAAATTCACCTGAGGAGTTGTATAGTCTACATTTGATTCAATTTTTTTGGAAATCAGTGTAGACATCTTTGAGAAATCCTAGTGCGGTACCTTTCGAATCGAAACCTGAATACCGCTTAAACTGAAATAAATTTATTTGGTTATCGACTATCCAAATCTGCAAACACGATAACCCAGATTAATTTATGTAAAATGGACATCACACTGTATCTCGTAAACCGGATGTCGGATCTGACTAAAAAGTAAGATGTTTCATAGAATCTTAAGACCTTTCGTTTGAGTCTTAGATGGATCTGAAATTTCATTTGAGTTTTAGATCGGCTCAGCCATCTAAGAGAAAAATGAACTACATTATTTTAATTTCGTTTCACATATCCTCCTGTAGTTCCGGAACCAAAAGCCGGATTGTTTGGGAGTATACGTCTTTTCATATGAATCTGAGTTTGTAGAAAATGGTGAAAAACGAGAAAATTGAGTGAAATTGTTTGTCACTCACGTATTTGCTGATCTCGACGAACTGATTCGAATGGTATATGGGTGTTATGTTCTTCCAGCATTTATTGCTGTAAGTAGTTTAAATCAATATAATTATGGAATTGCTTTCAACTCGAAAATGCTGCCAGCATCTTCTTTACATATGTCATATTCGAACGTACCGTGCTAAAATGGTTCCGAAGAAAAATGTCGTGAAAAAGGATGCTGTATACAGTCTACTTTGGAAACAATTGTATGTAACAGTATAAAAAATCGTGTTTAACGTTGCTCCCAAGCTGTATCATACAGCGCTCAAAACTCCTACTACAGTAATAAGGCGAAAAGTCGCTAACACAAAACTATCGATATCTCCGTTAAAAATAGACGGATTTTAACAATCTATGGCTTGTTGGATAGCTATTAACATATGGAATCTAAGTCTTAAAACATATTCTGTTTTCAAGATCAATTGTGACAAATATTGTCAAATTTTGACATAAAACTTCGTATAACTCAAAAAGTAAACATCGAATCTCAAAAACATTCAATAGCGTTCAGGATGACGGAGAGACCTTTCATTTGCGACTAGTTTTATCAAAATCGGTCCAACCATCTCTGTAATCTCGACCTCTTTTTTTTTTAAGTTTGAGCGAATTCTATACACTCTCATTGAACATAACTCAAAATTGAGTGACACATCACTCAAATTCATAAAAAGTGCATGTACTCTAAGCTTGAGTTACCACCTATCTACTCATTTTTGCGTTATGGGACGAAATTGTCAAAATTTGAGTAATTTTTACTCAAAATAAGAAAAAAATATTTTGTTCGAAATTTGAGTAAGTTCAACTCAAAATTTGAGTTCCTTGCTCTCAAAATGAAGAAAGTTTTCTTCGTTAATTTTCAAATACAAAGTTATTCTTCTTGCTTTTGAATGCGCAAAGTAGTGATTCAAAACCGTTTCCTTCGGAACGGTTTGGAGTACAAATTGAATTGTTTTGATATCCTTATGTTGCGCTTTTCACTAAGCATAAATGAAACCACAAAACATCTATGATTGACGTTGATTCATATTTTTAAAACCGGATCTAGAAACGGCAATGGAAAACGACGTATTCTTGTATTCTTTATTTCGATAAGAATATTCCGAGAATTAAAACGCACTGAACTGCAAGAAGTATTTTTTTCACTCAAATGTTTAAAAACTCAACGCTTACTCTAATGTATTAATAAATGCGAGAGAACTCATGGAAACGAGTTTATTTTACTCAAATCCATACTCAAATTTTGACATATTGTTCCAGTTTATGAAATTGAGTAATCGCAACTCAAACCATGTTCAAAGAGCGTGTACCTATTTATATATTTATAAAAAAGGTAAAAACCGTTACATTTCTTACACACATTGAAATCTCTATTTAGATGTCTGTTCTCTGTGGTTTAATGTTTTGAATCTTTCAACTCAGAAGGTTTTCTAATCCTTGGTCGAGGCTAGTCGATAGAGATGTGATATTTCGATTACAGCTAACTGTAATCACAGATTCGTGACCTTCCTTACATAAAACTTCTTTATCATTTCATTAAGTCCATTGGAGCTAGAAATTTTATTTTATGTTAGACTGTTTTCTCTTCCATGAGTTCAACCAATAGCCAACTATATGATATTGAATAAAAGTGATGAACTGATACAAACAAACCTGAAATAGTTATAAGATCATGTACAAAATAAATCTTGCGTGCCGCTAAAAATCACCCTTGCTTACGATTTTGCATGTCATTGTATGAAAGCTAGAACGCAAGACTCCATAAGCGACTGTTAGACTGCTCGAAGCGCCTCTACAGGTGAATTTGTGATTGTTTTTTAAAACAACCATTAAATTTCCTCACACAAATTGAAATGTCTACTTGGATGTCTATTCTCTGTGCTCTTACGTTCAAGCTTGCATACAATGGTAAAATGTGCAGAACCGTACGCAACAATGATTTTTTACGTTGTATGTTTTACAATGCTTAAAAAAACAGTTTTAGCATGGATGTCTGCTCTCTGCCCTGTAACTGAGTTTTGTCAACTAGAAAGCATTAAATATAATAACTATAAACTAAATCTAATATTATAAACTTCATGTTCGGCTCACTTTTACCCGCGACAATTTCAACTAAAACGGAAAACTGATTGCTCTGTTTTCAACCGACAGCAAATCTCACGTCACAAAATCAATCGATTTTCACGAATCGACGAAAAAACATAACACGGATGAGTGAATACGAAAATTTTAGAATCGTTACAACACCAACTCGGCAGGGTTTGTGAAAATGTGAGAAGTCAGGCAATGTAGGGTTTCAGTATGACAATAATAATATCAAAAATATTTCTCTCGTTACTTTTTCCATCAATCGATCAATTTCAACCGTTCAATGCGGTAGCTTACTATATGGTATGACAGATCTTTCCTATCGCATTCGGTCATAATATCTACAACTTTGTCATACGCATGTTGCTGCCATTAGGATGTTCTACCCAATGCGACAAACATCATCACGCACGCTACAAATAGGTTGATAAACTCAAGGACGATAACACAGTGGTAGAGAGATTTCAATATCTTCCAATTTAAGCATGATCCATCGGCACGAACCGCATCAGATGATTTGAGTCACTTAGCACAGTGTCAACTGATTTTGGCAGCCGGGCCCGATATCCGTGACGAGAGCCAGTGTCGCATTACCAACTGGTACGGGACTCGGTTGTGTCAAAATGTGTCGTCGAAGACCTGCAGACAGATTGAGATTCGACTTATGCCATGTGAGTGACTGGAATACCACACCCACAGTGGGCAACGTGTTTTTTTTTGTCATCGCTTCTCGTTTTGTCGCCGGAGAAGCCCATTTGCCAACATTTATTCCATGCCTGCAATGCTCCACTGCTTGTTTACTTCAATTCCTGTTCAATTTATGACCGAGATAACCCGTTCGGCCGGAACGAGTGAACCCTCGTGATTTACGTGACGTGCCCAATGTACTATCGAAACAGGGGCCACCGGAGTGGAACTCGGTGCCATGTGAATCGAAATGGAATTGCGATAGCCTGGATGGCTTACGAAATGTGAAATTTATCTAGCATGCAGGCCAAACTGACATTAATTTGCTTATGAAGATTTGGTGAAATCACGGTTGCGATTCGTTGACGAAAATAAAAAAAAACAGTTCTTTCATCCACTAACAGAATAATCCACTGGTGAGTATGATTCATCTGGACTCTCGATGCAGATAGGACAATCCTACGGACGTGTAAGTCCAGGATACAAATCCCATTTTGACTCTGTCGTCGCATATTTCATCCGATTAGAGCACCTCTCGACCGGCATAAATTCCGGGCGTTTTTCCGTTGGCTTTTTTTTCCCTCCCACTACTTGTCACTTCCTGTTGAAACAACCGGGCACTCCGAGGAGAAAATTATACCCTTCGCCGAGACCGAGGGCCGAAGTCAACGTCAGTATTTAGCTGAAACAGCAGCCAAAAGCGCTACACACGAACTACCCACGAACGTTGGTAGGCCAGGCAGTGTGAAAAAATCAAATTTGCATATGCCCATCAACATTGATGCTTTCACCATTCGGCTTTACTGTCTTGGACCATTCCGGGAGTGCACCAGGAGTGCGCTAGCCTCCCGGGAAAAGTGTTCTCCGTCATGCCCATTCAGCCGGAACGGAATGCCGAAAATGTAGAAAAATGTGTTGCACCGTATTTACGTAAATAAATCTCACTTTAGTGGAGATATCATGTGAGTGAAAGCTTTCGAGGATATTTTCGGCAGGCTTGGGATTTTTTTTTGCATCGTGTGGAAATTTCGAGGCCCCGTTCCGTTGGTGTCCACGTTACTGGGCATAGTAGTCCAAAGATTGGCGGATGTGTTTTTGAAATGACTGTCTCGTAAATCTGATGAGCAGTGGTTGCTCCTTGCGGAACACATGAGAATTTAGTATGTGATAGTACCTAGTAATTTATTTAAAAGCGGTCGGAACGAAGTCTAGTTGATGCAATTGTCAGTGACAAAGTTCTTTTCACTTCGGAAGATGAAGGTATAGATTGGATATATTTCAAATTTACGCAGCTATTTACCATCTCTGCGAGAACAATTTTGTTTTGATGAACCAATAGATGTGAGAGTTTCAACATAGAAATACTTGCCAGGTTGTCATAATTTGTTGATAATTAGAGATCGAAACTTCAATTAATAACAAACAATCTCAAATTGTAATTTTTTTTTTGTTTTTTAAGCCATCATGGCTTTCCCTAACAGAGACGACGATTTCAAATACAAAAGCTTTTCATTGCATAGGGAAAGTGAAAGTTTCATGCATGAGTACCTAGAGTTGTCAATATTTCCCATAATTGCGAACAAATATTTTCTGTAAGCATAGGAAAAAATACATATCTTATTTTTCAATACTCCTAAAAATGCTCCATTAAAATATACCTTCTGATCAAAGTTGACCCGGACCGTGAGCGTAAGCCTCATCGGCAATTTTGTTTTCCTAGGTTAATACAATCATCTTTGACATTCCTGTTTAGTTTGAGCGGGATATGTCAATTGGTGTGTGTTTGGCAGTTGTTTGTTTACGACACAAAAAATTCTCTGGCTTATCTACTTTGTCCACTATGAAAAAAAAAAATGGACAACGAGTTTGCTTGAAATTTTGGGTTTCAAAAGGAATTTCGGCTACGGAGTCAATAAAAATTCTGCAGAAGTGTTTTGGGCAGTCCACTCTATCCAGAACGCAAAAATTTGAATGGTATAAAGCATTCAGTGAGGGTCATAAAGAAAAAAGTAGAAATTTTGCCGTAGAAAATCAAGGCGATGCTAATTGTTTTCTTCTATTATCGCGGTGTTGTTTACCATGAATTCGTTCGGACAAACCAAACGGTCAGTAATAGCTTGTTCGCACTATACCGGGACGACCGGGACGGGACAGTCCGGGGCTATCCGGGGTGTTTTTCTCCTCGTCGGCGATGACTGAGCTGCCGGTGTGTGTATGTATTGGAATTCCGGATCCGGGATAAAATCCATTTGGTTGCCACCAATATTCCTCGCCGAGTTTTTTCCAGCGCCGACGGTGCGGTCGTCCCGGTATAGTGTGAACAGGCTATAAAGGGTCACTACTTGGGCGTTTTGAGGCGTCTACGTGAAGCAATTCTTTGGAAACGGTCGGATTTGTGAGCAGACAAATCATGGATTTTGCACCACGATAACTAACAGTCGCATTCTAGCATGATTGTTACTGAATTTTTGACCAAACACGAAACGAAAGTTATCGTTCAGCCAATGTATTCGTTAGATTTGGCCCCCCAGTGACTTTTTTCTATTTCCAAAACTGAAATATTCACTCCGGGGATCGCGCTATGACTCGATCGAGCCACCGTCGACAGCGGTGACTTCTCGCAACCAAACCTGTAATCCACGGATTTGCCCGGTCCACCCAAAGCCAATTGCGATGCCTTAGGTTGCTGTCAGAGTGAAAGCGTCACGCGAAGCGTCTCGGCGCGTGTGCGAGCTAGTTCCATTTGATCAAAGCAAACCTGTCAGAGTGATTGTGATGCGAAAACTGTACATCGCATTGAATCGCTTCGTTTTAGTCTGTATTCCGCGTTCACTTTAACATCAACCTTAGGATGAAGCCAGAGAGGAAGCGACACGCGACGCGAAACGAAGCGATGCGAAACTTGACAGATCGCATGGAGTCGCGTATGGTAGACGGCCAGGATGTAGACCACGTTCAATGTACGTTCTATCATGCCTAACCGTGTTTTAGAGCTGTGTCTATCACAAGATTCAGGGTGGCGAAATGGTAGCGCGTATGCACGGAATGCATAAGAACGCAGGCTCGAATTCTGTCTCTGAGCCCAAAAAATCATCTTTTCTGTTAAGTTTTTCATTCAATTGGCTTCTCCAATACATGTTTCCACTCAGTCATTGCAAAAAATGAACTTAGTTATGGTGACTTTACGTCAACCCAACTAATATTAATAAATCGTATATTCAGAAACTGAATTCTTGATACTGGAACTGGAACTGAGCTCTGGACCTGAGCCAATCGAAATGACTCGCTTTACTGCCTGCTCAGTCAACTACGGCTAGAATGAACTGCGGCTCAGTCAACTGCGGCTAGAATGAACGGAATATATCAAATGTTAACACATTTTATTTTTTATGTTTGTCTAGATAAAAAGAATGTCCCTTGCTGTCTCTAAACTGTCGCACAGTGGGGAAAAAACGATCAAAAAAACATGAGTTTGCTCAATAATTTTATAAGAACATAAGCAAATATTTTCAAAGTTAGTATTTTTTATGCAAATTTTTCTGTAGAATCGATTTATGATAGTTAGAAGATCCGCAAAATTCACTATCATGCCCGTTTTGCTCCAATTCCTCTTTACCTATTTTTATATATATAAAAAATAGGTATAGAATTCGTTAAAACTTTCGAAAATTTTTCCGAGGCCCGGAGGGCCGAATGACATATACCAATCGATTCAGCTCGACGAACTGAGCAAATGTCTGTGTGTGTGTGTGTGTGTATGTGTGTGTGTCCGTATGTGTGTTGTCAACTAAGAGGTCGAGATCTCAGAGATGGCTGGACCGATTTTCATCAAACTAGTCGCAAATGAAAGGTCTCCCCGTCACCCAAAACGCTATTGAATGGTTTTGAGATCGGATGTTTACTTTTTGAGTTATACAAAGTTTTATGTCAAAATTTTCAGTTTTTTGACAGTATCTGTCACAATTGACCTTGAAAACAGAATATGTTTTCAGACTTAGATTCCGCACGGTAATACCTATCCAACAAGCCATAGATTGTTAAAATCCGTCCATTTTTAACGGAGATATCGAAATTTTTCTGTAAGCGACTTTTCCCCCTATTCCAGCAGTAGGAGTTTTGAGCGCTGTATGACAAAGAAATGCTTGGGAGCAACGGAAAACACGATTTTTTATACTGTTACATACAATTCTTTCTAAGAACCAAAAGGATTGTGTACAGCATTCTTTTTCATGACATTTAGCCTCGGACCGATTTTGGCACGGCTCGTTTTTGGCAACATAATCGTTGGAATATGACATATGTAAACCAGATGATGGCAGAATTTTTTTTAATTATTTTGTTTTAATCTACTTACAGCAATAAATGCTGGAACAACATAACATCCATATACCATTCGAATCAGTTCGTCAAGATCAGCAAATGCGTGTGTGACAAATAACTTCAATTAATTTTCTCGGAAAATTTCTTTTCTACAAATTCAGATTCATACGAAAAGTCGTATGCTCCCAAACAAAGTTCCTGCATTATGTTTGGTTCCGACCTCTGGTTTCGGAACTACAGGATGATATGTGAAACGAAATCAAAATTGTGTAACTCATTTTTCTTGAAGATGGCTGAACCGATCTAAGATGCAAATGAAATCTAAGAATCATCTAAGATTCAAATGAAAAGTTTCAAAGTTCTATAAAACATCTTGCTTTTCAGTCAGATCCAACTTCCGGTTTCGGGGATTGTATAAAAATGTCTATTCCACATAATTTAATCAGGTTTATCGGGTTAGCAGATTTGGATAGTCGATAAAAAAATTAACTTTTTTCAGTTTTAGTGGTATTCAGTTGTCGATCAGAAGGCACCTAAAAATTTAATTCGTGCTATGATCTCTCAAAGATGTCTTAACTGATTTTCAAATGTTTTGAAACAAATGTAAAGTGTACAGCTACTCAGGTGAATTTATCTGACTTCGGCCATACCGCTTTTAGAATTCCGGTTCCAGTATAAAATCGTTTCTCAAAGCTCAATCGTTTTCTCAAAAAAAGCCTAATCAAATTTCAGAAACAAAAATTTTAATTAAAACAAACTTATATACAAAAATTAATTATTTTATCCAATTATGACTTCCGGTTCTCGAATTACATGATGATGAATTTTTAAAATTCAAACCGATATAGAAGATGACAATCCCGAAAAGCTTCAAAGTTGAACTCAAAACTGTTGTAATTTATTCGTTATATGGCCATACGAATCGATTTGGGTTATGCTGGTTCCTGGCTCTGGAAGTACCTTAAATTACCGTAAACTCTAGAGTGGAACTTACATATCATGGCATGTTTAATCGATTATCACACTTCTAGATTCAAATTCGATCCGATTTGCAGTTTCGACATTACAGAGTAATGTGTGATTAAAATCTCAAATTGTCGCTTAAAACGAGGGTCATTAAAATAATGTCATGAAAACTTAAACACCGAAGAATATTCATGCAAAAAACACATGCGGATTGATAAAAATAGGTATCATCTCACTGCTAGGTGGATTAAACACGTTTTTCTGACTTTACTTTGAAAACAAACTGCGAAACTCAGGAAAAAATTCAATTCAACCAATCGGAAGGTATTTCTGACATGTTCATAAGTTAGTAAAATGGATTGTTTTTAATAAGATTGACCGCAAACAACTGTATTCTGTTTTACTCCCAGTCATCTTATTCCATGAATTTACAGAAAAGAAAATCTACTGATCAGTGTTTGGACCAATTTTGGTTAAACAAGACAGTTCTCTGTTTCGCATATAACCTCAAATAATAATTTACAGATAGTGTTCATGATCGCATGCTTCGTGCTACATCGTTTTACCCCAATTTTCCCACAAATATAATTTTATGTTGAATTCAGATTTACAATCCCGAAGCAGATCCAATATGACCTACCAATATTGGTTCATATTACGTGCAAAACAACTGTGATTCAATTAAACACAATGGGAATGACAGTACTAGTATGTTTAACCCGTTTTACCCCAATTTAATTCATAAGTCGTATTTCTGGTTAAACTTTCTTTCGCATACCGAAAGCAGGCTGATTACGGTTGATGAAAATGGATTTATATTACGAAGAAAGACCTGAAAATAGGATTACAAATGAATTCAATGACCGCACGAATCTTGCTATATCGTTTTACCCCAATTTCTCCTTTAACTTAGTCTTAAGATTTTGCTCCACATTGAATTCATTTGTAATCCTATTTTCAGGTCTTTCTTTGTAATATCAATCGATTTTCATTACCCGCCATCAGCCTGCTTTCGGTATGCGAGAGAAAGTTTTATCAGAAACACGACTTTTGATATAAACTGGGGTAAAACGGGTTAAACAGGCTAATACTGTCATTCATATTGTGTTTAATTGGATCACAGATGTTTTGCTCGTATTATGAACCAATATGGATAGATCGTATTGGATCTGCGTTTAGATTGTAGATCATATTTCAACTGAATATTATAACTAGAATAGAAATAGGGTAAAACGGTGCAACGAGTTTTTTTGCTGTCAATAAAACTAAAGGGTGATTTTTTAAGAGCTTGAGAACTTTTTTAAACAATAAAACGCATAAAATTTGCAAAATCTCATCGGTTCTTTATTTTAAACGTTAGATTGGTACATGACATTTACTTTTTGAAGATAATTTCATTTAAATGTTGACCGCGGCTGCGTCTTAGGTGGTCCATTCGGAAAGTCCAATTTTGGGCAACTTTTTCGAGCATTTCGGCCGGAATAGCCCGAATTTCTTCGGAAATGTTGTCTTCCAAAGCTGGAATAGTTACTGGCTTATTTCTGTAGACTTTAGACTTGACGTAGCCCCACAAAAAATAGTCTAAAGGCGTCAAATCGCATGATCTTGGTGGCCAACTTACCGGTCCATTTCTTGAGATGAATTGTTCTCCGAAGTTTTCCCTCAAAATGGCCATAGAATCGCGAGCTGTGTGGCATGTAGCGCCATCTTGTTGAAACCACATGTCAACCAAGTTCAGTTCTTCCATTTTTGGCAACAAAAAGTTTGTTAGCATCGAACGATAGCGATCGCCATTCACTGTAACGTTGCGTCCAACAGCATCTTTGAAAAAATACGGTCCAATGATTCCACCAGCGTACAAACCACACCAAACAGTGCATTTTTCGGGATGCATGGGCAGTTCTTGAACGGCTTCTGGTTGCTCTTCACTCCAAATGCGGCAATTTTGCTTATTTACGTAGCCATTCAACCAGAAATGAGCCTCATCGCTGAACAAAATTTGTCGATAAAAAAGCGGATTTTCCGAATGGACCACCTAAGACGCAGCCGCGGTCAACATTTAAATGAAATTATCTTCAAAAAGTAAATGTCATGTACCAATCTAACGTTTAAAATAAAGAACCGATGAGATTTTGCAAATTTTATGCGTTTTATTGTTTAAAAAAGTTCTCAAGCTCTTAAAAAATCACCCTTTATATGCAATCGGTTTGTTAGACTTTTTTACATCGGAAACACTCTATTCGCTCTTCTGCAAGTTCTTCATATTTATATGTTATATAGTTAAGCTTGAATACAATGCAGTATAAAAAGGGAACTTGGGGTAAAATGAACATGATAGCGTTCCGTGCAGTCCTTCTAAATACATGAAATCGATTTTACTGATCATTTTACACCAAAAAAGTGCTTTGTGGTCAACTGTATCATGCCTCCAAAAAATCGTCGCGTTTTTGGTCCATTTTTCTCCACTGTGCGTCGTCTCAGGTACGAGAAAGGCAGACATGCGTCATGCGGTTTTCTCTTTGATACCCGCTGATACCATACATTTTTGAAAACTTTAGTTTTGACACATTTGTGGTTATGTCATACAATCGGAAATTTTATCGTAGAATGCTGAGCATATTTCTGATGGCACGTAGCAAAATTATGTTGATACGTTAGATACAACAAGAGATATTCACGATTAAAAACTGATGAATCTCTCAGAGGGATTTTGAACAGGTGCCCCATAGTAAAGTAAGATGTATTCACGTCAAAAGGTACTGGACCACTAGCCCGGTCAAAAAGATGAAAATGACTTGCGGATCTATCGTGCCGTTTCTTAAATACAGCAGACCTACGACTGAAGCAATAACATTAAGACAGTCGTTTTTTCAATATCAGCTATGGTTGTTATGAATGGTTAACTTTCCATTGGAAACAAAATCACTCAGAGTGGAGCACATCTTACCTATTATTATATAATTGTTCTATGATACGATTGACCCAGTGCAATCGTACCCACCGCAGTTGTCTTCCCGGGTTGGCGGTTCAATGCATAGGCCACTGGTCTTACAAACCAGTTGTCGTAAGTTCGAGCCCCGACCTGGAAGGATTCGTAGTGTCAGTAGAATCGTAGCAGCAGCCATGCAATATTGATTCTGTTCACTCTGAATCGGCTGCGAAGTCTGTGAAACGGAAGGTCAAATTTTCTACTACAGGAATGTAATACCAAGGCTTTTCTTTGCAGTTGTCAAGGCATGCTATGCGTGGATTTTTATAAGCTCATTGGTACCCACACAGTTGTGTAAAACGAGTCGGTATCTTGCTTCATAGTTTGCTCATTCTACCCAAATCTAAATAGTTATTGTTATTGGTGCCCAGTGATGCCACTTTTTCCTGAGGTCAAATCCGTAGATTTGGCTTAAAGTCTACTTATGCTCATATATGCTCCATTGAGACGAACTTTCCGTGCGGAACTTTTTCGACTGTCAAATCATCCTTCTCAATAGAGATAATACAATTCACTAAATGCGTCTACATGTTAAGAATGAAAATTAGTAAATACCAAATATAAAACCCTTCTTAATCCACCTAGTGGTGTGATAATGCCTTTCTCTTCTTTCATAACAGTCTCATGAAATTATATTCCATACTTTTATTAAATAATTTCGGATACTAATTTTGACACCAATTGATTCAGATTGATTCGAGTAGTTCACAAAAGCATGCTTCAGTGTTTATGTCACACAGTCAGCATCATTTTTTCCAAACTAGTGCTTAACATTTGCGTTGCCTATTTGTATGAGAACAGTGATGCTAATCTAAAAAAAGCCTTCTCAGTCCACTTAGTGGAATTTTCATATATCTTGAAAAATCACCATAGGGGGGAGTACATGAAATTTTCGAAATCGAAAAAATAATTTTGATGCCATAAGGCTTAGAATTGCATGAAACGTCGAGATTTTTTGGGACTTTTTCAAAATATTTTTAAGTCCCAGAAAGTAGATTTTTTCAAAAAAAAATTTTTTATGTGGAACACATCTTTATTAGGGGTGCAAATCAGAAACTCAAGAAAAACTACACGTAGAAATGTGGACAGGTTTTAAACACCTACAGCTCAGTCTATTTTGTATCAATTATTAATATTATTTCATCATTTGATAGGAAATATTTCTACGTATCGATTTGAATGTTCATAGCCATGTATTTTGAATTGTATATCATTGAAATGTTCATTAATAGCTAGCAGTGTCCTATTTTGTCTGCAAAAAATCTCCAGCATACCGGATTTCGCTGCCATAGTCGACGGTTTTGAAGGAGTAAACGATGTATCAAAGAGAGAGAGCATCGTTCTGATTGGTCAATCGATGCAAAAGCGAAGCTGTTGGAAGCACGCGAATCTATAAATAGAAGCGAAATTATAGCTAACATTTCAGTCCTATTCCTAGCATGCTAGAGGTAAGTTGTTGCTAGACAGCAAGGCAAAAACGTGCCATAAAACGATTTGAAGCTCTAAGGGCTGAGGTAAGTTGTTAGCGTAAAACCGTGTCGCTCGCTGTGCGTATTACATTTCTCTCCATGCTCTCTCGTAAATGTGTAAAATGACTCTCGATGTGGCCGGGTGGCCAAGAAAGTTTTGATATTTTCGGTTACAAGTTTGACTACATCACATAAAATCCAATAAAGCTACCGCTTGTTTGGCAGCCTTGATGAGCCGATTTTATTTCTCTCTCATGTTTCGTTACGTTACCAGGATACAAGAGCAGAAAAAATGGTGCCGCCATAGAAACGTACTTACCATTACAAAAACAACATTCACTTAATTTTTATCGCGACAACATATATGTTAAAATCGGTTCAGCCATCTCTGAGAAAATTGAGCGTTAAAAATAGCTTCGAAAAGTGCACACACAGACATTTTCCGATCTCGTCGAACTGAATCGAATGGTATATAACACTATGGGTCTCCGAGGCTCCGTTCGAAAGTCGGTTTTTCCAGCAATTCTAATACCTTCCTATAGAGAAAGACAAAAACATCAAAAGGTACGTAAAATTAACAATTTAAAATTCTAAGCGATATAGACAGACTTCCAAAAATGATTAATCGGTGGCGATAGATGTTTGATAATTAGACATGAGGGAAAAAAATCGCTAACAACGATGTGACATTATTTAATTATTTTTGTTTATTATCTAGAGAAATAATAAAAAATAAATATTTTTTTGAAACAATAATTTTTTGAAGAAATCATCCGGATAAATCCGTAGATTTTGAGTGGTCTATCCGTAGATCCGTAGAAAACACAGAAATCCGTAGATCTACGGATAAATCCGTAGGGTTGGCATCGCTGTTGGTGCCACCGTCAGCTTTCGAGATTGCAATTAGCAGCGGGTTTAATAAATGATATTCACTTTATGGTTGAAATTTGCCTACGTTAATGACGCGTGATGGGAGTGCCAAAGTGTATCAGATTTCGATTGAAATGACTCATAAACGACGCCCAACTATTGACTGAGTAATTTAATACAGGTGTTTGAAAAGCTAATTTTGGTCCTGATGGCAACTAATTCCTAAATCAATTTAAACTGGCTCCGATCGCATAAATCGATAAAAGGCTCAAATTTTCACCGGCTCTTTGTAACACATAACTCACCGAGCGGCAAACATGTCGGATCAGTTAACGCACAGAACACCATCCGCGAGTGTTTGTTTCCCGGTGACACAACAGACTGCGTGTTCAATGACGCTGAAGATGGTACCGAAAATTGGACGTCGCGTCGGCTGAGGCTTACCGTCGAATGGCATTGGACATAACCAAACCAAATATTTTATCAAACGTTAGCAAAATTATATCAAGATTTGGTTTTTCGATAGGTACACAACACCGCAACCTGGCCCGATAAGGCCGCTAGTGCCGCTTCTCGTCCCGTTCCATGTGGGTGGTCTTCGCAGTATGGAAAAATACCATTTTAAAAACAATCCCATCCCGCAGAGATAAACTGCTGTGTAAACTCGTTTGTCGGGAAAAAAGCGTGCGTTTTTTTTTTTTATTTCAACCCTGTATTTGGCATGCCCCAGCGTAGGCGGAATAAAAACTAACCTGTTGAGTCCGTTCCGGTTGGCGGCTTTCGCAGTATTCTGTTTATTTTATCTGTTTGATCTGTGGTATCCAGGGGATTTCCATGGCAAACGTTGGATGAGTTTGATTTCATAATTTCGTATTGATTTTATCAAATTATCAAAGCGCTATCCTGAAAACTAAGTCTGTATAACTGAAGCAACCGTTTGAAGTTGATTTTTGCACATCTAATCAACTGTGACTTCATAAACACCAACTGCCGTTCGGACAGTTTTTGCTGGATGATATTCTTTTTTCACTCATTGTTTGCTCGTAAAGAGTGTAATCATTATTTTAGCCATTTTGATCCATGACTGAACTGTTATTCACTAAGGAAAATTGAATTCAAATAAACGGAAAATGAGTGAACAAAACAAAGTACCTTCAGCATTACCAACAAACGCCAATAAAAATTACTTCCTTGAAAAAAGAAACGTAAAATAAATCATTCACATCGACTGGTGCCACCATCTCATCTGTGCGCGACCGTACCGAAATGGATGAGTTTTTCTCCTGTTGTGATGTCATCTCGTCTAACGACGACCGACAGGCAACGATCTTTACGACAGTACGGTGCCTCGGTGGTTCCGCAAGGAGGTGTAATAAATAATAGCTGCAATTCTCTGATCTGTAATATTTCAACTAAAATTATCTTAAAACCAAACTGCGGTACCTGTCCGGAACTTCTCCGTACAGTGGGAAAGGACCGAGCTGTGAACTGCTTCCCTGACGGCCTTTTATGATGCATCTGAAACGTGACTCTTGCGAAAGCATTCCACCCACTTTCCGTCCGAACATGCCAAACCGGAGTGGTGGGAAACGTTGCTGTTTGTAACGAGTCGTTCGACATAAAACCGATGCCGACTAGGAAAATGGCGTAAATAAATTTCAACTAAATTCAATTTACGATATTAAAATATCCGACAATTCTTCATCTTTTACTTTCGCCAGTCATCATCTGTTGCGCTGTGGTACAGAAGTGTTCGGGGCTAGGATTGGTTTGGTGGTTTCTGTGGGGTGAGGAAATTGTTTGTCTGCCACCGAGAACACAAGTCCAGTAGCTCAGTCTTCCATATCCGATACAGAGCAACGCTGGGAGTGATATGCTTGCTTCAAAGAAACCTTTATCATCGATGTGTGCAACAAACGATGTTGACCTGAAACATCGTATCAAAATAAAGCATGTTGAAAAATTTACAATTGTTGTTTATGCCATTTATGACAGCTGAACGTGAGTCGATATAAATAAGTTATTCGACATCACCAGTCGCCTCAAAATTGGATTACCTTTTATCTGTTTCCCACAAAATACTCTGTAAGATATAACTCAAATCTAATATTAAAAAAAAACCTTCGTAATATACCTAGTGGTGTGATAATGCCTTTCTCTTTCTTCAAAAAAGTACAGGTGTTTAATGTCAGAGACATAACTGGATGTCGTGAATACGAATGAAACTGACACTCTTTCTTTATACTTCCGAATATCAATTAGTTGATCGATTGTGTGAATTGTGCAAGTTTTGCCCTTTTACACTATTAGAATTTTAAACGATACACTCAAACTACAGTACAGATTAGTTACATTAAACATTCTGACACACAAATATAGTTCTTTATGATAAAATAATGGTGGTTCTGAAAATAACCTTTTATGAAGGCACTCGTGATGGAGAGTAACGAGTTGATTTCGAATTCCGATGGAAACCATTGACTTCCGATGGATACCGCTGATTTTTATTTCAAGACTGACCAGTTGTCCGTGCACACTTAAAAAAAACCCTGTGATTTTACGTCTTACTAGATGCACATAAATGGAGCGTCGCAGCTCACGCAAATTTACGTGGAAGAACATTTAATATTGTGTCTAAAATTCCATACATGAAATTCATTGAAATAAAAATAAAAAAGAATACTGAGAGCAAACGCCGCGACTTGAACCGAGAATCATTGGATCGCAAGTACGACTACTAATCGACCGAGCCACAGAAGCATACATCTGCTTGGCTGGTAAAAGGTGCATTTAAATTCATACAGTCGCACCTGCTAGCAGAAGGCAAGTTACAGTCCAAACCAGTAAAATTCAAGCTCATCTAACATTAGGTCATTACAAATGAGATTTTCCGTCATTTGACAAATTAGGTCTTTATGAATTACATCGTATGAGGGATTAGGTCACCTGTAAAATTCAATTTTTTTTTGGTGTGTGGGTACGAATCGCTTCCCAGCAGTACTGCTTTTCAATGACATCCGCCACGAGATAGCTTGAACTGTCGGAGCGCAAAGTCGAAAGCCCAGTCTACAATATGTGTGCAAGCATATGCCGAACTGTAATGGCAACAGCGCTCGCATGCCTAAATGAATGCTGTCACTGAGACAGTTTCTACTCACCAGATTGATGAGAGTATTCTATCCGGAGAGTAGTCAAACCGAACGGGCTGTTTGTATCCTGTTTCTTTATGTTCGCTCATTCGCATAAAATGTTACGGGGACAGCCTTAGAAAATCGAAGACATCCTTTGATTTTTAGGGAATTACTGTTACGAAGGGCTGTCGCAAGCCGGCTGTCTCATCAATGTCTCTTGAAGCAATAAACCAGCTGTTTCTGGAGACGAGCTGTGGTTCATAGTGCGCTCGCACTATTTCGGCTGCCTCAATGAAATGGTACTAGTACATACGATTGCGTTGTTGGGATTACCTTTGCAGGAAACTTTAGTAACGTTTCATTACAATACCATTGTGAAATAAAGAAATTGTTTTAGATTTATATTCTGTCGGCGAAGGCAATGAATTTTAATAACTAACGAAAATTAAAAGATAAACACAGAGTTTTGTGTAACGGCTCATATATCTGAATTACTGAAGTATTCATCCTTAGTGCTTCCTTCTTATTCCTAAAGAAACAGATACACTAGCATTCATTGATAATACTCCGAAAATATCTTATGCACCCTTATTCTGTATAACGACGTTTTGATTTTTCTGTTTCTCCTAGGATAACTAAACCAATGATTTTTTTAGGGTCGGAAATGACAGCCACAATATAATTATTATTATTATTATTTGATGAGTTGGCTAGAGCTGGTGAAACGAATGATTTCGTTGGTCCTGAACCAGCTTTACCACTTTCAACTAGTTGGATAAAGCACAAGATTCGTTCTTGGGCTGCATCCAAACATGTCAGCTACTGGCGCAGCTCGCAAACTTGCGCTCAGACAAAAGCATTTCTACCAGATTTAAATCTGAAATGTCAAAGTGTCTACTGTATTTTTCCAAGCATCATTGCAGTATTCTGGTCAGAGCTCTGACTGGACATAGCAAACTCAATGATCACATGGCTACTATTCAACGTGCTGAGTATTATTATTATTATTATTATTATTATTATTATTATTATTATTATTATTATTATTATTATTATTATTATTATTATTATTATTATTATTATTATTATTATTATTATTATTATTATTATTATTATTATTATTATTATTATTATTATTATTATTATTATTATTATTATTATTATTATTATTATTATTATTATTATTATTATTATTATTATATTTATTTATTCCCGCTTTCAAACTTAATTGTGGTCGTTCACCGGGGAATCACACCTACATTCTTCAATATATCATTTTTCATTTTTTTAACATAATTTCTTTTCAGAAAGAAAACTGTTAAATATATGCAATGAATTTGGCTCTCAGAATGTTTCACTATTCATTTACAATATTTAAAGTTCCAAACGTTTGAAAAACGTTTTAAATGCGGACACAAGCTACTTAGCCAATTAGAGTAGAAAATTTTCGACATTCTTAGATTTATAACTGCGGAAGTCGGATCCGAATTAAATTCAATAGTAACCTATGCAGCCTTTTCATTTCAGCCTGATTTGGGAAAATAGGTGCAGTCATGCCTGAGAAATTGAGTGACGTTGTTTGACACATACAATACACATACATACACACGGAGGAATTGCTTAACTTATCTTAGTCGAATGTCAACTTTCACTAGTCGAATTTTCAAGTAATTTCAGAACCTTTTTTTATGACAAAATCAAAATCTATGTATAGACACTATGAAATTTTTATAATTCCAATGGCAGATATAAGATTCTTCAAAACTAAATTGAGCTTGAATTCATGTTTAGGTAGTTTTTGTTACCTACCATTTTTGGAAATATAAGTGTACTTTATAGGTAATCGTACTTATCCCCAAATTTCCCAACCAGAACCGGCAATGAAATTCAATACGATGAATCTATAGTGCATCGAAATGTGAGGGCGTGAGAGCCGACTGAAACAGAGAACCAAAAATGTGTACGAGAATTGTAGCAAGCGCATAGAAACTGGATGTGCTGTTTGAAATTTCAAGGCACCGCATCTTCTTCTGCGTGCGGCTGGTGATTGCAACATCTACATTTCCAAATTTGGATTGAGCGTAAAAGCACATAGAGGAAATGATTAAGATACTTTCCAAAGTTTACATGAAATTGTCCTTTTAACTGCAGCTATAAATTTGGGCCTCAGTTACTTTTATATCAAGTTTTGTGGTAAACAACGACATTAAGCTAAAGAATTCAAAATATACTGAACACAAGCTTCTACTTGCTGAAAGATGCGCTTTAACCGAGTTTTAAATTTTACAATGTAAAGTGACAGTTTTAACGTGTGTAAAATTCGCGAACTTCCGGTAGCTATGACCAAAATAATATAATAGTTAATATGCCGTTTCTAGAGATAAGATAATTCAATGCATAACAGGAAGAAAATGAATTCCAGATTATCAGCACATATGTATTTTATAATATATTCCAGGTTAATAGAAACACTATACTATTCATATATAGAAGATAACTTGATATGTCTGGAAAGCTTGAGACCATATTACTCAAGAAAGACATTATTAAATAACTTGGTGAACTAAAACTTTTTTCTAAATAAAACGAAATAAACATTCGAATCTGTTACGGGCAACCATGCTGCATTCCACGCTTGGGAACATGTTTTTTGGAAGAACCGGAATTTTTCATTCAGTTTTTGCATTCAAAGCTTTGTTGTACGATACCTGCAAATAAGTTTCTAAATGATTTTTGTATTGCTAATTCCGACTCCCAATTTTGCACTCAAGGTTTTTATTCGATTGGTGGTTCAATGTACATATAACGAACTTAACGAGCCAGATTTTGTATGTTTCAGTTCTGACTTGGAAAGATTCTTAGTGTCCGTAGTATTGCAACACTGACCATGCAATAGTCCCGCGAAGACTTACAAGTCGACCGCAAAGTTGAATGCTATTCAGAATCACGCTAACTAGTATCGAATACAGAATCTTTAATTTGAATATATCTTTTGCTACAAACATTCATTCACCGTTTACATCTAAAATCTGATTCAATTGACTTATACACTCTTGTATAAGAAACGATCGTGCCTTTGATATTCTGAAGAAAGAGATAAAGAGGATGGAAATAATGCTCCACGCACATCAGTACGCGCCTACACTATGAATGTTACAGCCCACAAACCGAACGTAAACTGCCTGAAACGAGCACGCCGAACTGTCTCAGCTCTTTAATTATGAATATAATTTCTTGAAAACAAACTTTTCTTTCTATAGAATTTCATTGATCGATCGATTCCTAGAAGATCGACCAAAATATAAAAATTAACTATTCATTTAAACCAAAGTCCGTTCTTCAATCCATTTCGTATTAGTAGTTTCGTATATTATTAATTATCAATTATATTGTTATCAATGCCCTACCAACGGTGATTGCTATGCGCAATGATCAACCGCTGCGCAAAGCAATCACCAAAGGCAAAACTAAAACCCACATGCTTGCCTCGAATCTTCATAGCAAACCAAGAGCAACGAATTTGAACCGCACCGGCTACTGTCGCAGACCTGGTCAAGGGAGAGTAATATTATGCTCTCGACAGAAACAACGCAGTGACTGATACCCGAAGTTTACTGTCGCAACAGCGAGAACTTCATGCTTCTTCGGCTGTCGTGGACCATGACAAAATGTCTTGTGATGGAATGAACTGTCGAACGAAGTGAATGACGGCAACGTTGGCTGTACAGAACTATTTGTCTAAGGGCTGTCGTGATGAAACCTATCACAAGGCTGTCATGGAAAGAGTAGCAAGACAGCCTCAATAATAATGTCGCGCGGCGGTACATTTGGGAAGCCTGGGTACGATACTGTGTTCCGATGGAGTTTCCTGCTTCTTCCGCTTGCGGTAGCAAAGAAGCAAAGCAAAGTCTGGGTATAACATTTCCGTAGTAGAGTTTGACCTTTTGTTTCAACAGACTTCACAACCGATTCAGAGTGTACAGAACCATTGCATGACTGGTGCTACATAAATATATAAATATATCTCTAGTCTACACACCAAAAAAATTTGAATATTTCAGGTCACCCAATTCCTCATACGATGTAATTCATAAAGACCTAATTTGTCAAATGACGGAAAATTTCATTTGTAGCTTGAATTTTACTGGTTTCGACTGTAATTTGCATTCTGCTAGCGTGCGACTGTATGAATTTAAATGCACCTTTTATCAACCAAGCAGATGTATACTTCTGTGGCTCAGTCGATTAACAGACGTACATGCGATCCAATGATTCTCGGTTCAAGTCGCGGCGCTATCAGTATTCTTTTTTTATTTCAACGAATTTCATGTCATGGAGTCTTAGACACAATATTAAATGTTCTTTCACGTGAATTTGCGTGAACTGCGACGCTCCATTTATGTGCATCTTATAAGATGTAAAATCACAGGGTTTTTTTTAAGTGTGTAGTATTCTCTATAAAACAAGTAATTTGACCTCTTTTTGAATAAGCAAAAGAAATTGTGGTTTATTATAGTTTGATTATATTCCATCGAAATCGTTTTCTTATGTTGGTGAAACCGCATGAAGAAAAATGTGAACGTGTGAACACTGCTTAAACACAGCATTTGACTGCGAACTAGACCTAAAGAACCAAAATTTTCGGCTTCAAGCCAATTGTATGCAGATGACAATCGTGCCACCGGGGAGTAATTAACACGTTGACGACAGCCAGATTCGAAATCAATGGCTTCTGAGTCAGTGCTATGCATTTTGGATAGTAAATCGACAGAAAGTTCTAATACCAACTACAACTGATTGAAAAATGGGCCGTATACAGTATGATGAAGTAAATTTCGCATATTTCTTTAGCAACATACAAAATTTTGATGTCGATTATTTCTCGGATTTGAATATTTTAGAGAAAGAAACTATCAAAATACTGTGCGGGATTAATTTCTGGCATTCAGAAAGGCCAAACTGTGTAATTCTGTAAGATATTAAACACTGTTTTTATATTAACGATATTAAACATTATCCTAGATTTGCACTACACTGATGGTTTTAATTTCCGATATGCAAAGAAGCAATCTTTTTAGTTCTTTAGATAAAATTTGAAGCCATTAGGAGGATTGATTTTGCATAATGTTCCCTATTATTGTCCATTTTTCATTGTATTTTGCTCGAATGCAACCGACCACCAGCAGGATGATGCAATCGATCTTCTTTGAAGGGAAATTGGCTCTGCGACTTGAGCGTTTGAGGTTTTGTACCTCTCGAAAGGACTGCTTTCATTGCCGACTGCTCCTCCTGACGACCGAAGTCCAATTGAGAGAACGACCTGAGTGTTTCACGCTTTATACTTGGTTTGTTTCTACTGATGTTGGTGGGAGAACCTCAATCAGTTCGTCTGAAGCACTAGGAGAAATGAACGTTTTCCTCATTATTTCCAAAGGTTTTAGAAAACCTAGTTTTTCAGTTATTTATGGTTATCTCACGCTGTTGAAAATTTAATAACAAATCCCTGATTATGTTTGCGATAGCTTGTAGAAAAAAATATGTTGCTGGGTTAAGTACATCAAGAGATATTCGCGATAAAGTTCTGCCCATTCTTGTACAGGATAAATTTTGAAAAGGCGTCCCATAGTCAAGTAAGTCGTATTCACGACAAAAGTTCAAAAATATGAATTTGATCAAAAGCTCAATAGTATCTTTCAAACGAGCCTAAGCTTGTTAAAATCGGTTCACTCATCTCCGAGAAACTTGCACGAACAAAAACTACGCGTTTTGTCCGTTTCGTCACTTACATCATCAAATCTTCGGAACCAAAAGTCACAGCTATTTGATCTTTGAAATTGATCAATGTACTAAGAATAGTTTTCAAATAGGCCTAGGCTTGTTAAAGTCAGTTCAGCTATCTCCGAGAAACTTGCTCGTTTGTCGGTTACGTCACTTATACCATAAATCCGGAATCAGAACTAGAAATCACAGCCATGTGATCTTCGAACTTGATCAGTTGCCCAACAGTAGCTCGAAAACGAGCCTAAGTTTATGAAACTAGTTTTAGAAATCTCTGAGAAAATTGAACAGTATTAAAACACTTACCACTATATACCTTTATATCTTCGGAACCAAAGACACATCGGTTTGATTTTCGAGCTCGACCAATGACTGAATAGTAACTTTCAAATGAGCTTAAGTCGTTACGTCACTCCAGCATATCTCCGGAAATAGAAAATCGGTTTAGCCATCTCTGAGAAAATTGAGTGGTAAAAAACAACGCGTTTTGTCTGTTACGTCACTTAAACCATCATATCTCCGGAACCAAAAGTCACAGCTATTTGATCTTAGAACTTGATTAATGGCCTAACAATAGCTTTTAAATGGGCCTAGGTTTGTTAAAATCGGTTCAGCCATCTCCGAGAAACTTGCGCGGTAAAGAAACAAGGCGTTTTGTCGGTTACGTCACTTATACCATCATATCTCCGGAACCAAAAGTCACAGCCATTTTATCTTCGAACTTGACCAATGGCCCAACAGTTTCTTTCAAACGAGCCTAACCTTGTTAAAATCGGTTCAGCCATCTCCGAGAAACTTGCGCGTTTGTCGGTTACGTCACTTATGCCATATATCCGGAATCAGAACCAGAAATCACAGCCATGTGATCTTTGAACTTGATCAGTGGCCCAACAGTAGCTCGAAAACGCGCCTAAGTTTAAGAAACTAGTTTTTGCAATCTCTGAGAAAATTGAACAGTATTAAAACAACTCGTTGTGTCGCTTACGTCACTTATACCATTATATCTTCGGAATCAGAAGACAAATCCGTTTGATCTTCGAGCTCGACCAATGACTGAATAGTTACTTTCAAACGAGGTTGAGTCGGTTACGTTACTCATTCCAGCATATCTCCAAAAATCGAAAATCGATTTAACCATCTCTGAGAAAATCGAGTAGTAAATAACAACGCGTTTTGTCGGTTACGTCACTTATACCATCATATCTCCGGTATCAGAACTTACAGCCATTTTGATTTTCGAACTTGTTCAATGGCCCAATAGTGGCTTTCAAAAAAGCCTACGCTTGTTAAAATCGGTTTACCCATCTCCAAGAAACATAAAAAAACTACGCGTTTTGTCGGTCACGTCACTTATATCATCATATCTTTGGAACCAAAAGTCACAGCCATTTGATATCTGAACTTGATCAATAGCCCATTAGTGGCTTTCAAACGAGTCTAAGCTTGTTAAAATCGGTTCAGCCATCTCCGAGAAACTTGCGCGGTACATGAAATTTCCGAAATCAAACAAAAAAAAATTTCGGTGCCAAAGTCTTAGAATTGCATGAAACGTCAAGACTTTGTGTCATCTTGTAAAAAAAATTTTTTCGAACAATCGACTTTCTAGGACTCAAAAAGTCAAAAAGTCCGAGAAAGTCGATTTTTTCAAAAAAAAGTTTTTCTGATATGACACTAAATCTCGACGTTTTCTACAATTCTAAGACGTTTGACATAAAAAAAAATTTCAATTTCGGAAATCTCATGCACTCCCCTATGTTAATTTTGAGGTAAAAATATCTTCGAAAAGTGCACACACATACACACGCACACACACAGGCATTTTCCGATCTCGTCGAACTGAGTCGAATGGTATATAACACTATGGGTCTCCGAGGCTCCGTTCAAAAGTAGGTTTCTCCAGCAATTCTTTTACCTTTCTATAGAGAAAAGCAAAAAGGCGGGTGCGTAAAATCTGTAAAATCTGTAAAATCTGTAAAATCTGTAAAATCTGTAAAATCTGTAAAATCTGTAAAATCTGTAAAATCTGTAAAATCTGTAAAATCTGTAAAATCTGTAAAATCTGTAAAATCTGTAAAATCTGTAAAATCTGTAAAATCTGTAAAATCTGTAAAATCTGTAAAATCTGTAAAATCTGTAAAATCTGTAAAATCTGTAAAATCTGTAAAATCTGTAAAATCTGTAAAATCTGTAAAATCTGTAAAATCTGTAAAATCTGTAAAATCTGTAAAATCTGTAAAATCTGTAAAATCTGTAAAATCTGTAAAATCTGTAAAATCTGTAAAATCTGTAAAATCTGTAAAATCTGTAAAATCTGTAAAATCTGTAAAATCTGTAAAATCTGTAAAATCTGTAAAATCTGTAAAATCTGTAAAATCTGTAAAATCTGTAAAATCTGTAAAATCTGTAAAATCTGTAAAATCTGTAAAATCTGTAAAATCTGTAAAATCTGTAAAATCTGTAAAATCTGTAAAATCTGTAAAATCTGTAAAATCTGTAAAATCTGTAAAATCTGTAAAATCTGTAAAATCTGTAAAATCTGTAAAATCTGTAAAATCTGTAAAATCTGTAAAATCTGTAAAATCTGTAAAATCTGTAAAATCTGTAAAATCTGTAAAATCTGTAAAATCTGTAAAATCTGTAAAATCTGTAAAATCTGTAAAATCTGTAAAATCTGTAAAATCTGTAAAATCTGTAAAATCTGTAAAATCTGTAAAATCTGTAAAATCTGTAAAATCTGTAAAATCTGTAAAATCTGTAAAATCTGTAAAATCTGTAAAATCTGTAAAATCTGTAAAATCTGTAAAATCTGTAAAATCTGTAAAATCTGTAAAATCTGTAAAATCTGTAAAATCTGTAAAATCTGTAAAATCTGTAAAATCTGTAAAATCTGTAAAATCTGTAAAATCTGTAAAATCTGTAAAATCTGTAAAATCTGTAAAATCTGTAAAATCTGTAAAATCTGTAAAATCTGTAAAATCTGTAAAATCTGTAAAATCTGTAAAATCTGTAAAATCTGTAAAATCTGTAAAATCTGTAAAATCTGTAAAATCTGTAAAATCTGTAAAATCTGTAAAATCTGTAAAATCTGTAAAATCTGTAAAATCTGTAAAATCTGTAAAATCTGTAAAATCTGTAAAATCTGTAAAATCTGTAAAATCTGTAAAATCTGTAAAATCTGTAAAATCTGTAAAATCTGTAAAATCTGTAAAATCTGTAAAATCTGTAAAATCTGTAAAATCTGTAAAATCTGTAAAATCTGTAAAATCTGTAAAATCTGTAAAATCTGTAAAATCTGTAAAATCTGTAAAATCTGTAAAATCTGTAAAATCTGTAAAATCTGTAAAATCTGTAAAATCTGTAAAATCTGTAAAATCTGTAAAATCTGTAAAATCTGTAAAATCTGTAAAATCTGTAAAATCTGTAAAATCTGTAAAATCTGTAAAATCTGTAAAATCTGTAAAATCTGTAAAATCTGTAAAATCTGTAAAATCTGTAAAATCTGTAAAATCTGTAAAATCTGTAAAATCTGTAAAATCTGTAAAATCTGTAAAATCTGTAAAATCTGTAAAATCTGTAAAATCTGTAAAATCTGTAAAATCTGTAAAATCTGTAAAATCTGTAAAATCTGTAAAATCTGTAAAATCTGTAAAATCTGTAAAATCTGTAAAATCTGTAAAATCTGTAAAATCTGTAAAATCTGTAAAATCTGTAAAATCTGTAAAATCTGTAAAATCTGTAAAATCTGTAAAATCTGTAAAATCTGTAAAATCTGTAAAATCTGTAAAATCTGTAAAATCTGTAAAATCTGTAAAATCTGTAAAATCTGTAAAATCTGTAAAATCTGTAAAATCTGTAAAATCTGTAAAATCTGTAAAATCTGTAAAATCTGTAAAATCTGTAAAATCTGTAAAATCTGTAAAATCTGTAAAATCTGTAAAATCTGTAAAATCTGTAAAATCTGTAAAATCTGTAAAATCTGTAAAATCTGTAAAATCTGTAAAATCTGTAAAATCTGTAAAATCTGTAAAATCTGTAAAATCTGTAAAATCTGTAAAATCTGTAAAATCTGTAAAATCTGTAAAATCTGTAAAATCTGTAAAATCTGTAAAATCTGTAAAATCTGTAAAATCTGTAAAATCTGTAAAATCTGTAAAATCTGTAAAATCTGTAAAATCTGTAAAATCTGTAAAATCTGTAAAATCTGTAAAATCTGTAAAATCTGTAAAATCTGTAAAATCTGTAAAATCTGTAAAATCTGTAAAATCTGTAAAATCTGTAAAATCTGTAAAATCTGTAAAATCTGTAAAATCTGTAAAATCTGTAAAATCTGTAAAATCTGTAAAATCTGTAAAATCTGTAAAATCTGTAAAATCTGTAAAATCTGTAAAATCTGTAAAATCTGTAAAATCTGTAAAATCTGTAAAATCTGTAAAATCTGTAAAATCTGTAAAATCTGTAAAATCTGTAAAATCTGTAAAATCTGTAAAATCTGTAAAATCTGTAAAATCTGTAAAATCTGTAAAATCTGTAAAATCTGTAAAATCTGTAAAATCTGTAAAATCTGTAAAATCTGTAAAATCTGTAAAATCTGTAAAATCTGTAAAATCTGTAAAATCTGTAAAATCTGTAAAATCTGTAAAATCTGTAAAATCTGTAAAATCTGTAAAATCTGTAAAATCTGTAAAATCTGTAAAATCTGTAAAATCTGTAAAATCTGTAAAATCTGTAAAATCTGTAAAATCTGTAAAATCTGTAAAATCTGTAAAATCTGTAAAATCTGTAAAATCTGTAAAATCTGTAAAATCTGTAAAATCTGTAAAATCTGTAAAATCTGTAAAATCTGTAAAATCTGTAAAATCTGTAAAATCTGTAAAATCTGTAAAATCTGTAAAATCTGTAAAATCTGTAAAATCTGTAAAATCTGTAAAATCTGTAAAATCTGTAAAATCTGTAAAATCTGTAAAATCTGTAAAATCTGTAAAATCTGTAAAATCTGTAAAATCTGTAAAATCTGTAAAATCTGTAAAATCTGTAAAATCTGTAAAATCTGTAAAATCTGTAAAATCTGTAAAATCTGTAAAATCTGTAAAATCTGTAAAATCTGTAAAATCTGTAAAATCTGTAAAATCTGTAAAATCTGTAAAATCTGTAAAATCTGTAAAATCTGTAAAATCTGTAAAATCTGTAAAATCTGTAAAATCTGTAAAATCTGTAAAATCTGTAAAATCTGTAAAATCTGTAAAATCTGTAAAATCTGTAAAATCTGTAAAATCTGTAAAATCTGTAAAATCTGTAAAATCTGTAAAATCTGTAAAATCTGTAAAATCTGTAAAATCTGTAAAATCTGTAAAATCTGTAAAATCTGTAAAATCTGTAAAATCTGTAAAATCTGTAAAATCTGTAAAATCTGTAAAATCTGTAAAATCTGTAAAATCTGTAAAATCTGTAAAATCTGTAAAATCTGTAAAATCTGTAAAATCTGTAAAATCTGTAAAATCTGTAAAATCTGTAAAATCTGTAAAATCTGTAAAATCTGTAAAATCTGTAAAATCTGTAAAATCTGTAAAATCTGTAAAATCTGTAAAATCTGTAAAATCTGTAAAATCTGTAAAATCTGTAAAATCTGTAAAATCTGTAAAATCTGTAAAATCTGTAAAATCTGTAAAATCTGTAAAATCTGTAAAATCTGTAAAATCTGTAAAATCTGTAAAATCTGTAAAATCTGTAAAATCTGTAAAATCTGTAAAATCTGTAAAATCTGTAAAATCTGTAAAATCTGTAAAATCTGTAAAATCTGTAAAATCTGTAAAATCTGTAAAATCTGTAAAATCTGTAAAATCTGTAAAATCTGTAAAATCTGTAAAATCTGTAAAATCTGTAAAATCTGTAAAATCTGTAAAATCTGTAAAATCTGTAAAATCTGTAAAATCTGTAAAATCTGTAAAATCTGTAAAATCTGTAAAATCTGTAAAATCTGTAAAATCTGTAAAATCTGTAAAATCTGTAAAATCTGTAAAATCTGTAAAATCTGTAAAATCTGTAAAATCTGTAAAATCTGTAAAATCTGTAAAATCTGTAAAATCTGTAAAATCTGTAAAATCTGTAAAATCTGTAAAATCTGTAAAATCTGTAAAATCTGTAAAATCTGTAAAATCTGTAAAATCTGTAAAATCTGTAAAATCTGTAAAATCTGTAAAATCTGTAAAATCTGTAAAATCTGTAAAATCTGTAAAATCTGTAAAATCTGTAAAATCTGTAAAATCTGTAAAATCTGTAAAATCTGTAAAATCTGTAAAATCTGTAAAATCTGTAAAATCTGTAAAATCTGTAAAATCTGTAAAATCTGTAAAATCTGTAAAATCTGTAAAATCTGTAAAATCTGTAAAATCTGTAAAATCTGTAAAATCTGTAAAATCTGTAAAATCTGTAAAATCTGTAAAATCTGTAAAATCTGTAAAATCTGTAAAATCTGTAAAATCTGTAAAATCTGTAAAATCTGTAAAATCTGTAAAATCTGTAAAATCTGTAAAATCTGTAAAATCTGTAAAATCTGTAAAATCTGTAAAATCTGTAAAATCTGTAAAATCTGTAAAATCTGTAAAATCTGTAAAATCTGTAAAATCTGTAAAATCTGTAAAATCTGTAAAATCTGTAAAATCTGTAAAATCTGTAAAATCTGTAAAATCTGTAAAATCTGTAAAATCTGTAAAATCTGTAAAATCTGTAAAATCTGTAAAATCTGTAAAATCTGTAAAATCTGTAAAATCTGTAAAATCTGTAAAATCTGTAAAATCTGTAAAATCTGTAAAATCTGTAAAATCTGTAAAATCTGTAAAATCTGTAAAATCTGTAAAATCTGTAAAATCTGTAAAATCTGTAAAATCTGTAAAATCTGTAAAATCTGTAAAATCTGTAAAATCTGTAAAATCTGTAAAATCTGTAAAATCTGTAAAATCTGTAAAATCTGTAAAATCTGTAAAATCTGTAAAATCTGTAAAATCTGTAAAATCTGTAAAATCTGTAAAATCTGTAAAATCTGTAAAATCTGTAAAATCTGTAAAATCTGTAAAATCTGTAAAATCTGTAAAATCTGTAAAATCTGTAAAATCTGTAAAATCTGTAAAATCTGTAAAATCTGTAAAATCTGTAAAATCTGTAAAATCTGTAAAATCTGTAAAATCTGTAAAATCTGTAAAATCTGTAAAATCTGTAAAATCTGTAAAATCTGTAAAATCTGTAAAATCTGTAAAATCTGTAAAATCTGTAAAATCTGTAAAATCTGTAAAATCTGTAAAATCTGTAAAATCTGTAAAATCTGTAAAATCTGTAAAATCTGTAAAATCTGTAAAATCTGTAAAATCTGTAAAATCTGTAAAATCTGTAAAATCTGTAAAATCTGTAAAATCTGTAAAATCTGTAAAATCTGTAAAATCTGTAAAATCTGTAAAATCTGTAAAATCTGTAAAATCTGTAAAATCTGTAAAATCTGTAAAATCTGTAAAATCTGTAAAATCTGTAAAATCTGTAAAATCTGTAAAATCTGTAAAATCTGTAAAATCTGTAAAATCTGTAAAATCTGTAAAATCTGTAAAATCTGTAAAATCTGTAAAATCTGTAAAATCTGTAAAATCTGTAAAATCTGTAAAATCTGTAAAATCTGTAAAATCTGTAAAATCTGTAAAATCTGTAAAATCTGTAAAATCTGTAAAATCTGTAAAATCTGTAAAATCTGTAAAATCTGTAAAATCTGTAAAATCTGTAAAATCTGTAAAATCTGTAAAATCTGTAAAATCTGTAAAATCTGTAAAATCTGTAAAATCTGTAAAATCTGTAAAATCTGTAAAATCTGTAAAATCTGTAAAATCTGTAAAATCTGTAAAATCTGTAAAATCTGTAAAATCTGTAAAATCTGTAAAATCTGTAAAATCTGTAAAATCTGTAAAATCTGTAAAATCTGTAAAATCTGTAAAATCTGTAAAATCTGTAAAATCTGTAAAATCTGTAAAATCTGTAAAATCTGTAAAATCTGTAAAATCTGTAAAATCTGTAAAATCTGTAAAATCTGTAAAATCTGTAAAATCTGTAAAATCTGTAAAATCTGTAAAATCTGTAAAATCTGTAAAATCTGTAAAATCTGTAAAATCTGTAAAATCTGTAAAATCTGTAAAATCTGTAAAATCTGTAAAATCTGTAAAATCTGTAAAATCTGTAAAATCTGTAAAATCTGTAAAATCTGTAAAATCTGTAAAATCTGTAAAATCTGTAAAATCTGTAAAATCTGTAAAATCTGTAAAATCTGTAAAATCTGTAAAATCTGTAAAATCTGTAAAATCTGTAAAATCTGTAAAATCTGTAAAATCTGTAAAATCTGTAAAATCTGTAAAATCTGTAAAATCTGTAAAATCTGTAAAATCTGTAAAATCTGTAAAATCTGTAAAATCTGTAAAATCTGTAAAATCTGTAAAATCTGTAAAATCTGTAAAATCTGTAAAATCTGTAAAATCTGTAAAATCTGTAAAATCTGTAAAATCTGTAAAATCTGTAAAATCTGTAAAATCTGTAAAATCTGTAAAATCTGTAAAATCTGTAAAATCTGTAAAATCTGTAAAATCTGTAAAATCTGTAAAATCTGTAAAATCTGTAAAATCTGTAAAATCTGTAAAATCTGTAAAATCTGTAAAATCTGTAAAATCTGTAAAATCTGTAAAATCTGTAAAATCTGTAAAATCTGTAAAATCTGTAAAATCTGTAAAATCTGTAAAATCTGTAAAATCTGTAAAATCTGTAAAATCTGTAAAATCTGTAAAATCTGTAAAATCTGTAAAATCTGTAAAATCTGTAAAATCTGTAAAATCTGTAAAATCTGTAAAATCTGTAAAATCTGTAAAATATCTGTAAAATCTGTAAAATCTGTAAAATCTGTAAAATCTGTAAAATCTGTAAAATCTGTAAAATCTGTAAAATCTGTAAAATCTGTAAAATCTGTAAAATCTGTAAAATCTGTTAAATCTGTAAAATCTGTAAAATCTGTAAAATCTGTAAAATCTGTAAAATCTGTAAAATCTATAAAATCTGTAAAATCTGTAAAATATGTAAATTAAAACAAACACTTGACGTTAATGCATTTAGCACATTTACAGCATGCGAGTAGATAATATCCGAGACATGACCGGATGACATTTTTATTACATGCCTCTACTTTCAGATCCTAATCCAGTTCCAGAATCCGGATCTGGAATTGGAACCTCCTAGATCAGTAACATGGTAGGCTCAAGTTCACGACTGGGATCTGGGCCCTTAACAGTAATAGCCCAGGGTTAGATCTAATTTTGGGATAAAGATCAGAATCTGCGTTATGGAATTGACTTTTGGATTGGGATCTCGATTTCTGGTTTTGGTCTAAACCCAAATTTCAGTTCCATAGCTTCAGAGCTGAATCCTGAAAATGGAATTGAAATCGGTACCTGGATTCTGGTCTGAACCAGATCCTAAGTATTGCAGCTGAATTCTAAAACTTATTTTGTGTTCCGTTTTTATTTTCAATAAGATTTACACCGCTTTCTATTTTAATCTTCAATTTTAATTTATATCATTTTCTAATCTATCTATTTTTCTTCTGTAATTTCTATCCTTTTCCAATCCTTTTATCATAAATTTTTAATTTCTATCTTCATTTAGTAGCTTTTCCATTATAAATTCTCTTTTTTGTAACCTGGTTACAATCTTTTCACCGTACCACGAACTTACATTTTCTATGGCCCCGTCAAACTCTTTCCGCATTCAAACGCTGTGAATGAATGCCATGATTTAATCTAATTTGCTAAAATTGAATTTCACTCATCCGGACGCTCCGGCTGAGAAATTTGCACAATTCTCATACAGCTGACTTTGGCTACCGTGCTAACAACTTCCTCGCCGTACGGCATAAGGGACACTCGACTATAGAGCAAGTAGCACAAGTAGAGTGAAAACCATCCTTCTATGTATGTAACTGTGACAACCATCACCACTCTCGCATCAAGCACGAACATAAAGTTATCTTTCATTTCATCTCGTTTCTTGTTTCACACCAGTTACTTGTTCATTTACCAACCATCCTTTTACATACATCTTCACTTCACAAGTTTCTACTATTACTACAGCGTGACCCACAACTGAGGGCGCAGATTGAAAAATAAAATTAGTAAGTCGATTTAGTTCACCGTACTTCAGATTCACCCTGTGCCACAGCAGATCTCACAGATCTTCTCATTCAATTTTTTTTTTTTTTTATAATAACTATTTATTGGAATATGAGTTAAAATTAAATTATTAAGATTCAAATTGGGTGTTCAGCCACAAGTGGTGACTTTTCAGCCCTATTATATATATGATTTGGTTATTACCATGAAGACATCATTTGCTTCCGCAATTCTGAGATTTTTGTGTAGGGAAAATTCTAAACCTACTTGTATTGTGTAATGGGGAAAAGGAACTTATATACTAACTTACTAACTAATACAGAGAGCGAATCGATTCAATTGAAGATTGCATCGATTTTTGTCGGAATTTGCTTATAATATTATGTGACATTACATCTAATGGTTCTATATTTGTGAGTCTGTGTAACTCATTTGTACTAAACCAGGGAGGACGCTTCAGAATCATTTTCAGAATTTTATTCTGAATCCTTTGAAGCGTTTTCTTCCTGGTGGAACAACAGCTTGACCAAATTGGTACCGCATAAAGCATGGCTGGTCTGAAAATTTGTTTATAAATTAACAATTTGTTTTTTAGACAGAGCTTAGAATTTCTGTTTATAAGAGGATATAAACATTTAATATATTTATCACACTTTGCCTGGATTCCTTCAATGTGATCCTTGAAAGTGAGTTTTTTGTCATACGTTAAACCTAAGTATTTAGCTTGATCAGACCATGTCAATTCCAAGCCATTCAATTTGAGAATGTGATTATTGTTTGGTTTAAGAAAAGAAGCTCTTGGCTTGTGAGGAAAGATAATTAATTGCGTTTTTGCTGCATTTGGTTTAATTTTCCATTTTGACAGATAATCACTGAAAATATTTAAACTTCTTTGTAGGCGACTGCAGATCACTCTTAGATTTCTACCTGTGGCTAACAGACTTGTGTCGTCACAGAATAGCGATTTCTGACAACCAACGGGTAGATTTGGAAGATCAGAAGTGAAAATATTATACAAGATTGGAGCTACACTCGAACCCTGCGGAACACCGGCTCGTACGGGTAGCAATTCAGATTTACAATTCTGATAGCTAACCTGAAGAGTACGATCAGTTAAATAATTTTGAATCATTTTGATCAAATAAATAGGAAACTGGAAATCAGACATTTTTGCTATTAAACCTTTGTGCCAAACACTGTCGAATGCTTTTTCTATGTCTAGAAGAGCAACTCCAGTGGATAACCCAGAAGATTTATTTGATTTTATCATGTTCGTTACTCTGACAAGTTGATGAGTAGTTGAATGTTCATGACGAAATCCAAACTGCTCTGGTAAAAAAATTGAATTCTCATTTATATGAGTCATCATTCTTAACAAGATAATTTTTTCAAAAAGTTTACTGATAGAAGAAAGTAAGCTAATTGGGCGATAACTTGATGTTTCTGCTGGGTTTTTATCAGGTTTTAGGATAGGAATAACTTTAGCGTTTTTCCATCTTTTTGGGAAGTAAGCTAATGAAAAACACTTGTTGAAAATTTTAACCAGGAGTCTCAAGGCAACATCGGGAAGATTTTTAATAAGAATATTAAAAATTCCATCATTACCAGGAGCCTTCATGTTTTTGAGTTTCCTAATAATTGATTTAATTTCATCAAAATTCGTCTCAATAATGTCATCGTGTGATAACACTTGGGTTGAAATATGATCATACTTCAGTGAGACTTCATTTTCAATAGGACTCACAACGTTTAAATTAAAATTGTGGACACTCTCGAACTGCTGAGCTAGCTTTTGAGCTTTTTCACCATTTGTAAGAAGTATTTGATTTCCTTCCTTGAGGGCAGGAATTGGTTTCTGAGGTTTCTTAAGAACCTTAGAAAGTTTCCAGAAAGGTTTAGAATATGGTTTAATTTGTTCAACTTCTTTAGCGAAATTTTCATTTCGCAAAAGAGTAAATCTATGTTTAATTTCTTTTTGTAAATCCTTAACTATGTTTTTCATAGCAGGATCACGAGAACGTTGATATTGTCGTCGACGAACATTCTTCAACCGAATGAGCAGTTGAAGATTGTCATCGATGATAGGAGAATTTAATTTAGTTTGAGCTTTGGGAACTGAAAGATTTCTAGCTTCGATAATATAATGATTCAAATTATCAATTGCTGTGTCGATATCCGCAGAATTTTCTAAAATAGTTTCATGATCCACATGATTTTCAATGTGAGATCTGTAATCCAACCAATTTGCTCTATGATAGTTGAAAATAGAACTAATTGGATTAATTATAGCTTCGTTGGAAAGTCTGAATGTTACAGGAAGATGATCTGAGTCAAAATCAGCATGAGTAATCGGTTCACTACAAATGTGACTTTGATCTGTTAGAACCAGATCAATTGTAGACGGGTTTTTCACGGAAGAGAAACAAGTAGGATTACTGGGATGAAGAACTGTAAAGTAACCAGCTGAGAGTTGATTATGAAGTATTTTACCATTACTGTTATTTTGCCTACAATTCCACTGGACATGCTTAGCATTTAAGTCCCCTATTACGAAAAATTTCGATCGATATCTTGTAAGTTTTTGCAAATCGCCTTTAAAGAAATTTAATTGTTCGCCGGTGCATTGGAATGGCAAATATGCTCCAGCGATGAAATAAATTCCATGAATGGTTTCAACTTCGATTCCCAAGCTTTCAATAACTTTAGTATTGAAAGAAGGTAAAATTCGATGTTTAATTTGCCGTTGGACAAAAATGGCAACTCCACCACCAATTCCAGTAAACCTGTCAAATCGATGAACCACATAATGTGGATTACTTTTCAATTTTACATTTGGTTTAAGAAAAGTTTCTGTCACAATGGCAATATGAATTTTGTGAACTTTGAGAAAATTATAAAATTCATCTTCACTCGATTTCAAAGATCGAGCATTCCAATTTAAAATATTCAAATAATTATTTAACATCACTGTTAAATTTTAAATTCATTATAATATTATTTGCAAATTTCCATCCGATTTGAAATGCTTCAAAAAGTGATGAAGTCGAATTCATTTGGATGATCATTTGAAAAAGTTGATCTTGTAGGTAGATCATTTTATTTTCAGTTATATCGCCTAAATCGACTTCATTTAAAGAAGCGAATGGCATTGAAGGAATATTTGTAGGTAGACCGCCATTAGAAGAAGATGATTTGGCCGGTCTACCTATTAATAAATTGTTTTCGTTAGAAGAAGAACTGCAAGGCGGTCCTGTGTTTTGATTATTTACATTAGAAGAAATAGGAGATAGATTTCTACCTAATATACCAGCATAACTGACATTAGAAGAAGATGATGACGAGGTCGATCTACCTGTCAATAAATTGTTTTCGTTAGAAGACGAATTGGCAGGTGCCTTAGAAGAATTTTCAGGTATGTTCTGTAAATTTAAGGTCGTTGATTTGACTTGTTGTCTAAGCGAACGAGCGTTTAAAATTTTTTCCCTGACAGGACATTTCAAATAATTGGATTTATGATTTCCATTGCAATTTGAACATGAAAATTTATCAGTGGTTTCATTCATTGGACAAGCGTCTTTCGAATGCGATTTACCACAATTCAAACACCGTATATCCATATGACAATTTTTGGTTCCATGACCGAAGCCTTGGCAACGACGACATTGCGTTAAGTTTGCAATACGATTATGCCGTTTATAATGTTCCCAATGAATTTTAATGTGGGAAATGAAACGTACTTTTTCTAAAGTTTTCAAATTGTTTACATCACTTCGATTGAAGTGTATTAGGTAAAGTTCATGGGAAATTCCAGAGCGTGGTTTAGAAGTACCATTCGCTCTTTTTTTCATAAGTATTACTTGGGAAGGGGCAAAACCAAGCAATTCTTTTAGTTCATTTTTAATTTCATCAATACTTTGATCATTTGATAATCCTTTCAAGACAGCCTTGAAGGGTCTGTCTGATTTTATATCATATGAATAAAATTTATGAAGTTTTTCGGACAAATATCGAATAAGACTTTCGTAATCTTCCAATCCATCCACCAAGACTCGACATTCTCCTCTTCGTCCGATTTGAAATGAGACTTTTACTTCCGGGAGAAAAGTAGAAAGCTCAGTACGGAATGCTTTGAAGTCGGAAATCATCACCGTCACTGGTGGCATAGATTGATGTTTCTTCCCAGAACGACAAGCGTCCATTTTGGGAATTTTTGAAGAATTTTCTTCTATGTCGCTACAATCGGATTCAGGAAGAATCTCGTAAATATTGTTAGACGGCATAGGATCAACGGAAGGGAAATCCGTCCGTTGTCTTTTATTTTTACATTCAGATTCTATAAGATCGTGAATGTTATTAGAAAAATGTTGAATAACGGATTGTGATTTATTCCGTATTGAATTATTTTTAGCCTTAGGCTTGTTGCCTTTCCGGTTGGACGCAGGCATTTTTGAAATTAATGAAATTTTAAATTAAATTAACTAGGCTAAATTAGTCTTCGATTAGACTCCTAGCTAGCCTTAAAAAAGGCTGATTAATTTCTTAGTCACTCTAATATCACTCTTTGTATCACTTAGTCACTCTAATATCACTCTTTGTATCACTTAGTCACTTAGTTAGTGATTCAGGTAGCCTTGAAAAAGACTGAAGCCTTGAATCAATGAAACTCTAGGTAGCCAGAAAAAAAATTCCAGGAGCCAAGAGCTATACGCGTGCGGTGCGAACGACTGTTCAACACCGACTGATCTCATTCAATTTTATTAAAAGCCTTTTCTACTGTGTTGCATTTAAAAGGAATCCAACATGGAAAAAGTTTCGCATCCGTTCGCTTCCCTGGCTTCCGTGTTATCAGTCAAGAACCTGATGCTCACACAGGACCTGGACCTGGCTTGATACGGTTAATTCTTGCTTTACGAGTTCACTTTTACGAGCATCAACTAGCGGCTGCTGAAATGACATGTCTGGTAGGCTGTCCTTTATCCTCGGGGCCCTTGAGGTGACAAAAATGCTCACAGTGTGCATAATTAAGTATACGTACCGGCGGATGTCAGAACGAGCATACTCGAGGCTAATTATGTGCATTTATTATCGCAAAGGACGCAATCGTATGGCTTGATTTTCCCCGTATGCCGGGAAAAGCAAACCGTTTAATCACGCACCGGCATTAATCGTTCCCTGAGATACTTTGCTGCGGTGATTGTTATCTTCTTCGGCTGGCTGTCTTCGGAAACCTAATAACACTAGCAATTTTCCGTTAAATCAAACGAAACTCATTTGTAGGGAGGTTGTTCCTGGCATCGGACACCTCTTCTGGTTGCTATAGCATTACAATATAAGGCAGGCATTTTATGATCCGGTAGGTAACTAGATTGTAAATACAGATCAAAATCATCTGCGACTACCCTAGATTAGAGTCTTCCTATCCCCACCGAAGGAGCGGGATTCGATCGTCTTTTGTGTTCGCCGACATGTATTGCGGTATTGTTTGTAATCAGACCAATGAGATCCACTTTGCGACGGAAACTCGTCCGCCTATTGTTATTCGATACGGTTCTAGTAGATAAGCCAACACTGCCAGCCTTCGTCCTATCGGTGGTTCCATCGTGGGTTCTATGCTCGCCGGGCAAATACGTACATACACCCGTTAGACAATTGGAACCGAAACCGTTTCATTCCGGGAAAGCAGTAAACATTGCGCAGTCAATGTTGAGACAAAAACAAACAAACAAACATTCGGTGTCCCGGGCCGTACGATAACAAACGGGTGTGGATTGGATTGTAATTTATTTATGGGTGTTGTTGTGTATCTATTTGCTTAAAATCTGAGGAGTTTTATACACGATGGCAACGGTTGTAGTTTATCATCGTCTGATTATGCATACGAAGGCTCCGATGTACCTGTTTATCAAGCAACATCTAGAAGTTATGAATAATGTTCATTAAATATTTACGTACCTACAGCAAAATTGTTGAGAGGAAACTGCGGTGATTGCCTCCTAACGTTTCGAATAGAGTTTAACTTATTACTAATAGTAAACGTGAAAATAAGTTGAAAATCGGTGTAAATCGAACAAACTTTTGACGTAGGACCCTTACCCGGGTTGGCGGTTCAATGCATAGGGCGCTGGTCTTACAAGCCAGTGGTTGTGTGTTCGAGCCCCGACCTGGAAGGATTCTTAGTGTCAGTATGATCGTGCAATGATCCTGTACGCTATGAATCTGCTGCGAAGTCTGTTGAAGCAGAAAGGTCAAATTCCACAAAAGGAATGTAATGCCAAACTTTGCTTTACGTAGGACTACCAAACATAAATAGAAAGACATGAACAATATCTGAAAAAACTGTTTTAATCCACCTGGTGATGAACTCTTCTCTCATCAGACTTGTATTCTCAATAATAAAGGGTGATTTTTTTTTTGCTGGTATCTTTTTGGCAACACTATTTTTGACAGATTACGCCTGAAACCTTCGTTTCAGTTAGGTCTATAATTTAATCATGAATCGACTTACAACGTCTGACATTTGGTGAATGGACGCTGGCAAAGTTGGAGGAAGATGCACTTTTGTATCGAAAAATTGTGTTCAGCGGCGAAGCTCATCTAAAATGGAAGAATTGGACATGTGGTTTCAACATGACGAGGCCACATCCCACATGGCACGCGAAACAATGACCGAATTGAGAGTCGCATTCGCGTTTTGGGACCGTCAATGGGCGCCTAGATTGTGTGATTTAACGTTTTTAGATTATTTCTTATGGGGTCATATTAAGGCTCATGTCTACAATGATAAACTGATTAGGATTGATTCTCTGGAAGCCAATACGAAAGCATTTATTCGTGGAATACTGGCCGATATGTTGAAAAGAGTGTGCCAAAATTGAATTTTTCGCATGTGTTATCTAAAGTGCATGAAATCATCTTTAAACATTAAATCATATTGATCGTTCTATCGATTCCAATAAAAATTTAATCAATTTTCTCATTTTTTTTTGAAAATCAAATCCTATACCTCTTAAAAAATCACACTTTAGTACTATGGAACTCTTGAAACAACTGCTCATTGAGTAGAAACAGACAGGTTTGTTCAAGTGCAAACTAGCAAAGTTCGAAAATCGAAATATTTTCGAACCAAAATTAAAAGTTTTTTTTCGGTGTCTTTCAGTATCGGTCTAAAGACTGTCCCAGAAAGTATGGACGCCACCAAAAACCGCTGCCATTTCGCAATGGTTCAGAATCTGTCAATTTTTATGGCTGCGTCCTGTTGTTTACACTCTTCTCTAACCACTTGTGCAGTTGTTTATTCGTTTTCATTAGTTTGTTTCGAAATGCGTTGGATAAACGTATACTGAAGGCGTTCGTGTAAAAGAAGGAGGTTTCAGTTCGAGATGTGTCCAAAAAAGTGGGCACTTCGAAGTCAAATGTTCTTCGTGCTAAAGAACGTTTGAATCTTCGAACCTATAGGAAGCAGAAACAACCAAAACGTATTCCGAAACAAGAAGCATCGATCATGCCGAGGGTTCGAAAGCTGTAAAATACGATTCTTACTGGAAATTTGAACTGCATAATCATGGACGATGAAACCTAAGTGAAACTCGATTACAAATCCTTGCCGGGACCACAATATTATACGGTGCGAGAAGGACAAGTGTTAAACCAGTCCGAGACATCGATTGAAGTCCAAAAATTTGCTAAGAAAGCTATGGTCTGACAAGCAATTTGTAGCTGTGGTAAGATTTCGAAACCCTTCGTGGTGATGATGAATCTTCAATGAACAGCGAAATATACATCAAGGAATGTTTACAAAAACGACTTCTACCCATGATTCGAAGCCACAAGGATCCTATTGTCTTCTGGCCAGATCTTGCTTCTTACCACTACTCGAAATCAACGGTAGAATGGTATACTACCAAAAATGTCGCTTTCGTCCCAAAAGACATGAATCCACCAAATTGCCCACAACTTCGACCAGTTGAGGAATTTTGGGCATTCACTAAGGCACATCTTAGGAAACATGTCTTGGCAGCCGAAACCATTCAACAGTTCGAAAAAGATTGAAAAAAGTATCAAAACTTGTCGCCAAGAAGTCTGTACGGAATTCAATGAGGAACGTTCGCAAGAAGGTGCGCCAGCTAGTCTACAATGGCTAAGTAGCAAATGTTGAGAATAATATTCTGTTGTTGTAGTCTAATATTATCAGTATATCGAATAAAATTTGAATATCTAACACATGTGAATTATTTACAACGAAATCAAAGTGCGCCCATACTTTCAGGGACAGTCTGTAAATGACGGTTTGCAGTTTTAAACACACTTCTTCCTATAGTTCCTTATTACCTTTTATTTGGGCCTTTTGTTGTGAAAATTGGTTAAGCCGTCTCAGAGTAAAATAAGTGTGTTGTGTTTTGGAGTTTCTTCCCACAATTTGTAGGGACCAATAATGCCGAAGTCGGTCCGTATGGTCAGCAATTAATAGGAGGCAGTGGGGATAGTTGAACCACGGGGATACATGAACCATTAGGGATATTTCTTCACTGACTAAAAACTTTTCTACGATCATAAGGTGTACCGGTAACCCTATCGGTAACCTAACCTCACACATATTTGTGCACGCTTCTGACGCGTGTTGTTACTGTTATTAATTATAAAAGATATTCTCTGCATGAAACTGCACGAATCGCGACCTCACTTTATTCTGGAAAATGTTTATTGTGTTCCACCTGTGGTACATAACTGCATAACATTAATTGTTATCGTAAATACATACAAATTCATTCATTTTCACAAAAAGTTTGAAAAGATAAAAAATTTCTTGCCGTCTTGAAAACACTTGCAATCTGTTAATGATTTGTGGGGATACATGAACCACTTTCGTCAATGCTGCTTGAGGTTTTCTACTACATGCGATGGTATTTCCACGGGATAACTTCATTCCTAAAATGTTGAAAAACAGTGTGCCGAATACACTCGACCTTGCAAATAAAACAGGATGCATGAATGCAGAATAGTTTTTAGAGGTTGAACGCGTTGAAAACAAATCTGAAATCATTAAATTTTGAAAACCACGAAGGCCACCTGTACATTGGGATTTTTGGATTTAGCAAAGAAAATGGCATTACAATTTTAACTTTACCACCACACAATAAGATGCAACCATTAGACAGAACCTAGTGCAAATTTCTACAAGGACAATCTCCAGAAAATATACGAGGGTTTTCAATGGCTAAACCAAGAAAGTATAAAACTCGAGGAAAAAGTATTCTCAAACAAAAGCAGACAAAATCATTTCATACGTTATACTAAATAAATCTGATATTTATTTTTTATTTTTTTTTAAAAAGAGACATGTTCAAAAATATTAGAAAATTTTTTTCATATTGTTCTATATATTTTTATTCTTTCCTTAAAGGTGGTTCAATTATCCCCATGGGGTGGTTCAAGTATTCCCATGTATGGTGATACTTGAACCATTTGACATAATATTGTAAAAAGCTGCTATTTATGTCAAAAAGCGAATTTACATTTATTGATTACGTTGAATATCGAAAAGAAAGGTTTGTTTTGATTAATCGTAGGTGAAACATATTTTACCCTAAATAGTTTAAAAGATATATCAATTAACAAAAAAAGTGGTTCAAGTAGCCCCACTATGACCTACAAATTGTAAGCTTTGGGGCTAAATTTAGAAGAAATGTTTTCTATTTTTTTTGCATAGCTACACCGTATGACGGCTTCGAATTTTTAATACTCATAATCCTTTAATTCCAGAGCCGAAATCCAGATCCGGATCAAATTCAGAAATTAACTTACTATTTTTGAAAAATTAGATCATCTTTACATCTTATTTCATGAATGTGAACTTTTAAATTTGCAGTAGTTTTCACTTATCGCACTGTAATTCCGGAACCGAAAGTTTTTAATTCTATGGGAACGTATAACCTTCCATTTGAGCCTAAGTTTGTTTCAATTGGTTCAGTTACTTCGAAGAAAAGTGAGTGCATATTTTGTGCATCTTTTCGCTCATTATTCTTTGCGATTCCGGAACCAGAAGTCAGATCCACACCAAATTCGAAAAATTTCTATGGGACAATAGTACCTTTCATTTGAGCCTAAGTTTGTGAAAATCAAGTCAGCCATTTCGGAGAACAGTGACACCTACACACATACAAACAGACAGACATTTTGCGTACTCTACGAACTAAGTTTGGGCCTCGACTTAAAAGTCGGGTTTCACAGTGATTGCACAGCTTTTCTCTATGAGAAAGGCAAAAAGTGGTAGGGGAGAGTTGGTTGCCTTGGATCATTTTTCACTTTACAACCTTTAGTTAAAGGTATACAAAAATTCTGTACTCTGGTATTGTAGAATACCTCCTTCCCTTCATTGTGAATTATACGTATACAAGGAGGAGGGGAGGGGGGGGGGGTAAAGGGTACAAACCTTAAAAAATAATCATGTTCTAAAAATTCTTCTCTATATATATGACGAATTTCACGCCAACTCGAACAAATATTGGCAACAGCCACTCTGATTTCAATGAAACTTTCTATATATATATAAGTACACTTTGTATCAAAAAGTCACATTGCATACTTTATTTTTGCAAAATTGATCTAGACTGTCTTTTGAAAAGGACTAAACATTTTTAACCAATTTTTTTCAAAGAGCTATTGTCGAACATGATAAATCCTACAAAAGAATATTATAGAGTGGAGTAAAGTGGAGAAAAAATATTGCCTAAGTATATTGAATAAATTGAAAACACTATCGAATATGTAACATTATATTTAAGTATATTTTTTGTGTCTGAATTTTATGACTTAACTTGACGGTTTCACAATGTAAAAAGCACACGGCGCAACAACCGTTTAATTTTACGAACCCAATTATTTTTTTTTTTCGTGTCTGGATTTTGTGCCCGACTTGAAGCCGGTATCAAGTGGTTTTCTGGAGATTTTTTCTAACCTTTTTGGAAGTGCATATCCGTTTAGACCAGGGGTTCCCAAACTATTTTAGGTCATGGACCCCTTTACTAAAATTAACATAGGTCTCAGACCCCCATCAGCAAATTTCTTTGAAAATTCAATTTCTTGTTTTTTATATAGATTTAAAATAGTTAAAAATTTCTGCGAATGGTCAAATAAACACAACTTTTTTAGTGTAAATATTTCAAATAACAACTTATATCAAACAATAGGGGGTCGATTTCTAGACCTCGTCGACCCCCATGGTTAGTTTTCGTTTACGTCGACCCCCGCAAAAAAGGTATCGACCACAAGGGATCTATACCGACCACTTTGGGAACCCCTGGTTTAGACTATCGTGACACTTTCATGTTTGCTAGAGTGCATTGAATTAATGAGCACTAGTGTACTGATTATTCTCAACTTTTAAAAAATCGCAATCAAACTCAAATGTCATTCTCCTCTTCATACAATGAGCTACAAGTTTTGTTAAATTGTTTCTCCGTAAGTGTAACCAATTTTTCATAGTCTCATCCACGTGAGTGCGTGCGCTGGCATGATTCTTCGAAGCACTTGAATAACCTAAGATCAAAAGTAATTGATACCAAGAGAGCCCATCCACGGGCACTATAGCTCGGCTCCGGTGGAAGCAAGGCCCTTGTTAACGAGGCACGACTGTGTAAATTTTTTATTGGTGCGATCGATCGTAATGGAGGCTCGGAATCTTTCGATTTGACGAGAGCTTCACTACGTCATGCCAGTTGACTTTCCATATAAAAATTCCAATTGCATCACATGACATGATTTCGACGAGAGCTGCTTTTAATGCTGCCTGGGTGCCTACTTGAAACGCGTATTACGACGTTTGAATGAAGCAAATTTCTGGTACTACACTACGCTGTGGAACTTGACTTCTGTGCGTGGCTGATTTTTTAAGTGCACTAAATCTATGCTGTTAGTGCTCTGGTCGTACGGATGTTGAGTTTCCATTCTAGTTGAAACTGAAAAGTACAAGCATCAGCGCCCAACCATTCGAACAGTCGATTCGGAACTATGTTTACTTTTACCATTCGAATCAGGCCGTCTATATCGCAGATGTGTATGTGAAAAAAAAAATATGCGCTTGAATTTCTCAAAGATGGCTGTAAGAATTTCACTCAAATTTCCCCATGGAACGCTATTGAGTATTATTTGGATACGACCTCCGGCTCCGAAATTACAAATTGCAAAATATTCAAAAAGTATGAACTTAATTTTTGCAGACATTGAACTGAACCAATATTATCAAACGTAGATTCAAATGAAGGTTTTACAATCCCATAGAACGCTATTGAGTTTTATCTGACTACAATTCCAGGTTTCGGAGTTACATAGTAAACAGCAAAAAAAATCAATTTCAGAAGCGTGTTTATATACATGGCGATGACAAAACGAATAAAATCTTTCGAACTAGCAATATAATTTTTATGTTGTGTACCGCTTGTCAGTTGATGGCCGAAAAACTCGATTTCTCAGATATATCGACTATCAAGTCTCGGTTCCAGAAGTCGCACTGAAAATAGTGGCCTTTTTGCCTTTCTCTATAGAAAGGTATTAGAATTGCTGGAAAAAAACGACTTTTGAACAGAGCCTCGGAGACCCATAGTGTTATATACCATTCGACTCAGTTCGTCGAGATCGGAAAATGTCTGTGTGTGTATGTGTGTGTGTGCACTTTTCGAAGATATTTGAACGCGCTCAATTTTCTCAGAGATGGCTGAACCGATTTTAACAAACTTATGCTCGTTTGAAAGCTACTGTCGGGCCATTGCTCAAGTTCAAAGATCAAATGGCAGTGATTTTTGGTTCCGGAGATATGATTGTATAAGTGACGTAACCGACAAAACACGTTGTTTTTCATCGCTCTAATGTATATAAGGGTGCCAATATTTTGGGATCACCTCTAGTTTCGTAAAGCGATATTGTTCAAAAGTTTAAGCACCTCGAAAAAAGTCCTCATATAAAATTTGAGCTAAATCGGACATGGGTAAGGGGTGCTGCCCAGCGGTTAAAGTTTGAAAATTTTCGATCTTGAAACAGCACCATAGGGGGGAAAAAGGACAAAAAGGCAAAAAGGACATGAAATTTCCGAAATCGAACATTTTTGATGTCTAAAATCTTAAAATTGCGTGAAACGTCGAGAATTGGGGTTATCTAAAAAAAAAAAAATTTTTTTTGAAAAAAAGAATTTCTGGGAAATTTTGATATTTTAGAATTAGTCCCAGAAAGTCGATTTAAAAAAAAATTTCGAGATGACACTAAGTTTCGACGTTTCATGCAATTCTAAGACTTTCGGCATCAAATTTTTATTTTCGTTTTTCGAAAATTTCATGTACCCCACCCCTTCCCTCACCAGCTTCAAAAACGAAACTAGCTTCGATTTCTTAGCAATGGTTAAACCGATTTTCACAAATAATGATTCAAATTAAAGCTCTCATTGTCTTGAAAGATATTGTGAAATGTCATCCAGATCCAACTTCCGGTTCCGAAATTATAGGGGAATGAGTATCAAAACTTTCAAACTGTCATACAAAATGATGCAAAATCGGTGCGCATCGGTACGTGCTGATTCGGAAGAAGAAAAAAAAACGCACCCACCTAGCAGGCTTTGTTCAATTTTGTGTAGAGTGCAGGGTTACCACATTTAAATCTTTATTAACTTGACATAACTGTTTACAAATTGAAAAGGTGATGATAGTTTATAACGAAGAAAGTTTTATTGTGGAATACATTTTTGTTTTCTATATAGGGGTGCATATTAGAAACTCAAACAAAATACACGTAAAAATGTGATCAGGTTTTGAACAACTACAGTTCAGTCAATTTTGTATCAGTTATTAATATTATGTCACCATTTGATTGGAAATATTTCTATGTTTTGATTTGAATGTAGCAAGCCACGTATTTTTAATTGTATATCATTGAAATGTTGATTAATAGCTAACAGTGTCCTATTTTGTCTGCTAAAATTCTCCGGCATACCGGATTTCCCTGCCATAGTCGACGGTTTTGGAGGAGTAAGAGATATATCAATTGGGAAGAATCGCTCTGATTAGTCAATCGATGAAAAAGCGAAACTATTTGAAGCACGCGAATCTATAAATATATGCAAAATTATAGCTAACGTTGCAGCTTTACGTGTAGCATGCCAGAGGTAGGTTGTTGTTAGACAGCTAGACATAAAAGCGCTATAAAACGATTTGAAGCTTTAATTAGTATGCTCTGATCTTGTGTCATGCAAGTTCGGATGAAATTCCATGTTATGTCGTTTTCGTTTGAGAAACTTTGCAACTACCCCAGGGTAATTTTGAGTGCTTAAGATTAATTTCTAATTTTTATAAGATGAACTCGATTAATCATGAGAAAAAGTACGGGTGTGTAATGTCAGAGAAATAACTGGATGTCGTGAATACGAATAAAACTAACACTCTTTCTTTATACTTCCAAATATCAATTAGTTGATTGACTGTGTTAATTGTGTAAGCTTTCCCCTTATTCACTACTAGAATTTGAAACGGTACACCTAAACTAAAGTACAGATTAGTTGCGTTATAAATTCTGACACACAAATAAATATTATGAAATAACCAATATAGTTCTGGTGGTTCTGAAAAGAACCTTTTATGAATGGCTTCTGAGTCGGTGCTATGCATTTTATATAGCAAATCAGAAGAAAATTCTACTACAAACTACAACTGGTTAAAAAATGGGCCGTATACAGTGATCATATTTCCGATAGCTCATAGAAAAAAATTATATTGTTGGATTAAGTACATCAAGAGATATTCGCGATAAAGTTCTGCCCATTCTTGTACAGGGTCAATTTTGAAAAGGCGTCCCATAGTAAAGTAACCCGGGTAGGTGTAAATAGCAAACAAAGATTAAATTAATAACAAATTTTACCAGCATATCTTGGCTTGATGTTTCTGTGCTGTCATAGCGATACTTGATATTTTCTTGATATTGATATTCAAGGAAGCAAGATATTGTACAAATATCTAATTAGCATAAAAATAAATTATTATATCTTATTGCGTTATTGCTGAGTTATTCTAATTTCATTAAGTAAATATAATCCAGTTGTTTTATCTTCTAAAAAAATACTATTGAAGAAACTGCATCAAAATCAGACAAGATAAATACTCGCGATATTACCCTATTCTGAATCCTGGACTATAACATAACTGAAAAATTCGTCTTCTATCAATATTTTGCTCTTGATTTGATTTTACAATGACAGAATTTCATATTTCGTAGCTATTTTCTCATGCAGGCTTTGTTATGCTTTTTGATATTTTAACTCTTATTTCAAACTAAATAATGTTAATTTCTACCATTGAGATGTTGGGTTTTAATGATAGGATTTGTTATTGGTTTGCAAATCACTTCTACCCGGGAAGTCGTATTCACGACAAAAGTTTATCGCTTCAACCGAAATCGCAGAATGGTAGTAATGGTAGTGAAACGCTATAAAAATAACTGCTTGCATACAAAACTTGAACACAAGCTTGACGAAGAGAAGCTTTAATATGTACATACATATAATTGCATATATTATGGCTATTGATGTAATTTCGTCGACTACAAAACAAATACAAATCACGACAAACAGAGTCCATATTCTGAGTTCGCGTGTTCGGTGTTGGTTCCTAATAAAGATCAATCTAAGCAGTCTCTCGTGCATTTGCGGATTCAAAAGTGGGACGATTAATTTAAAATGTTGATCATTAGAAATTTTGGTTGCCTTGTTCCACATCAATGGCTCGAACAACCCCATAGGGCTGATCTTTGTAGTTTTGGATTTTATTCAAGTTTCAAAAAAAAAGTACGGGTGTGTAATGTCAGAAACATAACTGGATGTCGTGAATACGAATATGACACGCTTTATTTATGCTTCCGAATTCGAACTGGTAGTTGATCGATTGTTTGAATTGTGCAACTTTCCCCTCTTTCATTACTAGAAATTTAAACGATGCGCCTGGACTAAATTACAGATTAATTACATTAAACATTCTGAAACGCAATTAAATATTTTGAAATAAGCAGTACAGTTCTTTATAATAAAATAATGGTTGCTCTGAAAAGAACTTTTTATGAAAGCGTTCGTGATGGAGAGTGACGAGTTGAGTTAGTTCAGGACGCAGACTCTGAATTCTAAACCCATATTCCGGAACTAAGCTCTGAAACTTGAAGACGATTTTTCGCCATGACTACCAAAATGGGTTGTTAGGAGTATTATTATGGTTCTAAAAAGAACCGAATAGAAGAAGTCTGGAATAAAGAACTGGACCCTGAGTTCAAGAACTAAATTTAGAACCAATAACAGACTCAGAATCCAGTTTCAATTCTAGAAATGCAATTTCGAAACTCAAATCAGTTCCAGAATCCAGTTTCAGCACGCAAGCTCTGAATTCTAAACCTATATTGCGGAACTAAAATCTGAAACTTGAACTTCTCGTTACGACTACCGAAAAGCAAATGAGAGTTGCGACCTGAGCTTTTGAAGTTTTAACCACGCAGAAGGTACATTCTCCGTCGCTGCTGGTTGAAGGTTTAACTCCTACGACGTCTGCTTCCATCGAACGCACGAAAAGAAATGATCGATTTTCACCACGGTTCCTTTTTTATACGCATTCAGTTGAAGATTTGTGCCTGACTACCTCAAAATCGTCGTCCTTGCGCGAAAAACCTAAGCGAAAGTGAAGAGTTTTTCGCATTGTTTTCAAATTTTGAGAAAACCTCATTTTTGAGTTGTTTGTGGTTATCTCAGATTGTTCAAAATATTATCCTAAAGTCCTGATCATATTTCTGATGAAATGGTGAAAGAATTATGTTGCTACCATTAATACGAGTCGAGAAATTCATGATTAAGTTCTGCCCATTCTTCCATATGGCTAATATTGAAAAGGCACCCCATAGTAAATTAAGTCGTATTCATAACAAAAGAAACTTGACAGAATCTTCTAGTGATGTTTTTGAAAATATGCGTAATATGAGAAATGCAGCATTACACCACTAGGTGGATTAAAAAAGGTTATTTTTTGCTTTTTACATTTCTCTACAGACATAATGACATTAGTGACGAATTTTATTCGCTCCGCTCAATTTTCGCGAAGGTGGCTAGGCTGATTTTAACAAACCTAAAAACGTTTGAAAGCTTCCTATGGGCAGTGAATCAAGTTAGAAAATCAATTAGCCGTCACTTCCGGTTCCGGGGATATGATGACATAAGTGACGTAAACGTCATAAAGCATTTATTTTGTAGCAGTTGGGAGAACCGACTTTCACAAGCCCTAATGATCTGAATTTCACAACACCGGTATCAAGTTTTCGATTCCGGAAATACCGGAAATGGTAGTCAAAATCTTTAAAATGGAGATCATTTCATTTTATTTTATTCGATTGAATCGATTCACACGAACATGAATACAAAGTTAGTATATGAATTTAGTACAGGGTCCGCCATCTAAAATTTTTTTTAAACTAGCGGTGATTTCGACATTGGTAACCTTAATGTCATTTCTGATTTGACAGAAACTTAGTTTTATCCTTCCGCTGAACGAAAATGGTTGTGTATGCGCTTGAGGAACACGTGAAAATAGTGCAGTTTCACTTTGAAAATCAGACGAAGAAGATGCCGATTTTCATCATCTTCTCGGATGAGGCACATTTTCATCTCGGCGGGCATGATAATAAGCAAAATTGTCGCATCTGGGGGACGGAAAACCCGCACGTTATCATGGAGAAGCCGATGCATCCTCAGAGAGTGACGGTTTGGTGCGGATTTTGGTCTGGTGGCATCATCGGGCCATTTTTTTCGAAAATGAGGCAGAAGCCGCCGCCACGGTCAATGACGAGCTCTACCGCGCCATGATTAGCGATTGGTTCTTCCCGTTACTTGAAGAGGAAGACTTGGACACGAGGAAGACTTGTCCAGTCTTCGAAGATCGAATTATCAGTCGAAATTCGGATGTCGTTTGGCCGCCTCGGAGCTGTGATTTGACGCCGTTAGACTATTATCATTGGGGGGCTGTCGAAGATAAGTGTTATGTGGACAAGCCAGAGACAATTCAAGCCTTGAAGGACAACATTCGTGCAGCCATAGCTGAAATAATGCTGCATGCAATCGAAAATGTTCTAAAAAACTGGACCGACCGTATGGCGTACTGCAAAGCCAGCCGAGGCAGCCATTTGAATGAAATTATATTCCACAATTAACCGGAAGGATTGTACTTTAATATGAAAAAATAAATTTTGACATCGGATGAACCGTTTGTGTTTTATTGCATGATTAAAAAAAAAAGTTACATGGCGGACCCTGCAGTATTATGCACAAGAAGTCTTCAAAACTGTTCTCTAAACTTTCTTAATTTGTAGTATTTTGATAAATATTGCTGTAATATATCGGAGATAATGAATAATATGAGAAAGAGCACACTTGGATGCAGCTGTTCATATTGCACCGTTGCACCAGCAGTTCAATATGAACAGCTAACGCACTAATAAGTCAAAGACGAAATGAGAATAAAAAAGTCACGAATTATGAATGCATTCCAATGAATAATTTGGTTTAGGAACCGAGATATTTATGATGAATAAACTAGATTAAAAGTCAAGTTGATGATCGTATAATTTTCCAGATGAAGTGTGACAAATTCACGACCACTGCGTATGTAGCTACATGTACATGTACTCGTTTTTCCACCTCTGTGAACGTATAACCTCATGGGAATTCGGTAGTGCATGATAATTAGGAATGACAAAGTGACTCCGGCAATGTCAAAACGTGGGTCAGTGCTGTTCCATCCGTACATTTGGAAGCCGTCGACATGCGAGCCGATCCAGAACTGCCATAATGGGCGAATCGAAAGGTGAAAGTTCGTTCAGTGACTCAATGAGCATTATAATTTTCCTTCTGATTTCATCTGTGCTATGGTAGAGGCTGACGAACGACTGCCTTAACGTAGCCACTGGACCATTTATCACAACACGATACAACACGGGACGGCCGCAACGAATAAATCTCGCCGAATAAATCCTGCCTTATGGAGCCACGAAATACGGTAGGCCGTCCGGACACCGTCTTCCGGAAGCTGCTCGCCGAAAGACGAAAGAACAGAACATCTAGGCATCATTATGCTAGCGAAGAATACACAATCTTCTTAGTTAAAGTAATCTTCTTACACACAGCATCATTATTCATAGCGGAAATTGAGCACCAGAACGAAGGCAAATAGAGCTGAAGACAGGATGGAATCTGCGGTGCTGATTGTAGCAGCGCTCCGAGGTTCAAGGTTCAGTTGCTTGACCCAGCAACTATATTTCAAACCTAATGTGTTTGGGTTTTGGCTTCTGACAGTATGAGATAGTCGGGGACGCGGCGTCCGAAAGACATGAACTGAAAATGACACATCTTATCTTTATGGTGGATGTTTTTCTTTAAGTTTGCTCTCTGTTTCGATTTTTTTACTGCTGAGATTGTTTAGAGCCGAGCCAAAAATATTTGTTTTCCAACTGGTCATCATCACCGGAATCTGTAGGGTCGGAATATAAATGGAGCTCATGTGTGCTGTACAGACGATAAACAGACGTTTTCTTAACAATAATACAAATAGACACATGGAGGAATGATTGAAGTTTTTAACAATTTATAACTTATATTTTTTTTTTATTCCTGGCAATGTGTTTCGATCGGAAAAGAATTTTCGAGAGGTATCGATTCGGTGTCGGTAAATGTGATAATATTTATTACCATGCTTTCAATGAAGATTTCAAGTATGATATTAATTGATAATAATAAGTGCGAAACAAACGGGAAAGATTGGTCCTCTCAAATTATTCTCACCTCAATTTTTGTTCAATGAATACTCGCTGTACACCAAGATTTATTCGAAGGAAAATTGACTGTCAAATAATAAGCAAAAGTTTTGGTATATCAAATAACGAAAATTCAATTTTTTCCTTGTACGAAAACGTAAACATATAATGTTTATGGTCTAAATTAAGTTCGATTCACTTAGTGCCTTCAGACAGATCAATAATAAAAAGGTAGGTATATCTGGAACTGTCATATTGTCATAAAAGTAATATCAACGGTCTTATTACGTTTTGATTTCGATAAGATGGCAAACTTTTCTGTTTCACTAATGACTAATATTACATGATATCCTCCCTGTTGTCAAAGTACCACTTAAGCATCTCACGACTGGCTACCTAAATATAGCCAAAATTTTACTAGTCTATAAGTGCTTCTAGGAATGGTAAAATGCGTTTTCAGACTCTCCTTCTTGTAGAGCTTTGGGACTAGAAATAAGAGTTTTTCGTTCATGGTTGCAAATCATTTGACATATCAGATAATTTCCAGCGAAAACAAAAATAGATTTTTATCACTTCTCCATTACTGACGGCATAAAACCGTGGTTACAGATGTTACTTGTTATTGATTTCTGGAATTGCTCACCACTAGCCGTGCTGTAAAAATATAAGCGATGCGATCTAATAATAAGAAAGTCAGGTAATCAATGTTTGTGTATGTGTGTGTGTGTATGTGACAAATAATGTCACTCAATTTTCTCAGAGATGGTTGAACCGATTTTTACAAACTTAGATACAAATAAAAGGCCTTATGATCCCATAGACTGCTATTAAATTTCATCCCGATCCGACTTCCGGTTCCGGAATTACATGGTGATATGCTTCAGAAAAAGTAAAAAAATGGTCACACACGTTGCTCAGAGATGGCTAAACCAACTTTCACAAACTTACCAGGAAATATGAGCAAATTTAGGAAAATATGCGCACTCAATTTTCTCGGAATATTCTTAACCGATTTTCGTAAACTAAGATGCAAATTAATGTTCTTAAAATTCTTTCAAAAGTCCCCGAAAAGTTGATCTAGATCCGACTTACGGTTCCGGTTTTATAGTGCGATTAGTTAAAATTTTAAATTCATGGGTGTTTTTCCACAAGCGATGACGCAACGAGGTGCACATTTTTATAAAACTTACTGTTAATTTCTACTAGTTGGCAGATCTTGTTAGTGAATATATAAAACTACTTTGGGACTACTAGTCTCCGGTTTCCGCTTCCGAAAGCATCGATAATAGTGCAAAAAAAGCTACAATAATGGAACTCATTTCGATTTCTCAGCAACGATTAAACCGATTTTCACGAATCATAACTCAAATTAAAGCTCTCATTGTTTTAAGGGGCGGGTAGGGTCTAACACTTTTGAAAAATCATTAATTTTTTTAAATTTTTTATAGTAAAATAATTCAAGAATATTCTGTGAAATTTTCAAGCCTATAGGAACAAAACTCAGCCTTTATTTTTGTTTATCTCATACTGCGAGAAAGTAAGAGCTCAGCGCACAGGAACAAGGTTACTCTTTCGATCGACTTAAAAACTTGACAGCTCATCAGTGCATTAGCAGATTGTGTTGATCTACTAACGCCACCTCGCGGATCAACATAATCCGCTAAGCAGACGTCAAGTCATTGCTATTTGCAACGCACTTATTTTACACTAAAAGTGCTATGTCTATTCTGACGTGCCGAAAGTAATGAAACCAGTTGACGGCAATGCTGGCCGTCTGCTTAGCGGATTATGTTGATCCGCGAGGTGGCATTAATAGATCAACATAATATGCTAATGCACTGATGAGCTGAATGCGAAACGTGAATGATTCAAACTAGTCATATGCACTTTAGCACAAACCGGAACCCAAGAGGTTCCAAACCCCCAAATGACTGGATTCTTGATATGTTTCATTATAACAAATTATAATAGAAAAAATATGATTTTTTGAAAATGTTGGACCCTACGGGTTTCCTTGAGTAATAAATTGTTTCCATTGGGTTTATAGACAAAAAACTTTAAACGCGTTTTTCTCGAAAGCAGGTTTTGAAAGTCCGTGTCCATCGTCATTCAAAAACTACTGCACCAATTTTCTCCATATTTAGCACACACTTTCTACATAGAAAAAACCAGACCCCAACGTTTTCTTTTTCGTTGTTTGTTACTTTGGGGAGGTTTTACAGCTTCAAAACGGCGAATTTTTTCGTGAAAAATCATAGCTTTCACTTTGAAAAATTAAGCTGAAACGTTGGGGTCTAGAACAACTTATACTCTAACTATGCTGTTTTGATTTGTTCACTTCTGATTAGTCTGCGCTAAGATACACCGTGGACACCGCAAATCATGATTTTTAAGAAGTGTCCTAAAAAATACTTTTTCACCGGCTTATTTCCCAATATTTTTCAACGAAAATACAAAATGTTGTTCGAATGATGCTTTTAATCATGCCAAACATTTGAATTTATTTTGTTGAACGATAATTCTGAAAAAAAAAATAGCAAAAATGATGACTTTTTTTATTATTTAGACCCTTCTCCCCTTAAAAGATAGTGTGCATTTTTATCCAGATCCGATTTTCGATTCCGAAATTATGGGGCGATGAGTGTCAAAATAAATCGTCAAATCGTCATTCAAAATGGCGATGCCAAACTGGTACGCGTCGGTACGTGCGGCTTTGCTCCGTTCGCAGCATTGTTTAAATTTGTATAGCGTGCAGGGTTGCCAGATTTAAATCTATATGAAAGACATGAAAATTTTTCATATCTTTTATTGAATTTGTACCTACTTGTTAGTATTATCGCAAAATAATGATAAAATTCGAAGGAGTAGCATATAATTGGTTTGAAAGCTATATATTTGATAGAACTCAGAGAACTGTTTTCAACGATGTTGTGTCTAGTTTCCAGGGTAATTCACTTGGTGTGCCACAGGGTAGTGTTTTAGGTCCGATTTTAATCATTATGTACATAAATGACATGAAGCGAGTTTTACGGTTTTGTGAAATAAATTTGTTTGCTGACGATACTGTTCTGTTCATTACAGCTAAGGATTTGGATGAAGCGGTTGCACATTTGAACGAAGACTTACATTCTCTGGCTCAGTGGTTGAAATTCAAGTAATTAAAACTGAATGTCGCAAAAACTAAATATATGGTTATTTCTTCTTTAAGCACTGGACGTGAAGCCAACATTGAAATTGATGGAGAGATTATTGATCGCGTTAGAGAGTTGAAGTATCTTGGAGTCATAATTGATGAAAAGCTAACATTCAAATCCCACGTTAACAACATCATCAAGAAGGTTGCCAAATAGTACGGTGTATTATGCCGCCTGAAAAATTATTTAACGACCAGTAGTAAAATTCTCCTGTATAAATAAATAATCTCTCCTCACATTGGCTTCTGCTCATCGATTCTGTTCCTTGCTAACAACACGCAAATATTGAGACTCCAGCGATTGCAAAATAAGGTCAGGCGATTGATTTTGAAATGTAATAGATATACTTCATCTAATATTCTATTGAACGCATTACAATGGCTTTCAGTGAAACAGAGAGTATATTATTTAACAATGGTGTTCATTTCCAAAATCTTAAATGGAATGCTGCCTCGATATTTGTGTGATCGGATTGAAAGAGGAAGTGACTTGCATAGGTACAATACTAGAAATGCGTCTGATGCGAGAACACCAAGATTTTTGTTAACCAGATCGCAAAACTCGTTATTGTACAAAGGGATTAGTTTTTTCAATTCGATGCCAGGACGAATCAAGCGGGCTGCAACATTGAGGGAGTTCAAAACATTGTGTATTTCACACATAAAATCTATTTTGTAATTAGATCTTTAATGAATTAGTGCAATTTGATTTTTTCGAAAATTGTGTAAAATGACGAAGATTGTATTTATTTTATTTTTGTTTTTTTTTTAAGTAAGACGCATTAGGTTGTTATGTTCTGTATGATGATGATGGATTTTTAATAATTTGTTTAGTTAAAAAAAAAATGAGTTGTCTACAAAAGTATGAGCCTCGCGCGCGCAAAACAGGTAGAGGCAATCTGGAAATTGAATATGACTGGAACTGGATATGTTCTCTTTTATTTTTGAGAGCTATAGCATTCTACGTGTCGAGTTCGAATCTTGACTTAGTAAGATTTGATGAATTGTTTATTGATTATATTTCGGAAATAATAGAGATCGGAAGTTGTTGATGGAATTGGGCTTGGCTCTGCTCATCCTCGTTCCATCGTAGCTGATGTTTGTAGCGATGAACTGGTCCGGCGGGAAGGGCCTGGTGAATAACTGTCTGATACTGACAAATATATCGGTTTCGATTCCTGATTTGTTCAATGATCTTCCCGGGTTGGAAATTTTCTTGAATAACCCTGGATAGTAAATCGGAAATGTTTGAATGTTTTCTTGTTCTCAGTTGTACTGTAGAAGGAGAATCTATACCTGCTGGATTAACCAGATTGTTTTATATTCAGTTAACTGGTTAAAATATGTGATGCAATATTTATTATCTTTTTGATAAATCGTCCAGCTCACACCTTTGTAGGGGTATGAGGCGGGACCATCATCATCATCATCATCATAATGATGCCTTTCTATAAAAGTGCATTTCTTTTGCGTTCATCAAGTTAAATCTAAAATTTTGGCGCCCTACCTGGTTCGTGCTTCATTTTTGTGTGAAACTCTAAATTCCGATTTAGCCCCGATTGGGTTGGTCATTTCATGGTGACTTGGCAGAAAAACTGATGCATGTTTTTCCAAGTCACAAATTGGGAATTGTAGTTAAAAGTTGAAGCTACACAATTGTATAGATAAACGGGTAAAAACCTAAGTGTAATGAGTGTTTTTTTTAATTTATAAGAAATATCCGGTTTCGCCCCCTAGAGTGTCCGGTTTAACCCCGCAGTTGCTAAAATTTTTAATTTTAGGTTGGTCACATCATCGCAACTTTTTACGGAAACTAATGCATATTTTGCTAAACCACAAATTGTACTTGGGATTTGGCTCGTAGAAAAGATAACGTTATTAGGAATTTGGATCGTAAAAAGAGGTAGCGTAAAACAAGTGTTCGTAAACGGTAGTTTGGTGGAAATACTGAAAACACTGTTCAATTAAGTTTGTTGTGTTTGTTAAAAGTCCGTTATTTTTGCGATTTAAACTGTTTTCCGCATCAATAGTATGATTGTTTTTCTTTCCAACTTGACCTGGAGTGAAATTCTCGACAACGACGATGTTAATTTTGCGACTCAAACCTTTTCGAACGTTATGACGTATGCAACCGAAGCGAATTGACCTGCCCTCCAAACAGGCTCCGTGGCAAACCGCAGAGCTAGTACGTTTGAAAAGCCTAAAAAGGACTGCATTGAAGAAATATTCGAAGAATGGCGGCTTAGTGCTTCGACAAATGAAATTATATAAAAAGACAGCCAAGCGTTGCTACTCGAACTCTTTGCGCAATGTGCAGAGGAGGCTAGAGTCCGATCCAACATCATTTTGGAAACATGTTAATGAGCTAAGAAAGGAGTCGGATCTACCCTCGACCATGTTTCACGAACAACAAACCCGACGGTATCCCGGCAGTTGTCTTGAAGAGATGTTCAAATGCAATAGTAACTCCCTTCCTACATGTTTCCAGTTTACAGAAAAGGAGACCAACAGTCAATATTGATAATTATCGTGGAATTACTGCACTAAGCACCATCTCTAAATTGTTCGAATTAGTAGTTCTAAAGCCAGTTTTCGACCACTGTGAACAGTACATCACGGAAACTCAACACGGATTCATGCCGAAACGCTCCACTGCTACTAATCTTCTATCATTTACGACGTACATAATGGATGCTATGTCTAATGGCTTCCAAACGGATGCTATTTACACGGATCTCTCCGCAGCATTTGATAAAATCAATCAAGCTATCACGATCGCCAAACTGGATAGGCTGGGTTTCGGTTCCAGTATTCTTCGATGGATGCAATTCTATCTCTACAATCGACGACTGGCGGTTAAAATCGATGACAGACTATCGCAGGAGTTCTTTGCTTTTTCCGGAATACCTCAAGGAAGCCATCTCGGTCCACTGATTTTCCTCCTATATACCAACGATGTAAATTACTCACTGGAAGGCCCACGACTATCTTTTGCTGGTGACTTAAAATTATACCAAATAGTCAAGAGTGCAGAGGATGCTTCATCCCTTCAGCGTCAACTGACCATTTTTTCGAGGTGGTGCGAGATCAACCGTATGGCTTTAAACATTAGTAAATGCTCAATTATCACGTTCACTCGTAAGAAAGACCCTTTGCAGTTTGATTATTGCCTCCATGATGCAGCGATTGAAAGAGTCACTTGTGTCAAGGATCTTGGAGTTTATCTGGACGAACAAATGAATTTCAAGCAGCATATTGAATACACAGTTACAAAGGCTTTTCGTTGTTTGGGATTTGTTATGATAACTGCTAAACGCTTCACAGATAAAGCTAGCTTCAGATAGAATTGGAACAAAAACAATTGCCTGTATTTCAGTTATTTATTATGGAATTCAAGATCTTTTTTTATACAAATGTAGCGTTCTCTTCATACTTTTAAGAAAAAATACGGATAGAATTATTCGTCACGGTTTCGAAGGAATTCTCTAATTTTTCTTGTAACACGGCTCATTATGCGGCGCACACCTTCTTCGTCCATCGTTTTAGCTATCTTATTCCACCAGGTCGTCTTCTGATTGATGTCTTTGACAACCTTTCCCTTTGCCTTGAGTCCCCTCTTCATGATTGCCCAGCATTTCTCAATCGGGCGGAACTGGGGGCAGTTGGGTGGGTTAAGGTTTTTCAGAACAAACTGGACCCCTTTCTCTGCATACCATTCTTGAACGACTTTTCTGTAATGACAGCTTACCAAATCTGGCCAAAACATTACGGGATGGTCGTGGGATCGAATGAACGGCAAAATTCGTTTTTGGCGACACTCTTTTTGGTATAAATCCGATGTCATTGTTTTATTTGTTACGAAAACTTTCGTTTTATTGCCACAGCTGCAAATGCCCTGCCAAATCATAAATTTTCTTGCACATGTCAGCAAAAACAAGTTTAAATTTGGCTGGAACATCCCCTTGAGCCGTTGCCAAGTAAAATCAGAAGACACCCGTCGTCAATGTTTCCTTATACCGTTTGATAACGCGCCTTACGGTTTTTCTGGGCAATTTCAGCTGTTTAGCTAGCCTAGATGCAGACCACAATGGATTTTCCGAAAAACTGTGCACATTTTTCCATTCTTTCGGCTTCCATGTTGATTGTTTACAAAGTACAGTCGATTTGCGGAATGTCAAAAATCATACGTGAAGCTGACAAAATTCCCGACACGTGGGCGCCAAGAACTTCCAGATCCGTCCACCAGGAGTGCAACAATATGAGCAAAAGTTTATTCAAATTCTAAATGAAGCATGCTTTATATACTGTTTGAAGTCGCTCTACTGCTCACTTGTTCGCTCAACACTCGAATACTGCTCGGTGATATGGAACTCTCTCTATGTCAATGGTGTGCTCAGAATCGAATCAATGAAACGACGTTTCGTTCGTTTCGCTCTTCGCCAATTGCCCTGGAACAACCCTCATCAGCTTCCGAGCTACGAAAGCCGTGGAATGCTTATCGGGCTCGATACTTTTCAAGTGCGCCGTGACCTGCTGATTACCGATGTCTTGACGAACAATATCGATTGCCCAGCACTTCTTAGCCAAATCAACATAAACGTTCGTTCCAGAGCTCTCCGCAACAACCTCCTCAGATTGCTATACGTCGTACTAACTACGGAATCAACGGTGCCGTCATTGGATTGCAACGAACCTTCAACGGTGTTTCTACGGGATTCGGTTTCCATTTTTCCCGTAGCCGAATAAGAGAAATTTGTTTTAAATATTCATAGAAACAGTCACTAGTACTTAAGTTTGTTTGTTGAATAAATAAATAAATTAATTAATAAATAAATAAATAAATAAATAAATAAATAAATAAATATACTTTTTGGATGTGGGTTCCAGTGAAGCGTGTCTGGTTGGGAAATATTAACCGATTTCGTTCTACGCACTGTCATACATTCAGAGCTTCCGATGGATAATTTTGACGCAGTAAAAATACTCTTCATTCACAAACAAGGACTTGTAAAGTCGGCCGAGAAGATCTGATGATGTTATTCGAGATCTAAATTTTTTCTACTTGCTACAAGTATTTAAAAATACGAGTTGAAAACGATGAATTATCATCAATGATCCTTTTTTTAAAGTCTACATCAATGGGAAAATTTCTCTGAATGGAAAGTGGAACTCATCACTAGAAGGATATGCAACATTTCAAGCGGGTGTTAATACGAAACAAACATTTTTTTAAGTTCACCATGGGTTTGAGGTTTTGTCAAACGGTTAAGGGCTTGTAGTTTAGAATGAGAGATTCGGTGAGTGAAAACTTTCCTTCATTCGGGAAGCGAATAAGTTTGTGATACGATCGTTCCAAAAACCAAACTGGAAAAAGGTTTTTTTTATAATAATAAAGAACGTCGAAAAAGAGATGCTACCAAATAAAAGCTTTAATGCCGAGGAGGATAATAAAAAATGGAAACTGATGTTTTATGTTTGACGACGTTTGCCTTCCCCTATTCGCGCCGAAATGCGTTTGCACTGAGCAGGAATAATAGCAGAGGACAGGAACAGAAGTAATCAGCATTTGGTTTAATGACCGTAAAAACAACAACCAACTAGTGACTAGTACTTATAAACATGTTCTGAAAAACATTAACGCACTAACGTCTCAACCATTCTAGTACGAACCAGGGAGCTTGAAGCAAAATCCATCTGTATTTCCATCCTTGGTGGCACATGGCCTTCTTATAGGCGAGTTATGAAATCCTGTTCTAACAAACAGAGAAAAAAGAGCCAACGAATCAGCACAGACTATTAATCCAACCGGACCCGGATTCACTCTCACGAACAACAACTTCAACCGGTACTAGGCCCAAGTAGGACATCGCGTAGGAAGTTTACGGTTGAAATTGGAACTGAATGGTTAATGCAATAACTGGCACATTATTTTTACGACCGCAACTAATTGTTTGTTAACGCAACTCTTGGTCAACAGCACATTGAGGGCGGCTTTGTAATTGCAATGCGAAGCAACTCGGCTCATCCGACCTCACGGTGGTGCCAGGATGCTCTCGCATGGACATTTGACTACCGTATGACTCGTGCGTGGGAATGTGTTCTCAGCTAGGCTTCCACACCGGAATGCATATAAACACACAATTTGCCGCTGGCTGCACTAACCGAGTGCGAGGGGGGGAGGAGGTGGGACACACACTTCGCCAGGTCATGTTCGAACATACATTTGCTTATTCTTCCCACACTGCTGCCGTCGCCACTTGGCAAAATAATGTTAATTAATTTTAATTAGTATAGCATTAAACGTGAGGCTAATGCCGCTTCCTCCGACCGTTGCAGTACGGTTCTGGGTGACTGTTGCATGTTGTGCCGGGATGCATAACGATGTGGTTGCGCCTGTACGGCTGCTACCGTTGACAACAACGGTAAAGACATTGAATGGAATTAAACACTTTCTCCGCTATCAGAAGGATCCAATGAACCCCGTACGTGTTCTGTTGTGTTCAAACTTGTTAACCATTTTCAACCATGATCATACTAAATACGGTTAATGATTTTTTAAAAGGTTTGAACACCGTAGGTTGCCAAATACCGTAAAGAAGGTTGCTGTGTGCATCAGCAAGTGGAACATTTGGGGATTTGTTCTACGCGCCGTTCGCCCCGCAGGAGTGACATTTTCATCTATCTCTTGGTTTTTATTTCATTCGATTTCAAGTCATGTAATTTTCCAATCACACAATTTCACATGTTCTTGAATATAAATTTGCGTGAAATACGACGCTCGATTTATGTGCATATTATAAGAAAAATTTTGATTTCGAAAATCTCAAAAGCCCCAGAGTCTATTTTTTAAAAAAAAATTTTTTCCTGAGATTACACCAGATCAGGACGTTTCATGCATTCCTAAGACATTTGGCATAAAAAATCATTAGTTACGCGTTGTTTTTAGTGTGGTTCTATTAGGCGGTTCGAATTATTTTTACTTTTACATAAAATTTGTTTTTACTTTTCTTTACGTTTCGTCTTAGACTCGTCAGTGCAGAGCAGTTCAAATTGAGCTGCTTAGTGCAAATTAAAACAGTTCAACTTGAATCGCTGAACAGACGTAAAGTCAATGCTAAGTTAATTTCGGCTTCGATGCCAATGTAACGTGTAACGATTTGTATCGCCTATGACTTACGAAAGAGTAACGCATATAAAACTAAGGGTGAAACCAGAGTGAGCGCGACACGCGACGCGAAGCGATGCGATGCGATCATTAAAGTTCTGTATTTCGTTAATTTGTTTACTGCAAAAAAATTACATGTATTTCGGAGTAAACACGAGGTGTTGCGTAGTGACAAGCGATTTTCGGTGCGACAAACAACGAAGCAGCACGTGCACAGTTTTTCGTGCGATTAACGAGCGACCAAAGGTTTCTTTAATTATTTTTCGTTATTGCGGAAGAAGATAATTTTATAGATATCAAAGCTCTAATCGGAGCAGTTTTATCGGAATGCGCAAGTGTTGGAAAAAGATTTCGAAAACATTAAAAATACTGGCATGTGCAATCAATGAAAGTGCAATGAGTTTTGAGAATGTTTCGAGTTATCTCGATGAAAATTTTTTATTGTTTTCGATTTTTATTTTTTTCAACAGGAATTTTACGCCATCGAATATATCCACAAAACTCTTCGATGAAAATAAAGTCTTCTGTACATTACAATGACAACGACAAGAGAAATCCGAATAGAATAACCAATCGGCATTACTTCTGGAAATAGAACTTCGAAAGTTGAAACTATTGGAGAAAATAACATTGTCGCGTAAGAAAGATTTGCATTCTGCAAAAAAGCTACAACTTTAGATAGAGCTGAAGCGATTTACAATACAGCATATAGATAGCTTAAATGAGAGTGGATTCAGTCAAGATGATTTCGTTTCATTTTGATTAGAATTTTCTTTTTAATAAATAGGAGTATAATTAAATTATACTGTTTTGTTACTACTGTCACTTTGACACTCGCTACTATCTCTCATTGGAGAACTTTCGCGTTACGTATCGCGTCGCGTGTCGCGCCCACTCTGGCTCCACCCTAACGCATGTAGTGCTTCGTTACGCCTAGAATTTATACAGAGTAACCCAAATTTTATAATAGAAACCGCGTGTAACGCTTGTAGCTTAAAAACGTATAATGCTTGTAACGCTTCGAAATGTCATAACTCACAAAAATGTAACGCATGGAATGCTTCGTAACGCCTATAACTCACAAAAATAGTAAAGCATGTAACGATTTATAACGCCCATGATTCACAAAAAAGTAGAACACGTAACACTTCATAACGCCTATAACTTACAAAAAATTAATGCATGTAACGCCTATAACTTACCAAAAAGTAACGCATGTAATGCTTCGTAACGCCTATAACTTACAAAAAAGTAACGCATGTAATGCTTCGTAACGCCTAGACTTACAAAAATAGTAACGCATGTAGCTTAAATTTACGAAAAAGTAACGCTTCGTAACGCATATAACTCATTAAAAAGTAACGCACGTAACGCTTTCTAACGGCCATGATTCACAAAAAAGTAAAACATGTAACACTTCATAACGCCCATGAATCACAAAAAACGCATGTAACGCTTCGTAACACCTGTAAATTACAAATAATTACGCATGTAACGCAACGCCTGACTCTTACTAAAAAGTAACGCATGTAAAACTTCAAAATGCCTGAAACATACACAACAGTAATGGTTGTAACGCTTCGTAACGCCGGTAACTTACAAAAAAGTAACGCTTCGTAACGCCTATAACTTACAAAAAAGTAATGCATGTAACGCTTTGTAACACCTTAAACATACAAAATAGTAACGCGCTTCGTAAGACCCAAATTTTATAAAGAAAACCGCATGTAACGCTTGTAACTTACTAACGTTTAATGCTTGTAACGCTTCGAAATGTCATAACTCACAAAAAAGTAACGCATGTAATGCTTATAATTTGTAAAAAATAATGCTCGTAACGTTCGACATTTAAATAACGCATGTAACGACCAAATAACGCATGTAACGCCTCGTAACGCCTATAACTTAAAAAACAGTAATGTTTGTAACGCTTTGCAACGCCTGTAAATTACAAATAAGTAACGCATGTAACGCTTCGTAACGTCTTAAATTTACAAAAAAGTAACGCTTCGTAACGCCTATAACTTACAGAAAAGTAACATATGTAACGCTTCGTAACGCTTATAATGCCTTAAACTTACAAAACAGTAATGTTTGTAAAGCTTTGTAATCCCTGTAACTTACAAAAAAGTAACGCTTCGTAACACCTATAACTTACAAAAACGTCTATAACTTATAAAAAAGTAACGCATGTAACGCTTCGTAACGCCTATAGCTTACAAAAAAGTAATGCATGTAACGCTTCGTAATGCCTTAAACTTACAAAACAGTAATGTTTGTAACGCTTCGTAACGCCTGTAATTTATTGATAAGTAACGCATGTAACGTTTCGTAACGCCTATAACTTACTAAAAAGTAATACATTTAACACTTCGTAACGTTTTTAACTTACTAAAACGTAACGCATCGTAACGCCTTTAACTTACAAAAAAGTAACTCATGTACCACTTCGTAACGCTTATAACTTTCTCAAAGAAGTAACGCATCGTAACTCGTTTACCGCAAGAATTTAACGGTTTTTAACATTCATAATTTCCACAAAATAACTCATATGATTTGTAACCCTCAATTTAGGAAAATTGTCGTATGTAAGTCGATGCCTTTCACGCAACCCGCCTGGGTTCGATTCCCAAACCGGCACATAGGATCAGAAAGTTGTGTGAATGAATATCAATCAATTTCGTTGCTCATTGAGAGTGGACGAAAGTTGTAGGCACTGGTCAGGAGCAATTTCAAAAATTAAAGGTTGAAAATTGAGGGCGAATTTTTGAAAAAAAAAATTCAACTTTCTTCAGTGTTCAATTGATTTCTTACAACTTCTTTATACTTCATTTGTGTACAACGATTCGAAGAAAGTACATACAAATTGTACATCCGCCGTCTATGAAAAGTCAGTCTTAAGTTGAATTCGTCTCTTCGACCATGTTAAATTGAATTGTTTGTCATACTGAAGACATGTGCCAAGTTTTATTCAAATCGTAGAATGGTTTCTGTTTCGTATCAAGTATTCGTAACGATTAATGGTGTACCGTTCAAAATCCGTACACAAAAAAAAACATTCTCAAAAGCCGAGTTTTTATCCGTTTATCACCAAATTTTCAGGGAGTAAAAACGGAACAACTGAAATTAGTTTCAGAGACATTTTCTTTAAATTCATTTCGCTCTTAGTTTCTGCACGATCTCAAAATTGACAGTGTTTTTTTGCATATCTACTCATGAATTTTTTTTCTACATTCAATACATACTACTTTAAGTTGTTTTAAAAGGTTCTCCTTCATAATTGCCCAATCATTGTCGCATTGGTCGCTATTCCGGAGTTTATGGATGGGTAAGATTTTTCGGCCTGAAATCGACATCATTTACATAACACCGCTCTAGCATGTCTTTCGGGTAGTGGCATGATACTAAATCCTGCCAGTTGATCGTCGGACCGCCATGTGCTTTCAGGAAAGGAAGAAGCCGCTATTGGAGACATTCTTTCCAATACACATGTCCATTCAGGATGCTTGCGGTAACGAAAGATGTACTCCGCTTTCCATAAGTACAAATCACTTGCCTAGTAAAAATTTAAATTGATTTTACTCAATGGATCGAATGTTAGAGCAGTTAGAGTGTGTGCTGTTTCTAAACGATACATCATTTATACGCAAAATTGCTGATTCTGTAGACAATAAAACATCAAAGAAGGTTTGGCATTAGAAGCTTTCACGTAATCTTTGAAAATGATCAATATTGTTAAATCAAATCGTCGAGGTTCACTACACTTGATAGGTAAATTGATGTTTCGTAGAGAAGTCCATTTTCATTTCACAGGTGAACGCCCAACCGATGCGGGAAATCTTCGTTTGTATTCTAGCCCAATGCGTTCCGAAAAAGATGTAAAATCAAAATGTTGCTTTCCCAGCGCACGGTTTTTTTACCCCTTGCAGCACCGAAACCTGCGAATCATCACCATTGGAGTAGTATGGGAAATTTGCACAACGGAACGTGTTTATTGCGACACCCAACAAGACCACGTATGGTGGCAAGTGCCACCACCGCCGCCAAGGACTCCACGTCGACTGGCATCATCATTATTCTGCTCATAAATGTCACATCTGTGTCACCGCACTAAGCCCCACAAACGAGAAAAGCCGTCTACGGAGCCAACCAGAACCACCGACTTGACGCCGAAGGGCAGAAATGGTGCGGCAATCGGAGCGGACTTTCCCTGATAGGTCGCAACTCTCCTACGTACGGTTTCTTCATATTAGAAATTATGTAAATCACTACCAGATTGGCGCTCGCTAAGTGCACAATAATAATTGAAGGATGACAAATGAGAGTTGAAGAAAAAAAAAAGATGCGATTGTAAGGAAGAGAGTGATATTGCAATTTAGTACGATTCATGCTGGAAAGTTTTCTATCAAGGCAAATTATATTCTTAAAAATGACATCCTTGCCATTTCATTGTAACAATTTCGAGATAATGTTATTGAAGCTTAGAATATAACCAGATTTCACACATGAACGAACCATTCCGAAAAAAATGATAGAGAAAGTAAACATCCTTACCGTGTGCATATGGAAAAGTCCGTTTCCGTCTGTTCACTATTATTTATTCTTTCCGCATATAGTCAAGCACAAAGGCAACATTCCAGAGTGTGTCATTTTTGATAAGAATGTTTACGATAATGGCATGAGTGGCACTTCTCTCCCACACTCTCCACCAGTGCCGGCCGTTACGATGATGACACCCAGGAGCATTCGGTACGGACCGACGGACGGAACGGGGAAGGCGAGGGAAGAAAACCGGCGGTCGGTGTGAAAATGAGTGAGCACTTTTTCCGGGTACGTTCATGACCGGAATGCACATCATCACCAGTCATCACTGGCACAAGAGCTGCAAAAGGAAAATCTACTCTCGGTGGTCTGTCTGCGGTCGGTCGTTCCGGGCACAGAGGGTGCGGTCCGCTCACTATGGCAGCACTTGAGCGACCGGGGCTTACCATCTTTCGTTGCTGTCGCAACCCAAGTGCAATTATGTCGGACCATTTTTGTTCACAATATGTGTCGTTTTGTGATCAATTTGAAGCGCACTTAGGTGAGACCGGGAAACGGATCCGGGAACGACTTAAAGGGAGCGTTTACGGCGTCCATTTGATCGACCTTGGTGAATTCCCGATCAACAATGGAGAACTAAATTATATCTGAGGTTGTTTCGTTTTTTTTATCTAAATTAGTCATAATTTTAGTCTCGTTAATAAAGGGTGATTTTTTAAAAAGTTTTCAAAACACAAAAAAAATGAAAAATTGATGAAATCTTTATTGGAAACTATCGGAACGATCAATATAGTTTAATGTTTTGAATAATTTCATGCAAATGTTGGTCGCGACTCCGCTTTAGATGGCCCAGGTGCAAGGTCCAATATTGGCGCGCTCTCTCCAACATATCGGCCGGTATTTCACGAATAATGCCACCGGCCCATAATCCACACCAAACAGTGACTTTTTTGAGATGCATTGGTAGCTCTTGTCACGTCTCTGGCTGTGCTTTACTCCAAATGCGGCAATTTTGCTCTGTTGACGTATCCATTCAACCAGGGATGAGCTTCGTCGCTGAACACAATTTTTCGATAAAGAAGTGGATCTGTCTCCAACTTTGCCAGCGCACGTTCATAATTAAATTATAGACCAAACTGAACTAGTTCGACAATGACACAAGATACGATTCACGCCTGATCTGTAAAAACTTTATTGCCAAAATGACACCAGCAAAAAAGGTGGGCTGGTAATGTCAGACACATAACCGGATTACCGTGAATACGAATAACAATGGCTCGCTGAAACTCTCTTTTACACTTAATTTTGACCCATATGGCTCGACATTTAGATTAGAAATGAAAATCCTTTCAAATCTAATTTGAATGAATTCATATTAAAACTATAGGTAAACTTGAATTTTATCAACGAAAAAGATGATATATTCCGAATTCATTACCCTCAATACTCAATTGACTAGTCACTTACAATTCGATTGTCAGACAAATATCAATTAACTGATGAGAAATAATCGATACATGCATGAGAGTTTGACAGTGAAATGCCATCAGTTAGATATTAATCCTTAGCGTACATGAACAGAATATAACTATTATCCATTACCTGAAAAACATAAAAAACACACAGTTCGCTTTCATATCTCATCCAAGTCAGTTGCTAAAACAAAACCGTTTACGTTCGGGACGGAAGAAACCGAATACAGTATTGTGTAGTGAACAATAGAACGACCTCGAAATGAGTGAACCGAACGAACAAAAGCTACCGCTGGTACGAAAGAATACAATTATTGTTGACTTCAGGTTTGGAAGGTTTGCTTAAGGAGCAAATGATTCTTGACATTAAACGTGTGCATTTACTTCAATGCAATAAGACAAATAATATTGTTTACACCAAGTTTTATAAAGAGTTGGATGCAATTCAATTCGCAAAAGACAATAACAATGTGCACTATGTGGAGCACGAGACCATTAAGTACAACATTTCAGTATATATGGAAGATAGTGCTATAGAAGTGGGTGTGCATAATCTTCCTTCAAGCGTAATCGACCCTTATATTCGCAAAACTATGTTCCAATACGGAGAGATTTTCTCTATCGAAAAAGAAAAGTGGAAGAACTTTTTACCCGGTATTCTAACTGGCGTACAAGAATCCCGTGCAAATCTCTTGTTACATATGACAATCAGATGGCCACATGTCAATATTGCCAAAAAGCTGTTCACTACGGTGAGCCATGTGATAAAATGGACAATGAGACAACCACATCAAAGGACAACAGTGCTTCCTTCACACCAACCCCAAGCAACCCCAGTACACCTGTGACAGCCACCAATAGAACAAAGTACACCAGCTGCAGTTAACAACTTACCTTACAACCAACCAGCAACTGCAACCAATGTACAACAAGGCGCATCTACAGCAACTCTCAACGAGCCCAAGATTACGATCAACAAGGGAAACGAAAACAAAACGAAAATCACACACAACAGCAACGATGAAGCAATGGATAATGAGATAAGCCACCTTTTTTTCAAAAGGCACGGATGGGATAGCCATCAATCTGTAGGTTTTAATAACAGCTTTAAAATAAAAATTATCAAAAAAAATTAAAACCCTGATTCTTTTTTTATTTAACTTATTCGGATTTTTTTGTAATTATTGAAAAAAAAATCAAAAATTTTTTTCAATGTATATTTTTTCAGAGTGCACAATCGATTCCTTACAACTTCTTCCTGAACGCCATTTTTGTATAATAAACGGTTTCCGAGTTACAACGATTTGAAATAGGCAATTTTTGTTCATCCTACGATAGAATAACTAAGAATTTAGAAAAAATATTTGATATATAAGAAGTTATTCTTTTCCGTGTATATTTTTTTTTGAAAGTTTTATTGACTGCCTACAACTTCTTTTTACACAAAATTTTTGTAGAAACTATAAAATTAGAGTTAAAATTGTTTAAAAATAATGTTGATTAAACATTATTAATCTTAAGTGAAAAAAAAATCTCTAGACTAGTGAAAAATACTTTGTTTGCCATACCGACTACACGTGCAAAGTTTCATGTAAATCGAATGGTGTCGCACCAGAATTTTGCCATTTATGGACGATTCGGTGCAGAATTGCTCCTTTACTAAAAAAAACGTTTCTTCGATCTTTGATAACAATACTCCTCTTGAATTTTTCTACAGCAAACAATGTTTATTTTCACTAAAAAAATCCACATGTTAATCTTATGTGAAAAAAACACATAGATTTCAAAAAATGCCTTTGTCATCGGCGTTCCCGTGATCCTGGATTGGATTGAATATGAAATGAACCCTATGTCAGAATTATTTCTGTTGTGACATATTTTTTATATGTATCACGTACTTATTTGAATTCCTTTTGTAAACCATATGTTCATTTTTTGCTCGCAATGTGGCGTCTGTTGAAAAACCTCGATCAAACATTGGTCATAATCCTTTTTGACCCTTCCAAATTCCAAGGCCTAATCCTTTTTAATCCTTCTACGGTATTTATCACAATGATTTTAGGGTAAATGATTGCTCATTAGTATTATCGACGGTTATGAAGTCTAGCTAATTTCTATTATACTTTCAGATATAATATTTCAAAAAGCAAAACCCCAAGATTGTTTTCCAGCACATCAACTTTCTAAAAGTGTATTAACGGAATCACATCTTTAACTACTAGTTTTTTTCTCTTTTTACCTTTTTTTTTAGTTCCAACTGAATGCATTCCTTAAAGGGAACAATGTTTGCTCCAGTTTAGCTGCTTTTGAGAAAGGTTCAGATCATACATTTATAACATTGCGTTCTGTGTTTCTGATAGTATTCACCAGTGATTCAACTGAAACAAAATTTTATGTCATTGTCATGTCATTTTATCGCAATGTTATGTCCAATAGAAGCTATTTAATTTATTAGTTTTCAATAATAATAATATTATCAGAATCAGATCTAATTGGCTCAAGTGGTACGTTCCCCTAGTTATTTGAAGATTTGTGCCTTCGTTACGTAATTACGAACTACTGCGCAACATTCTGGTAAAAAATAGGTTCAGATGAAATTAATTAAGAATTTAGTAACAATTGCATGAAAATAATGTGACTATTACGTAAAATTCTGGTAAAAAGTAAGTTCAGATGAAATTAGTTTTACAGTACAATTCAAATGAATTTCGTTTAAATTTGGCAAAATTGTTTTATTGAATCTACGAAAAAAGTCACGTAGATATTACGTGATACAAATGTGGACTAAGGAGTGTATCGAACATAAGCTATCCACATACATTTGTGTTGTACGCATGTATTTGTGTGGGTTTTTTATGCTCAGATCACACCATGCTGTACGCTTGACTGTCAGCTTTCGTATGTTTACTTGTTTGTGCGGTTGAAATTCTGCGTTTTCAGAATGTCGCGTCTTGAAAAGGAAGTGAAAATTAAGGTTCTGGACGCATGGCTAAGTGAGAAGGGTATTGCTATGCAAAAATTGGCGAAGCGGCTTGGAATGCATCATGCCAGTGTTAAAATCATCATTAATAAGTTTGGGGAACACTATTCTTTGGATGAGCTACCAGGAAGAGGCAGAAAATCCGGTTCTTCCAACCCGAAACTGGACCAGAAAGTGGTATCTCTAATCATGAAGAACAAATCAATGTCAATACGTGATTTGGCCAAAAAAGCAGGAACGAGTATCGGAATGATCCAACGTATCAAGAGGCGAAATCACCTGAAGACCTTCAAAAAGCAGAAAATGTCGAAACAAAGTGTAGAACAGAAGAGGCGAGCAGCAACAAGGGCTCAAAAATTGTATTCGCGTTTTTTGCAGTGTCCGGATGCATGCGTTTTGATGGACGATGAGACTTATGTAAAGGGGGACTCAAAAACACTTCCAGGTCCACAATACTTTACTGTCGTCGTTGGGGAGGATGTGAGCGATGCGGACAGGTCGATTCAAGTGGAGAAATTCGGTCGAAAGGTACTGGTATGGCAAGCAATATGTCCCTGTGGTTCGAAGTCAACCAATTTTTACACTACCGGAACTATAAATGCAGAAATCTATCGATCTGAGTGTCTCCAGAAGAGATTGCTGCCTTTATATAAGGAGCATAGTAACATACACCTCCACTGTTTTGGCCTGATTTAGCTTCGGCTCACTATGCAAAAACCACTCTTAATTGGCTTGCAAAAAAGGGTATAAATTTCGTTGAGAAAAATATCAATCCACCAAATTGTCTTCAGTTTCGACCCATCGAACATTACTGGGCAATTGTGAAGAGAGTCTTCAAGAAGACTGGTAAGGCAACTGGAAACATGCAGGAGTTCAAAACAATTTGAACTCAATCCTCCAAAAAATGCGATGCAACACTTGTACGGAACATGATGAAGAGCGTTCGATCAAAAGTTTGAAAATTCGTGAAGGAATAACTTAAATTTCATCCGGTTTTTATTATGGTCAAGTTTAACCTCGTACAATAAAGGATCAACTTTTAGTTTGAATGAAGTATCGTTTTTTATCATAGTTTGAAAGAAAAATGGATAGCTTATTTTCGATACACTCCTTAAGAGTTCATAAGTATCACAAGACAAGTTCTATGGATAAAAATCACCTACGTTTTCACGTGGCATTGAAGTGAGAATTTTTCTGAGTGTACTTTCGCTAAGTTCCTTTTGGCTTCTTCTACCTGCGTCTCTGATTCTAACAGAGTCTCTAGTAATGACAAACTATACTCAAAAGTACAAGTTCAATACGTCATTTTCTACGTTTAATTTTCACTTAAACCAGCTTCGAATGATTAGAAAATTTGTATTAAATCCCAAGAAGGAATGGGGAATCAGATTCATTGAACAAAAAACTGACGGATCCAAAGATACCTGAGTCATGGCCAGAAAATTTCAATCTGACACTCAACCGTTCAAATGTCAAGTCAGATCCACTAATCGGTAAAGTCACTCATAAGTGTTTTTAATTGGCAGCTTTAATTTCAATCATTACCGACTATTGCCTGTCAATGCTATACTCGTCTTCCGCACATGATAGGTGCCAATCACGCACTGAGCCAGCAACAAATTGGCAGCAAACCGAAGCCGCTGGAAGCCATCCGACAAACCAGAAAGCAATTTCACGCTGAAAAGACGCCTGACAGTAAACTGTCAATTGGTGGACAACGACCACCATTTCACGCTTAGCGACATAATTGTGTTTCTGGGCTTCTGGATATGGAAACCGAACACGGCCACTCAAACGACACGATGATTCACAGCATTGTGCCGAGAATTGTACGACGCGGGCCGCCTGTCATCGATTCGATGCGAACAGGAAAATTGCATCAATGTTTGATTGAATCATAAAACCCCATAAATGCAATTAAATTCTTATATCGTTGCTTGTGTGTGTGTTTATCCCGTTTATCGCCGCACGAAACACCACAAGTGAAACCGGATGATCGTGTTTTCGTTAGTTCTCACACTTCGGCTTCAACGCATCTGGCATCAGACAGGAACACACGCCAGCAGCACAGTGTACGACCACCAGTTCTATGAATATTTCATTCGATACTACTAAAAATTCTTCATTCAGAGTGGCCACGGATTGGACACCGGGAGTTCTACTAGCTCAACATCGCAAAAACAAAAATCGAATCAACTATCAGCGATCAAGCATACTTCCGTAACGCTTCTCCGCAGGCATTGTGGACACGGACGCTTCCGGGAGCATTAAACCGGACAATATCGGTATCGTGATGCAAAGGTCGGAACAGGAAGGAAACATTCAACAGCGCATCAGCGAGCAAACAAACGAATGGAACACATTGCCAAATACACACCCGCTGCTGGCACACGTTCATCGCCTACCGACACCCGGGGGCGGCCTGTTTGGCATAAGGTCATTTGGCATAATACCGTTTGGCATAACGCTGTTTGGCATAATGGTTATTTGGCATAACAGTTATTTGGCATAATGGTCCTTTGGCATAATGGTCATTTGGCATAATGCCATTTGGCATAATAACAATTGGATTTGCAATATTTTAATCTAATGAAAATTTTCGTACGTGTTTCGATCGATTGATGTTGTGCAAGGACTCACTTAGTGCCAGCACAATATTCTGTTCGTCATAGATGATTCAGGTCGAGACGGCCGAAGGCCGCGAGTGCGCCGGCGACCCGCCGTCGGAAGCGCCGGCCACTGCGGGGGCGCAGCGCCCCCGCAGAAATCACCTCTGTCTAGTTGCGGGCGTTTGCCCGGATTACCCAAAGCTAGGAGCTATCCCTCAGTTAAGTCCGAACGAGCGGCAGCGAGGTCGGACACCAGGTCATTAAAAACGATGCGGCGTAGCCGCATTAGACCTTTCAAAATTGCACTAAATTAGAACAATTTCTATTAAGCAGCATGTTCATCTGTTATGCCAAATGACTGTTATGCCAAATGACCATTATGCCAAATGACCATTATGCCAAATAACCATTATGCCAAATAACCATTATGCCAAACGGCGTTATGCCAAACGGTATTATGCCAAACGACTTTATGCCAAACGTGGTAGCCCCCGACACCCACATTATGCATTCCAACCGCGTACGAGACGGCAGAGATATTAAGGTGGTGGCATTTCGAGAGTGTACCTGCATTGCTGCTACCGACGTTTTCTACTACAACGTCATCTCCATCTTAATCTATTGAACTTGATACGCATTCAGCATGGAGCGCACCGGGCGGATGGGTGGCCTCACCAAAACGAAAAAATAATAAAAAAAACCGAGTGAAGCACACGGCAAACGAACGGGTGATCTGCGTCCGTGCGAGGAATATAAAACACTTCTAGTTCTCGTGGCATCAGCCACTGACTGCTCTGATGGGAACTGCTCCGAGCGTTCATCGTTCAAAATCGCTGATCTGCATATCGGTTGAAAGAGCGCGAATCACCTCGTAAGCGACCGTCCGGGTGAGTGGTAATTTGATTAGGGCACACAGAAGCACCTACAAAGTCCGACCACCACGGTTTTCAAAACGGGCTGTGCGGTAGGGTGGAGCTGCCCTGTTGCGAATGAATCCTTTATGTTTAGCGAAATGCATGTGCAGAAATCAGACGAGGTGGATTATTCAAATGTATCAAATATACGTTCTAAGAATACTGTTCCCGATTGTAAGGTTTTCGCCGGTAGAAATGATTCAAAAAAAAAAAAATTACGAGATTCGACCGATCACGATGACATTAAAAATGCACTAGCAACCTTCTCTACGAAATCATTATCGAACCGCCTCGAGTGCAAGTCGGTTCGATACTATCTCTAATTTGAATTCTAAACTAATTTCACCTAACGCGTCATCTATGTTTCGTTATTTGAACTTTTCTTAGGATGACGATTGAATTTTACCCAGGCTGCTATTGGCACATTGCCGCGAAACTCAATTACCGGTTGCAACACATGCAAATGAAAAATGGAATCAATAATAGGAGGAAAATTTTCATGACTTGCCATGATTTTCTCGTTCATTCACTAATACAAATAGATATCAGCAATAAATGTAAACTCGGAGGGGAAGGAAATTGAATTGAAAGTGTTTCTAGTGTGAAAAAGGTACACTTGAGTTGAGTAGTTCAGCTTTTTACGGACGAGCGTTTTCTTAAACAGGAATAAATGTGATGTGATGATACCTCGAGTACTAGAAAGTTTAGCCCGGAATTTTCTAATTGCGCGCGTCTGGAGAGTCCGGTGGTCAAAATTTTTTTTTATTGTGTTGGTACATATGTCCCTAATGTATGGTGAAATTTTCAGCTGTATTCATTGTTTACATTCTGTCTTGTAGCGGCTGGTGTAAATGTGTTTTTTTGAGCTCGGCGATTTTTGTTAGTTTGAACAATGGAACAATTGAAGAGTCAAAGAATTTATATTAAATTTTGCGTGAAAAATGAAATAAAGTGTAACGAAATGTTACAGAGAGCCTACGGTGAGTCTGCTATGAAAAAAAAAACAAGTGTTTACGAGTGATATAAGCGTTTCCAAGATGGCCGCGAAGACGTTGCAGACGACGAACGCTCCGGTCGACCCAGCACGTCAATAATCGATGAAAATGTGGGAAAAGTGGAAAAAATGATTATGGATGATCGCCGAATCACTATTAGAGAAGTTGCTGATGAAGTTGGCATATCAGTTGGCTCATGCCATCATATTTTTTCAAATGTTTTGGGCATGAAACGAGTGGCAGCAAAATTCGTTCCAAAACTGCTGAATTTTGATCAAAAGAACAAACGCATTACCATCGCTCAGGAGCTGTTAAACGACGTCAACGACGATCCAAATTTACTTTAAAGGATCATAACGGTTATGATGTCGAAACAAAAGCACAATCGTCCACGTTGAAGAGATAAAGGCAGAATCGCTGAGAGTGCTACAGAGCATTACAAAAAGTGACTATCAGGGGTGTTTCGAAGACTGGAAAAAACGCTGGCATAAGTGTATTATATCTAGGGGGGATTACTTTGAAGGGGACCATATAGATGTAGACGAATAAATAAATATTTGTTTAGAAAAATGAGAATTCCGGATACTTTTTTAACAGACCTCGTACATTTATTGTGGATACTCTACTTGTTATTCCCGAGCATTTTAAGCATGGGGTTGAACCATGTAAATTCTAGTTCATTCTAAATAAACTTTAGTTTTGGCACAATGAATTAAGATCGACATTACCACCTCAGAGTAAAAACTTTTTCTTCCACTTCAGCTGTGACTTTTCAGATGAATTTTCTCGTTAATCGTTGAAATGTTAAATTAATACGATTTTTCGTTTTTTGTTTGTTTCCTCTAAATGATGGTTCACAATTTTAATTGACTATAATAAGTTGGTGAAAAGTGACTCAGCTGACATAGGAAATGAAAAAAAGTTCTGTTTTCTAATTTTTGACCACTATCTCCGGTAACTAAGTCCTCACAAGTTCCTATCTCATGCCTCCTCGTGTGTCTATCAGTATCTGTCATAATAGACTTTGCAAACAAAACATGTTTTTAGACTTAGATTTCGTACGATAATAGCTATCCAACAAGCCAGAGATTGTTACAATCCGTCCAATGTTAACGGAGGTATCGATATTTTTGTGTAAGCGACTTTCCGCCTTATTCTAGTAGTAGGAGATTCACACGCCTGATGATAATGCGATGTTCCGGAGCAAAGTGAAACACGATTTCCAATACTGTTTTATGCTATTATTTCTCAACTATTTCTTAGCATGGTTCGTTTTTGGCAACATAATTGTTCGAACATGACATATGTATCGGGTTCACAGATTTTGAGAGTCGAGGACCAAATAAACTTATTTAAGTTTTACCTGTTTTCGACTTTCGATCTCGGAAGGTACCCAACAATTTTTTTGTAGAACGCATTACGATTTCTCTAAGGCTACACTAATTTTCAAAAATTTCGAATCTAAAGAAATGATTATCAATCTATTAAGCGAATTTAACTGACTTCGGCTACACCGTTTTCCAAAAGTATCGGGAATAAAGAAGCTAAAAGAAGGATAAAACGAATTTAATAAACAGAAATTCAAATTAAAATAAATTCACGGTCCGGTTCCGATTCCCAATTTTGAAATTATAGGGTTAGAAGTTTCTTAAATTCAAACCGTCTTAGATGATGACAATACAAAGAATCTTCAATGTTGGGTTCAAAACTATTTCAATTTATTCGTCATACTAATTCATGGACATACGAACTATTTTTGCTTATGCTGGTCTCTGAATATCGTTTTCAGAAGTACTATAAATAATGACAAAATGAAAGGAATAATTTTAAGGTTTCAAATAATTTCTTTTTCTGTTCATCTTGCAGTTCCAAAATTATAATAATTTATTCATGAAAATAATTCCATCGAAACTACAAACAACGAAAAATATTCACGCGAAAAACAAATGCTGATTGATAAAAAAGGTATCATCTCACTGCTAGATGGATTAGGGTACGTTTTTTATCTAACAGATTCAAAGTCGTTTGCTGTATTAATCAAACGCACTTGCAAGCCACTGTTGTTTGCGCTTGCAACGCAATATTTCACCTACAAGTTAACAGTTGACATAGAAAAAATATGCACTCACTTTTTTTAGAAATGGCTAAGCCGATTTTCACAAACTAAGATACGAACAAAAGGTCTTATGGTCCCATAGCCTGCTATTCGATTTCATTTGGATCTGAATTCCGGTTCCGGAGTTACATGGTAATATGTGAACATTAGAGAAAGAGTGTGCATTTTCAATTTTCTCTGAAACAGCTCAATCGAATTTCACAAATTTGAATGAAAGGTCTGTTTTTTAGGAAACTAAAAATTTCTAAAACATTTTAACCAGATCCGACTTCCGATTCCGGAACTAAAGCGTTATAAGTGGAAAATTATCAATTTCATTAGTATTTTTTTACAAATAATGGTCAAAAACAGGTACAAAACTGTCTGATAAATTCTTCTAGTTTGCAGAGCTTGTTAGTTTGTGAGCATAAAGGCTTAATCCGGCACTACTGGTCCCCCCTTTTCCTGTTCCGGAAGCACCGAAAGTGGTGCAGAAAAACTTACAAAATGGAACTCACTTCGATTTCTCTGCGATGCTTGAACCGATTTTCACATACTTTGATTTGAATTAAAGCTCATATGATCTTTAAAGCTACTGTGAAATTTCATCTGGATCCGACTTCCGGTTCCGCAGTTACAGGGTGATGAGTGTCGAAGCTTTCAAATTGGCTTATAGAATGACAGTACAATACCGTGTAATGCTACTAGTGTGTAATATTGGTAAAAGACGGTGCTTTGGTTGATAAAAATTATTGCTATATTATGATCCGTACGACCGAAAGAATAAACGAATGTCAATGAATTCAAATTTATCTGAAAAAATATGAAATTTTCACAATAAGTGGCGAAATGATGTCAATAATAATAATAATAATAATAATAAAAGTAATAATTTTAAGGAGTGTATCGAAAAAAAGCGATTTTATTCAAACTAAAAATTGATCCTTTATTGTACGAGTTTAAACTTGAGCATAATGAAAACCGGATGAAATTTAAAATATTCCTTCACGAATTTTCGAACTTTTGATCGAACGCTCTTCATCAAGTTTCGGACAAGTGCTGCATCGCATTTATTGGACGCTTGAGCCCACAATTTTTTAAACTCCTGCATGTTCCCAGCTGCCTTACCAGCCTTCTTGAAGACCCTCTTCACGATTGCCCAGTAACGTTCGATCGGTCGAAGCCGAGGGCAATTTGGTGGATTGATATTTTTCTCAACGAAATTTATACCCTTTTCCGCAAGCCAATTGAGAGCGGTTTTGGCATAGTGAGCCGACGCTAAATCCGGTCAAAATAGTGGAGGTGTACTATGCTTCTTATACAAAGGCTGCAATCTCTTCTGGAGACACTCAGATCGATAGATTTTTGCCTTTGTAGTTCCGGTAGTGTAAAAAATTTTTGACTTCAAACCACAGGAACATATTGCTTGCCATACCAGTACCTTTCGACCGAATTTCTCCACTTGAAACGACCTGTCCGCATCACTCACATCCTCCCCAACGACGACAGTAAAGTGTTGTGGACCTGGAAGGGTTTTTGAGTCCTCCTTTACATAAGTCTTATCGTCCATCAAATTGCACGCATCCGGACACTGCAAAAGACGCGAATACAATTTCCGGGCCCTTGTTGCTGCTCGCTTCTTCCGTTCTACACTTTGTTTCGAGATGTTCTGCTTCTTGTAGGTCTTCAGGTGATTTCGCCTCTTGATACGCTGGATCATTGCGACACTCGTTCCTGCTTTTTTTTGCCAAATCACGTATTTATATTGATTTGTTCTTCATGATTAGAGATACCACTTTCTGGTCCTGTATCAGGTTGGAGGAACCGGGTTTTCTGCCTCTTCCTGGTAGCTCATCCAAAGGATAGCGTTCCTCAAACTTATTAATGATGTCTTCGCGTTTCGCCTTCGGCTCGTCAGTGCTTAAAGCAATTCAAACTGAACTGCCATCTCGTGCCTAGCAGTTCAACTTAAACCGCTGAGCAGACGCAAAGAAGTAGAAACAAAATATGTGCTTTTTGCACAAACCAACAAAACCCCTAAATGTTTATTAATGATGGTTTTAACACTGGCATGATGAATTCAAAATCGCTTCGTCAATTTTCGCATAGTGATATCCTTCTCACTTAGCCATGTGTCCAGAACCTTAATATTCACTTCCTTTTTAATACGCGACATTTTGAAAACGCAGAATTTAAACCGCACAAACAAGTAAACAAACGAAAGCTGACAGCCAAACGCACAGCATGCTGTGATATGATCATAAAAAACCATCACAAATACATGCGTACAACACAAATGTATATGGATAGCTTATTTTCGATACACTTCTTACTACATGTTTTATGCTGCTGATTCAAGCTGTTTCACTTGACTTACATATGCAGAAGTAACAGAAACGCTGGTTCGCATCATTTGTTAGATTTCGGTAAATTGAATTAATCGAAATAGAGCATGAGATAGTAAGTCTAGGTTTAACTACGTTCAAAACTGTTCCAATTTGTAAGTTATATTTGTTGGTAGCAAACGAACCAACTTCGGCTATTCCGTTTATCTGAATCCGGTTTCGGAAGAATTGGAAATAGTGATTAAGAACTGCAAAGAGGATCTCACTCACTTGTCTTGGGATGGCGAAATCGATTTTCACAAACTTATACGTTCAAAGGAAAAGTCTTGCAGTATCATACGGAATTCATAAATTTGTTGTGGATGCTACTTCCGGTTCCGAAACTACAGGGCAAACAGGATTAAGTCCGAACAAGCTTTCCTATTTCTATGCAATGAACAGTTGTTTTTACGAATTCCACAGTCATATTTTTGATGTTAAAAGTAATATGAGAAAGGCATCATTGCACCTCTAGGTGAATTAAAACAGTTTTTTTTTATGTATGACCACGCAAACAATCTATATATATATGTATATATATATATATATATATATATATATATATATATATATATATATATATATATATATATATATATATATATATATATATATATATATATATATATATATATATATATATATATATATATATATATATATATATATATATATATATATATATATATATATATATATATATATATATATATATATATATATATATATATATGTATATATATATATATATATATATATATATATATATATATATATATATATATATATATATATATATATATATATATATATATAAATGCAGAGATCATTCTTTGTAATCGCATCACGTAAGAACGGATGGACGGATTGAGATGCTTTTTTTTTCGTTTGATCAGTTCTTACCCCCACCGGGTTCGTACATCAAAAAAATTAGGAAAACTTACCGGAAAAGTGGGAAAAATCAATAAAGTTATTTTGTATGGACAATGGAATTTTCCACTGAAAAAGTCGCCAATGATTGCTAGATCTACAATTGATGTTTGGCGCGCAAGGAGATGCTCAGTATTTCGCCGTTGAAGAAAAGAATACTAGATCGTTGGAAAACCGTTTGGCGCGCAACGAGTAGATTTGGGTGGAGATTTTACATGCATGATTGATTCGTCATTTGGAAACACGTGCTTAATAGGGTATCAAAATCATTACTTGCCAAATGACTGTATACCGTAAACAGAAACATAAGTTCTAATGTCATTTACCAGTAGATGTAGTTAGATGAATTATGTTGGCCATCGTGGGCGTGAGTTGAACAAATCAAATTATGTAACGATTTTCTTACGTATCAATGAAGGGATTCTGCTGTTGAAATAATGAGTTCAGATGAAAATATTTTCCTTGCATTTAGCATGCTGACGTTTGTTCAGCCGATTCGAGTGAGTTTTCAAGAGTGGTTTACTTCAAAACGGATGGTATTCATGACATTTGTAAGCTGCTTAAGCCAAATCATTTCATTTTCCGAACTTTGGATTACTTGACGAATTACCATATGCGAATCGTGAATATCATATCTGAAGGAGAAATCGTGGCATGTAAGAACCATTAGTTGTGAGATCTGCTGTTTTATACATTGGCTTTAACGATAAGAAGAATACTGGTATAATCACTCCTCATGTTCACTCTGCTAGAACAGAATATTGATTCTCAGGACTGAATACTAAGCAAACCGATGTGGTGGCTCGACGAATGAGAGGCCTTTTGATACAATTCTTGAACGAATATAGCGTTCATGTCAAAGTTAATGGACACAATATTTAATAAAAGGGTAATTTGAACTTTCGAATGTCCAAGTATTTTTCATTTTATCGCTAATTCGTTAATCGAAAATTGATCCTGTCATTATCCTGCTACGAACATTCATCAAACACGACTAAGTAATATCACTAGCGGTGAAGTAGGTTATGGACAACCGTCCAAAATTAGTTTATTACTTTCGATAATCCCTAAGGATTTACTATTAAATTTTAAACGTCTTCAGTACAAATAAGTCTTAATATTCAATGATAAACAACAATCCCCGAGGGCTGCTTTTGGAAATTTGGGGGGTCAATTTAAAGTAATTATCTTGGTCATCTCTTTTTCATCCATCCGTTAATTAATTTATTTGTTTATTTAGGAGCAAGGGAAAAGCCTGCTGGAGCTAAGATTTTGGTTCTCCTTCTCCAGCAGGCATAAAACCTTCTAATCTTTTGTATCAACAAATAACATTTGACCAAATGATACATAACGAAATCTTAAATTACCCTTATTTAAACTACAAAGCTAACTAACAACTATTCATATTGACTAATTATCCTAATAAAACTAGCGGGAAAATATTTGGAGAAAACGTGTTTTAATGGCGTTACGAGATAAATTGAAATTAAATCCATCAGAGCAAGTATTGAATACGCGACATATACTCGAAAACGGTTCAATGAACCCATAGTTAGTTCTAGCACGAGGAATTCTGAGAAATGGATTAAACCGCAAATTGCGCCGAAGAATGTCAAAACTTAGCTGTTGTAGGAGATCTGCACTATCAATTCGAGATTGGATGAGGTCCGCGACGAAAACAGCTTTTTGTGTATCACGGCGGACAGATAGCAAATCGAAGTGTATGTTTTCAACGATTTTCGTAGCTTGGAAGATTAAATGGATCCAGGGCAGGCGACGCAAAGCAAAACGAATGAACTTGTACTGAACAGTTTCAATGCGTAGCTTATCTGTTTGATAATATGGTGCCCAAACAACAACAGCATACTCGCGAACTAGAGCGCAATATAACGATTTCAGGCAGTATATGTTATTGAAATTTTTTGAGATGCGAAAGATGAATCCTATCATCTTTAATGCTTTAGAGAGGGTATATTCTATGTGATCTTTGAAACTAAGTTTTGAATCCAATAGCACTCCTAGATTCCTAATTGATGTCTCCCGTTTTAGTACAACTTGCGAAATAGTGTAATCATACATGATCGTGGTTCGTTTACGAGAGAAGGAGATAACGAAGCATTTGAAGGCGTTAATAACCATTCTGTTGACGTTGCACCAGTTAGAAAATACATCCAACTGTGACTGCAAGAAGTTTGAGTCTTTCAGATATTTGATGAGATGAAACAGTTTGAAATCGTCGGCGAATGATAGCTTCATGCATTGCAATGCGCAATTCAGATCATTTAGATATAGCAGAAATATGAATGGTCCTAGATGGCTTCCCTGAGGAACACCAGAGCTCACGATGAATGATGGAGTAACGCAGTCGCCAATTCTCACGGTCATACTGCGACCAGTCAGATATGATTCAACCCAATCCATCATCCCACATGTCACATCTTTAGTTTGAGAGAGATCTACAATCTCTGTTCAATACACTGACTCGAAGGATGAGATGGTAAACGGTGCATTTGTTTAGTTTTTGCGTAACAAAAGCATTGAACATATCCACAATAATTCTTGATGATATTTCTTCTTCGGGACGAAGTTACTGTGTTGGATATGAATTTGTCGTAATTCGTTTATTGTAAGCCAAGTAATCAGTAAAATAATGGAAAGAAACATTAACGTTTGGCAACTCTGCTGTTCGAAAACACAAATTTAAACAAATAATTTCAGGCGAGACGAAGTTCGACGGGTCAGCTAGTATATATATATATAAATGCAGAGATCATTCTTTGTAATCGCATCACGTAAGAACGGATGGACGGATTTACATGATTCTTTTTTTGTTTGATCAGTTTTTACCCCCACCGGGTTCGTACATCAAAAAAATTAAGAAAACGTGCCGGAAAAGTGGGAAAAATCCATAAAGTTGTTTTGTATGGACAATGGAATTTTCCGCTGAAAAAGTCATCTATGCTTGCTTGATTATCGATTGGTGTTTGGCGCATCATGAGTTGCATAAGTGTTTGACTGTCGAAGAAAAGAATACTAGATCGTTGAAAAAATCGTTTGGCGCGCAACGAGTAGTTTTGCGTGAAGATTTCACATGCATGCTTGATCCGTGCGATTTGTCATTTCTAGCCACGTGCTTAATTGGGTATCAAAATTATTGTTCGCAAAATGACTTGGTGGAATGCATATTACTGTTCTAACTGATCCTGGGTAGTTTCATCAAACACACACTTTTCACAAAACTGTGTTGGGTCCGCACTTTGCAACGGGGGTTTGAGCAAACCTGATATGAAAACCAGGTTCGAAACTGACTCGATTTTCAGTTCAACAACGTGAAACTAGGTTCGAAACTGACTTTAAGCAAACGGTTTGACAAAAGTTGGGGTGGAGACTGGGTTAGGTTTAGAACCAAGCGAATACGACATTAATGAATTAATTGCAGAATGCATATGACTGTATGATCACTGTAAGCAAAAGGAAAAGTTCTGATATCGTTTACCAGTTAATGGATTGTGTGGGATGAAGTCAGATGAATAATATTGACCATTGTGAGCGTGAGTTTAACAAATCAGAAATTTTTTGAATAAATCAATGGAAAGATTGTGCTGTAGAAGCGCTAAGGTCAAATTAACAGATTTTTCTTACATTTTGCTTTCGAATGAATTAGATTACACCAAGCGCACATAATAAGTGACAAATAGATCAATGTTCAAGATGATTACAATAATGTATTGAAACTGCAATTTTATATTTCATGTTCTGTAAAGTTTTTTTTCAAATTGGTAAGATCAATACCAAATTAAAATTTAAGCGTCGTCTCTCTAAGCAACCAAAAGTTCCGCAGTACCTGAAAAATAGTCACTTTGTTAGAGCTATAAAATACGCGTATCACTTTTTGGCAACTTGAACGTACAGAAAAAGTTCTTAAGGTACTTTCTCGCTGTTTAAAAACTGTATTAGGAACTGCTTCAAAATTGCTGTTGCGTCGAGTGAATGAGCAATTCTTTAAAAACGGACTCCTCAGTATGCTTTGTATGCTACTTAAGCCATATCTTTATTACGAACGTTTGGTTACTTGGGCTAAATACAAATTGTAAATGTATCCTAATCTACCAAATGAACAACTCTAGAACAGAAAACTCTTTAATTAGAGATGAGAATCTGTGCATTTGCTCGATTTTTGCTTAATAGAAGTATTTCACATTTTCACATTAATTTTTTGTGATATTTCTTTTCGGGCTAAAGCAAATGTGTGTCAAAATCCGTTGATTGTAGGTTAAGTTTTCAGAAAAATAATGGAGAGAAACGTTAACCACTTAGTCGTTTTACAATCTTGATGTCCGAAAACATAAATTCAAACAAAAAAAATTCGGGCGGGACGAAGCTCGATAGGCCAGCTAGTTTTTAATAAAATTTAAGGTGGTGTAGAGCAAGATTGCACCAGGATTTTCAAGAAGTAGATAAAATAGCTTTAGAATTATTAAACAGATACAGGTACTTTACCTCGCTTTTGAAAACCTAATTATTAACAATTGTGCCGTACACCAAGGGATGTAATTAAACAAGTCTGAAAAAATAGCTGCTAGAAAATATAGAGTTTAATATTCTAACAAAATTGTATAAATGATATATTGTGATCGGGGACTCATCGGAGAGTTAAGGGGCGGGTAGGGTCTTACACTTTTGAAAAATCATTTATTATTTTCTTTATATTTTCTTATAGTAAAACATTTGAAGAATTTTCTGTGAAATTCTCAAGCCTATTGGAACGAAACTCTGGAAGTTATGGACCTTTATCTATGACTATCTCATTCCACGAAGAAGCAAGAGCTCGGCGCACAGGCTCAAGATTTCTACTTCGATTCACTTCAAATCTTGACAAAACATTCTTGAAATGTTTCATTATGATAAATTTTAGAAGAATATGATTTTTTGAAAATGTGACACCCTACGGGCTCCCTGGAGTAATTAATTGTTTCCATTGATTTTATAGACAAAAAACATCAAACGCGTTTTCCTCAAATGTAGGTTTTGGAAGTCCGTGTCCATCGTCATTCAAAAACTGCTGCAGCATTTTTTTCCAATTTTGCACACACTTTCTACATATAAAAACCAGACCCCAACGGTTTCCTTTTCGTTGTTTGATACTTTAGGGAGGTTAAACAGCCACAAAATGGCGGATTTTTTCGTGAAAAATCGTAGTTTTCACTTTGAACAACCACAAAATTTTAAAATATTAAAAAAAAAAACAGAAAAGTTGGGGTCTAGAAAAACTTCTACTCTAACTATGATGCTTTGATTTGTTCACTTCTGATTAGTCTGCGCTGAGATACAGTGGACACCGCAAATCATGATTTTTAAGAAGCGTTCTCATAAATACCTCTTCACCGAATTATTTCTCAATATTTTTCCACGAAAAAACTACAAAATGTTGTTCGAATGATGTTTTTTATCATGCAAAACATTTGAATTTATTTTGTTGAAAGATAATTCTGGGAAAAATTTGCAAAAATGATAATTTTTTTATCGTTTAGACCCTACCCCCCTCTTAATTAGTTGCGAGTTAATAAGTTGCGATGCCTATTCTCATTCGACTGGAGCACTCGAACCTCATTCTTAGCTAGGTGCGCTGAGATCGTAACAAGTGTTGTATATTCATTTCTGAAGCGGTACATAAATGCGCAGTTCCCACAATTAAAAAAATTATTGCAATTTTTAAATTCACTGATTTCGGTGTTTGATTCACAATCGGAAATCTTGATTCACATTTTCATGCGCAAAATGGGCTTACTCCCACCTCTGATTTGAACGCACTAAGCAGACCGTCATGACAATGCAACGAAATCAAATATACCCAAACAATTAGAAAATTCTAAAAGAAAAATCAGTAAAAAACGTACACCCTTAGACACGAACACGATTGATGCCAAACTCAATTGACTCAGTGCCATCCAGCTAACTGACGTCTATCTGTCACACGAAAGCGCTTTCACAAAGTCAGTCCGTGAATCGGAATAATTTCTGATGTAGTAGATATTTAAGCTGTTCGGTTTAATCCCATGTCCGGAATAGCCACGGTCTCCTTTACTAAAATAGAAAAAATACTTGATGGGTTCAACGTAGTTTGGACGATATGAAACAACGTGTTTTTGACAAGTATGACAGAAAAAAATCATCATAATCAATAATGAACCACCAACCCGGGTACTCGTTGTTTGATGTTATATTATGTTATACTGCATTATACTAGGAATTGTTTTGCATTATATCGGATTGTATTACAGTGCCTTATATTATACTATATTATGTAGTATTATTCTATAATGTTTTATATCGTATTGTGTAGTATTATATAATACTATGTTCACCCTACGGAGTTAAAACGAGATTTAATATAATCAAAAAGAAAAATGACATCGAGATAGACTTAAAATGAGTTTTTAAATCGAGGTATGAACATTAAATTACATTACATTAAATATATGGTTGTTGCTGTATTATATTATTAGTTATTAGAGTATTTTACATCATATTATATTATATTGCAGCTCATCATATTATATTTAATATACTATATTACATGATATTCGCATCAGGGTTTCATTGAAGTTAGAACTGGACAATGAAGTGGAGTGCCAATCGTAGTCAAGGAAGAAAAGTGTTAGTCTTTCGATAGTGATGCATTTCTCTCCAACAGTTGTAAAATATTTGACGCGCCCTTCTTCCACAAACCATCTAGTGGAAAGCTAGGCAAGTAAAAAAAATCATTACTCAATCTATTGGATCATACCGTTGGAAGGAGATTTTTTGCTCTCCGCGGTTTTTCACGTAGGTCACTCGGCTTACGAGACCGCCCACCCCCTTTTTGGCTCCCACACACAGTGGTATGTTGAATTTAGATTGGTAACGAATTTTGAAGTTACTGTCGAGTGGAACTGCATGCAGAGCAAGACTCCAGCTAGGATGGTGGCTACCTACATACATACATACATACATACATGTTTTATGCTATTATTTCTTAGCACCTAAAAGACAGCACCCTTTTTCATGAAGTTTCGATTGCAGCACGGTTCGTTTTTGGCAACAAAATTGGTCGAACATGACATATGTATCAGAAATATTTATATTGGTTTATACTGCTTGCAACAATAATTACTGGCAGAGCACAATTTCTTACTCTCTTATACCATTTGAAGAAGTTCGTCGAGAGAAGCAAAATTGTGTGTGAAAAATAATTTCATTATTTTTTCCCGGAGATGGCTTAGCTGATTTCTACAAACTTTGACTCTTATGAATAGCCCTATGCTCCCATGTATGGTTTCTGAATTTCATTAGGATTCGACTTCTGGTTCCGGAACTACAGGATTATAGTTATATGCAATAAAATAATGTCACCTTTTTTTGCTAGTAGATGGCTGAACCGATTTCGTCCATCTAGCATTCCAAAGAAAGATCTTGGGGTCCCATAAAAACTGCTTGTTTTTAAATCAGATTTGACTTCCAGTTTAGGAGATTCAGGGTCATTAGTGTAAAAATTTTACACAAATACATTGGGTTCACAATATTTTGAGAGTCGACGACCAAATAAACTTATTTCAGTTTTACCGGTTTTCGACTTTCGATCTCGGAAGGTATCCAAAAATTTTATGTAGAACGCACTATGATTTCTCTAAGGCTACTCTGGCTTGGTATCTTAAGAAATTGGCTTTCGTATCTTAAGAAATTGTTATCAATCTATTAAGCGAATTTAACCGACTTCGGCTACACCGATTTCCGAAAGTATCGGGAATAGAGAAGCTAGAATAAGGGGAAAACGATTTAAATAAACAAAAATTCAAATTAAAACAAACTTATGGTTTCATTCAAAATTGAAAAATTTCATCCGATTCCGACTTCCAATTTTTTTGTAATTTAATGATGAGTTTTTAAAATTCAAACCGTCATAGAAGATGACAGTACAAAAAATTTTCAAAGTTGGGCTCAAAACTATTTCAATTTATTCGTCATACTAATTCATGGACATATGAAATATTTTTGCTTATGCTGGTCTCTGAATACCGTTTCTGGAAGTACCATAAATAATAACAAAAACTTTAAAGAACTTTAGCTTCAACATTTCAAAGAATCGATTGCTCAATCGATTGTCACACGTTTAGAATAGAAAGCATAATTTTAAGATTTCTTACAATTTCTATCTTCGGTTCGTCTTGCGGTTTCAAAATTTTAATTATAATTCATTTATATCGACGGTCATTAAAATAATTTCATGAAAACTAAACACAACGAAGAATATTCACGCGAAAAACACATGCTGATTGATGAAAAATGATATCATCTCACTGTGAGGTAGATTAAGCACGTTTTTATAATATAATATAAAATTTATTCTGCATTGCATTATACTATATTATGCTTATTTACATAGATTCGTGTAACATTATTATATTATTTTTCATTACATTATATATTATTAATTATATTATTAGAATTATTGTTTTCTTTGTTATTATTATTTCGTTTTAAGTAATAGTACTATTTTCATTGATATAAATACTACTACTTGTTCGAACGTAATCGATGAACAACCCTCGCTACTACCTAGCATATAAACTCACGTCACCTGTGAATACGATGCTTCGCCTGACACACACATTCAAACCAATCAAACCGATCATATCATTGTACTCATGAACTTATAATAAAATCAGTCTATTGAATTCTATCTGTGAGACAGCACGTTCTTTTCTTGAGCTCTTCGGTCTGTACAATTGTATCCACGCGGTTTCAACGTGGTCGGTAAATTTGGTCGTTTGTTCCTCCAAAAAGCTGGTCCTTCGAACCGGATAACCATAATTTGACCAGCAACGCGAGTTTATTTGTCGATTTTACGTTGCTCTCGTACGACTAGTGGACATTTACGAGTTGATAGCGAAGATAACGTGTGCAAGCACACCGCGTGTGTATTGGAGTTTTACTGCCGCTAAATATCGTCATGGATAAATTAATCCGCACAAGAAAATCGTATGCCCCGCGGCTGGAACGAGTAGGTCGTTGTCTTGAAAAAATGGAAGACTCCGAAAATGTTGAAGCCGAAGATGTTCTCACGGAGATAGATAACCTCAACAGCATTTGGTCATCGTATCTATCTGTTCATCATAAAATTCTTGATTTGGCAGACGACGAAGCTGTTTACGAGGAAGCAATGACGCATCAGATCGCATTCGAAGAGGAATATTTGTCACTGAAAAAGGGTTTGGGTAGGCTTCAGACACGTTTGGAGCCAGCCGAACACGAGGTCACTTTCAACCAACAAAATGGTGGCAACACTAGCGTCATCGAAGCACTAGTTCAGCAACAAACACAGCTTCTTCAAGCAATCACATCCAACGTAGGAGCGTCAACGACTTTAGTTCCGCCATCAAGCAACGATACGTCAGCCGATAATACCGCACTGCCGGACTTAAGGCTGCCGCGCATGAGTCTTCCGATCTTCAACGGAAATTTTCTGGAATGGCAATCGTTTTACGATCTGTTCAGTGGATCAGTGCATCAAAATCCATCACTTCGTCCCAGTCAGAAACTCTATTTTCTCAAAACGCATTTGGCGGGAGAAGCAGCTACACTGATTTCGCATCTAAATGTTGAGGATGCTAACTATCAACCAGCTCTTCAAAAGTTAAAAGAGCGATACAATAAACCGCGTGCAATCGCTAATCTGCACATCACTCGTTTTTTGAGCCAACCATCATTGACAGCGTCGTCCCCATCTGGTTTGCGCTCCCTCCACGATGTTTCGGATGAAGTGATTCGCGCTTTAGCAGCTCTCGGACGCGAAGAAAGAGACATTTGGTTACTACACGTTCTGTATGAAAAGTTGGACTCGAACACTAAAGAACTGTGGTGTCAAAGGATTGTGGACCTTGAAGAGGATGATATAAGTTTTGACGCACTGTTGAAATTTATTGATAATCGAAGCTCAGCCCTGCAATCATCACAACGGTCCCGGATCTCTAGCACCATCCCAGCTAATAAGGTTCCAGCATTAAGGCCCCAATCTAAGCAACTTTCTGCATTAGTTGCTACTAAACAAACACAAGTCATCTGTGGCATTTGTTCGAGACCTGGTCATCAACCGTACCAATGCGGTAAGTTCACACACGCTAGCTCAGCTGATCGATTCTTTATGGTTTCTAGACAGAAGCTATGCCAGAATTGTTTAAGGAACCATGGTGGAGAAGAATGCAAGGCGGGTTTCTGCCGAAAATGTGGACAGATGCATCATACGTTGCTTCACAACGCTTTTCAACCAGCAGCCCAAGTGACACCACTCGAAGAAAATACCTCTGCATCACCGCAAGCGCTTATATCAGCTATTAACCTATCTGATCATCTCGATGGTACGAACGTGCTTCTTTTGACGGCTACTATTGACGTTTTCGACAAATACGGTCGACCACATTCAGTTCGCGCAGTGCTCGATTGTGCATCACATCTTAGCTTCATCAGAAAAGATTTGTGCGATCAGCTCGGTGTTGAAAAATCGCCTATAAACCTGGATTTTCAAGGAATATCGTCTACAAGCACACACTCCAGTTTAGGCGCTACCGTAACAATTGCCTCCAGGTGCTCAAATTACCAGTTTAGCCTTCCGTGTGCCATATTGGATCAAATCTCTGCCGACCTTCCATTGCGTCCTGTGAATATCGAATATTGGCCAATTCCACATTCCGTACATTTGGCTGATCCGCAATTTCATAATCCTGGAAGAATCAGCATTCTTTTGGGCCTTCAACCGTTTTTAGAGCTATTGGAACCTGGACAAATTGTTCTCGATCCAGCAGGTCGTCTGCCTATTCTTCAAAATACGAAGCTAGGATGGGTGGTATCAGGTCGTTATGAAACACCACCGCAAGCGGCCCCTATCAGTTCTACTTGTTTAATCACCTTCGTTGATGATACACTTTCTCAACAATTGCAAAGATTTTTTGAGATGGAGGAATACACGCATCCAGGTCCCCACTTCAGTGAAGAAGAAAGGATGTGTGAGGCACATTTCGAACAGAACACCGTTCGCGACAACAATGGTCGATTCCAAGTTCGTCTCCCCTTCCGAGAAGATCCAAAATCACTAGGAAAATCTCGTGAAATCGCTACTAAACGGCTTGAGCAAATTGAGCGAAAGTTGGCCAAAAATCATCAGCTTAAGGGACAGTATCACTTCTTTCTGCGTGAGTATCTCGAGGCAGGCCATATGTCTCTCGCCAAAACACCAGCACCGGTTGGATCAGTATACCTCCCACACCATTGCGTCTTGAAGGAGTCCAGCACTACAACCAAATGCCGTGTCGTTTTCGATGCTTCGGCCAAAACGACTAGTTCAAAATCACTTAATGACGTGCTAATGAGTGGTCCTGTCCTACAAGATTCCCTCATCGACATTCTGCTACGGTTTCGTTTCCCAGTTATTGCACTTACTGGTGATATACAGCAGATGTACCGTATGGTGCAAGTTGCAACGGAGGATCGTGATTATCAACGAATCTTATGGCGATGGAAACCTGAAGATGACATCGATGAGTACACTCTAAACACCGTCACCTACGGAACAAAACCGGCGTCGTACCTCGCGACAAAATGCGTTCAACAGTTGCTCAATCTCTTTGCTGTAAACTACCCGGATGCGGTCCAGAAGGCATTGAAGGGGACATACGTTGATGACGTTTTGATCGGTGCAGATTCTCCTGAAGAAGCTCAACAGTTACGACAACAGCTTTCGGAAATATTTGCATCTGGAGGTTTCCACCTGCGTAAATGGGCGTCTAATTGTAACAGGGCCCTTGAAGGTGTATCCGAAGCAGACCTCGAAATTAGGATCCCGATCGAATTAAATGGAAACGAAACCATCAAGGCCCTTGGAATTCACTGGCAGCCGTGCAGTGATGAGCTCTTGTTTTCCTATCAACCAGTTAAGATCCTTCAGCCCACTAAACGTATCATTTTGTCGCAAATCGCCAGCCTGTTCGACCCTCTGGGTTTGCTCGCTCCAATCATCGTCAAGGCGAAGTTGGTGATGCAACGTTTGTGGGAGCTGAAGGTGGACTGGGATGAAACTCCCCCTGGTGAGTTGATTGATGATTGGATAGTTTTAGCACAGAATCTGTTCGCTCTCAACTCATTTCAGATACCACGAAGAGTCGTCTACGCTCGAAGCCTTACACGACTCTACCTGCACGGCTACAGTGACGCTTCCGAGAAGGCAATGGGCGCCTGCATATACATTCGATCCGTCGACGAAGATGGCAACCATTCATCGCATCTTCTTTGTGCAAAATCGAAAACAGCACCGATCGGGAAGGGTCGGTCGACCATACCTCGCTTGGAGTTAAATGCGGCGGTGATCTTGGCACGTCTAATCAGCAATGTTACTGCAGCTTTGGCAAAACAGTTTCACGAAATTCGAGCCTACAGTGATTCCCAGGTAGCATTGGCATGGATATCTGGCGGAGCGTCTATATGGAAAACATATGTTGGAAATCGCGTAGCCGAAATCGCAACTCTCTTGCCGTCGATCAACTGGTATCACGTTGGTACCCACGACAACCCTGCAGATATAATATCGCGAGGTGCTCTTCCTGTTAATTTGAAAACGAATGATCTTTGGTGGCATGGTCCAAATTGGCAGCATTCATCACCACATCGAGATCTTAACGATGCACAAAGGCAACAAGTAGACCGTGAACGAAAATCTATGGCAGTCGGTCTCATGGTCGCATATCAAAATCATTTTTTAGATGAGATGTTAAATCGTTACTACCCAAACAAACAAATGTTGCTACGTGTCACTGCTCGTCTTTTGAGATTCGGTTCCCGTGGACCTGAACGTCTAACATCTGCAGAGTTGGATAAGGCTCTTTTAATATATGTATCGCACACACAGAAATCTCACTTCTCGAATGATATCAACCGCTTGAAAGAAGGAAAATTTGTGTCTAGCGGAAGTTCTATTCGTTTACTCGATCCTTACTTGGATGCAGACGGGCTTCTCAGGGTGGGCGGCCGTATCCGTCAATCGAAGCTAAATTATGATACAAAACACCAGCTACTGCTACCTCGGCGTTCTATATTCACTTCTCTAATATTATATGACGCCCATATCAACAACTTTCATTGCGGACCGCAAACTTTGCTAGCAATTTCTCGTCAACGTTTTTGGATACCGTATGGGACAAGTGCGGCTCGTAAAATCACTCGGCAATGCGTAACATGCGCTCGAATGAAACCTCTACCTTTACGTCAGCAAATGGGTCAGTTGCCATCATCTCGTTTGGATCCACAGCCTCCGTTCTCTGTAGTAGGAATAGATTATGCGGGTCCGGTGAATATCATAAGCCGTAAGGTACGTGGAGCTGCATCGAGCAAGGGATACATAGCCTTGTTCGTTTGTTTCGTTACAAAGGCGGTATGGCTGGAAGCAGTATCGGATCTCAGTACACCATCGTTTCTGGCGGCGTTTACCAGGTTCACCAGTCGCTACGGTATGCCAGCAAAGGTATATAGCGACAACGCTACAAATTTTCGTGGAGCAGCAAAGCAATTGAAGGACGTCGCAAATCTTTTCAATTCCAATGCACACCAATCGATCGTGGCAGATTTTCTTGCCGACAAGGGTGTCGAGTGGAACTTTATTCCGCCACGCTCTCCTCACCATGGAGGGCTCTGGGAAGCTGGTATCAAGGTCGCCAAGCAGCTGCTGTGTAAAATTTCAGGTAATTTCACATACACGTTCGAGGAATTGTCGACTCTTTTGGCACAGGTTTCGGCATGCATGAACTCTCGTCCCATCACACCGATTTCCAATGATCCAACGGACCCGCAGCCATTGACCCCCGCGCATTTTCTGATTGGGAGGCCGTTGACAACAGCACCGGAAATCAACCAACTCGAACGCCGTGTCAGCTCTATGTCGCGTTGGCAATTTGTTCAGCGTGTATCTCAGGAGTTTCGAGCAAGATGGCAGAAGGAATATGTACGATCGTTGCAGGTATTCACGAAGTGGCAAAAATCTGCATCTAACGTGAAGGTTGGTGACTTCGTACTTTTGGTTGGCGAAAACGATAAGCCGAAGCAGTGGCCGCTTGGACGGATAGTGGAAGTTCATCCAGGACCTGATGGATTGGTCCGAGTAGCATCTCTGAAAACTGGCAACGGAATCACACAACGAGACATCCGGCGAATTCGTTTGATACCCATGGACAGCGATGAATACGTTTCAAGACGATTAAGTAATGAAATTCCGGACCGGAATTTGGTGGGCGGCTTATGTTCGAACGTAATCGATGAACAACCCTCGCTACTACCTAGCATCTAAACTCACGTCACCTGTGAATACGATGCTTCGCCTGACACACACATTCAAACCAATCAAACCGATCATATCATTGTACTCATGAACTTATAATAAAATCAGTCTATTGAATTCTATCTGTGAGACAGCACGTTCTTTTCTTGAGCTCTTCGGTCTGTACAATTGTATCCACGCGGTTTCAACGTGGTCGGTAAATTTGGTATTACAAGAGACATCCCGAGTAAAAAATATTGAGCTTGAGCTTGAGCGACCACCCCTTCTTGCTACTCCGTTACTGATCGGGATTAGCTGAAATTGTACAGGGAATTTCTAGATGATCCGACCTGGGACTGGTAAATCATCCTTCAATTTACATCTTCTGATAATCCCAGAATTCATTGATCAGTACCGGCGCCGGCCAGGCCCGAACGTAGATCGTCTAAGAAATGGGAAGGGATGTTAGTCCAACCCTTGTTGTTACTAGAGGCCGTATATACTACTGCGCACTCCACAAGTGTCACGGGAGAAGGATATTTGTTAGTATAAATTTCAGTAATTGTAGTATTCGCGTGCGACCTAGTATGTTCCGGTTTCAAGATGCTTCCGGTTTCAAGATGTGCTCTGATGCACCACTAAACTCACTGGTTTTCCAAGTGAAAGTTTCAACAATATCCGATACTGAAGTCCCGAGGAGTCTTGATTCACATTCGTGGAAACTGAAGGAAAATTTGAAATACTATAGCGTAACGAATAGAAACTTCCTTATTTTTTCTAAATGGAAATATCTGCTACGAAATAAACGAGTGAATAGGATTTAGACAAAATAGTTGATTAATTGTAGTGACATATTCTAAAAAATTTTATAAAATCATTTTAAATCACCAAGCAAAGGTCCACAGATTTCATGCGCGACTTGATTTTTTATTATTTCCGCTTTATTATTTTAATTATTTATTAAAATTAATAATTGGTTATATTGGTTGATCTGGGCAGCCGGCTACCGAGAGAAAATTATTAATTTATCAAGTATTTTTTACTATTTATTCAATATAGCGATATGTGTTATCTTGTGTTAGCTTTGTAATATTAACGAATTTGCGCAATAGTTGATTTTTATCATTCAATTTATAATCTTGAAAGACAAGCAATAACATAGAAGAAGAAAACATATCAAATAAAAAATAAACTTCCATCCAAAGCTAGTCGGAAATTGAAAAGTTGATTGAAGAGATAATTCAGTAAAATAGAGTAATCATAAGTGAAACGTTGAAAATATCTAATAACTGAAAGGAAAAAGAAACTCCGGCAATTGTCGTCTTTTACGACATGGAAGCAGGAACCCAGTGGATCTGTTCTTGGCTAACTTTTTTCCGCCGGATTCCACACGGCATCTAGGCTGGTATACTGTCGGGAGAAAGCTAATAGGTACTATCAATCTCCTAGTGGACCCCAGCCCCTGAGACATCCCGAATAAAAAATATTGTAGAAAAACAATACGATTTGTTGTTACAAAACCTTCCACAATTTTGCTTTGACCATTGAAAAATATTTTAATGTATTGTTATACACTATTCAATTAATTGTGAACATGCTTTTTACAATAGAATGTATAGGTTGCTAAGTATCGTAACAATTCAAATCATACAATTTTCTCCCCGGAGGGCCGAGTGTCATATACCATTCGATTCAGTTCGTCGAGTACGCAAAATGTCTGTGTGTGTATATGCGTGTGTGTATGTGCGTATGTGTGTATGTAACGTTTTTTACACTAACTCTTCTCGGAGATAGCTGAACCGATTTTCACAAACTTAGATTCAAATGAAAGGTCTTGTGGTCCCATACAAAATTAATTTGGAATATTATTTGGATCCGACTTTCGGTTCTGGAATTATCGGATGAAATGTGCAAAAAATTGTGAAAATAAGTGCATATATAGGGAAATATAGGGTAAAATGTGTTTCATACCATCACTGAAAAGAGCTAAAAACCGTAAAAAGTTTCCTAAATCGACCTCAAATCTTCTCCAATTGATAGTTTTTATCAGTAGACGGTCAAACAAACCGATTTCGATTATTATTTTGAAGAATACCACAGTATTATATATGATAGTATGATTGACATAACAAAAGCATCTTTAAACCACTAGGTGGATTTAAACAGGTTTTTATTTTTTCTGAATCTAAAACATTTTTACGTAACTTATCCTAAAAGTGGTGATGTATGTTTTTTTGTTGTTGAATTATAATACAGTTACAGTTTGTCATAAAATATAAACATTATGACGCACAATCGCTTCAAATGAGTACAAATTCTGAAGAAATACCACCAAGAGTTTACGTCATTTTTACATGTCGTTTTAGAAATTTAAATCAAAACATCATATCAAAACAATTTGCAAGCAGTTTCGTTAAGACCATCTTTTTTAGCTTTTTAATGGATTGCTTTGCTTTGACACTTCTAATGAATTTTCGGCTAATAAACTTGTTAATAATACCAATTTTATTTTCATTTTCTTTGTGCTGTCTTTCAGCAGTGATGGCGACAGATAGTATAGACAGAATTTTCTGATTAGTTACCAACGAGAACGCTAAGAAGATATTTAAGCTGTTCGGTTTAACCCCGTATCCGGAATAACCACGATCTCCTTTACTAAAATAAAAAAAAATACTTGAAGGGTTCAACGTAGTTTGGACGATGTGAAACAACGTGTTTTTGACAAGCATGACAGAATAAAAAATCATCATAATCAATAACGGAGTAGCAACACAAGGGCAGTCTTTAATGCTAATGCTCTCATGAGAAATGTCGAACTGAAAAACACATTCTAACTCGAGCTTCCAAAAAACAAATTCTCAACACTAAATCTGCTAAATGTAATATTCGTCACCTTTCTACAGTGCTCAATGCGTATTTAAGCTCCACCCTAGCGATACGAAATCAGAGTAAAAACGGAAGATGGACGTCACGATGGTGACACCGCCATCGCTTTTACGCGGTCAAGAGCGGTTAATACGCGGCGGAACCGGTGTCCGATACTGTGAAACAAATCGCTCGTCACCGACACTGTCACGTACACCTTGTTTTGTGACTAATTTTGTCGTAGTTTTTGATCTATGGTGGATGGCACCGCTTGGCACTGGCAACGGTAGAGCTTTTGGTGCGACTGCCACAAACATTTCTCAATTGTTTTTTGATATCCATTTTGTCGGTTGATTGCTTCCTCGGATTTCAATTGACGATCGATGACAGGTATTACAGATCATCAAAATCGCGACACGTCATCGTGGTGGTCATAAAACTGACAGCACGTAACAGCTTTGATCGTATATGGGTCAACCCGTGGCCGCCAAACGATCATCATTGTATTAGCATCGGCAACGCAGCCGCTATCATCAAAAATCCTCACGCTCGGTGAATGTCCTCCGACGCCGGTTCGAACTTGGAACGTAGTGGAATATTGTTTTTTTTTCGGCAATTGAACCACTCTTCGTCCTCTAGAACTAGTATAAATTGTGGAAGCAGCAAACAAATCAGTATCAGTTTCGTTTATCAAATCAAACAAACAAGCTATTCTCAACGGATTTTCAGTCTGCGAACGAAATGAATCGCATTGGATTTACTGTCGCACTTGCTCTGGCCGCGGTCGTAGCCGTAAGCGGTGAACCACCTATTCAACAGCGAAATTTTGTCCGTGGTTTCGCCAGACTACAACAAGCTCCGGTACCCGCAAAACAAACCGCAGGCTATGACTACCCGAAACCGGCCGGATACCAGTATCCTAAGCCGGACCAACCGTTCCCGCTGCCAGAGGAAACGTCAACTACGGAAGCACCGGTCACGACCGAGACACCAACCACAACAGCTGCACCTGTCGATGATTACGACGAGAGCACTACCGTGGACCCGGAAGCCGAAACCGTTGAAGCACAGGCCCGTGCCGTTGCTTCACGTCTGCGTTCCGCCCGGCTGCGGCTGACTCCCAGAAACAACCGCCGCCAGTTCGCTCGTTTGGAACAATTGGACTCCCAACAGCAACAACCGCAGCAGCAAGATCAGAACTCACAGGCACCAATCTATTTGCTGAATATCCCAGAGTCCGCAGTTCAGCGATTGTTTTATAATAATGCACCGGCTGCTCCGGCTGTCTATCCGGTACCTGCCCAACTGCAGACCCTGGCCAGCGCAGCGCTCCCTGCTACTCCCCAGCAAGTTTACGTCACCGATTTTGGACTAGTGTATGGTAAAAAATAAACAGCCAGTTGCTTTACGGGCTCTATTTGAGTAGAGTGCGATAAGTTATCAGTGCTATGTTATGTGTAAAATAGAACAAGAACAAGAGTACCTTTGAACCAAAATAAAAATATTTATTGAATGAAAACGGATACTTATCACTGAACCTGTGGAAAACTACCGAAATCGTTTTTTCAACTGCCTTTCATAATCCTCAAGCTCCAGCAAAACGATGACCATTTCATTTCGTTCGTCCCCCAAATTGCTGTGGCCTTCCGTGGCATGGAAATTACAATATCTTGTCCCGTGAGTGCTAATCTGATCCAATATCCGTTGATGATTTAATAGCATATCGAACAAATTGATTCAGTTTCGTGATTCATGCCCCCCGGTTATCGGGGAACAATCCGATTAAAATTAGCCTATCATACTGTGCTTCCACGTCCTTATCGAGAATCCCGTTTAGTTCAGTGCCACCAGTGTAAAAACACCTCTTTCTCTCTCTCTCCAAACAAGATATCCTCCCTGCCGATCGAAAGTTTATCCCTCCTGGGCGCGGCTGTCGCAGGTGTGTCGGCCATCGTTTCGGAGCAGTTGTTAAGCCGTACTGCAATTTTGACGGCCAAAAAAATATGCCGATAAATTCGTTCCGAGAGTGCGCCTGAAATTGATTTAAGACTATTCAATTTATGCAAAATGTATTTTAATTTATTCACCCTCGTCGAAGATGTTGGCATCATCGTCGTCGATTCCGTGACATTGATGCCGTAGGAGGCTATCTTTCACCTAAAGTATCAATATGATAAGCCGTTCAACGTTGATATTCCAGGCATTGGCACCGCTGCCTTGTCATCAATATCTCCAACCAACGTAATTGTAAGCTTTCGCATCCGACAAACGCCCGCCGAATGTAGAAGGAAATGTTGAACAGCCTCCTGGCGTTGGATCGGTCGGATGGGAGGTGGGAAAACTCAACGATGCTTGCCGTAGTGATTTTCACCAATTCGCTGTGGCAGAGGACCGTCGTTTGACCTTTGACGTTTGGCCGTACAATTTCATGTCATTGTCACAGAAATAACACTGAAGCATCCATTGTAGCAGTCGCCGCTTGACTGGAAACTGATATATGATCTCCGGTGCGGTCAATCAAGCATCGAAACGATTGGTTTGGATTTATGATGCAGCAATGTGGGTTTTGCGGTGGGAATTGTAGGCCGATTGTATCCAGAACATTGATGGATGATAGATTTTTCGTCGATTGTTGAGGTTTCAGTCTTGCGGTTAGTCAGGAAAATCTGAATAGCTGCAATCCACGTGGTCATGATTGATTATTAATTTTCCAAATAGTTATTTTGTCACAATCTGTAGTAATATTTTTGTGTCTGAAACAATACCCTGTGGGTGATAATTATATGCTTCTGTGGCTTTTTCTTTCGGTTAAAATTACTATAGCTGAAACCGCAATTCAAACTGTTACCGATGGTTTTCATCACAATTGAGCACAGCTTGTCACGGATATGAGGTAAATCGGAAAATGAAAGATATCATTCTCTTTTGAATTTATTACTTAGGGCTATTCCCAGTTATAAATTATCAACTTGTTAACCATTACTTTTGGTATAGAGCCATTCCATGCGTAATCGGCTGACCCATCTCGAAATGCATGAAACTTTGCATGTGTGTTCGTCATACCAAAAGAAGTATTTTTCACTGGTCTAAAGACTGTCCCAGAAAGTATGGACGCAACCAAAAACCACTGCCATTTCGCAATGGTTCAGAATCTGTCAATTTTTATGGCTGCGTCCTGTTGTTTACACTCTTCTCTAACCACTTGTGCATTTGTTTATTCGTTTTCATTAGTTTGTTTCGAAATGCGTGGACTTTCAGCAGAACAACGTCGAAAAATGGTGCACATAACGCGGACTGTCACTGAGAAAGATAGCAAAAATGGAAGGAGTAAGTGAAAAAGCAGTGAGAAATGCAATCAGGCAGTTCGGTGAGTATAACACCTTTGAGGATAAACCGAAAACGGGTCGAAAAAAAAGGTCCTGCTAACCCTCAGTTGGATCAACGTATACTGAAGGCGTTCGAGCAAAAGAAGGAGGTTTCAGTTCGGGATGTGGCCAAAAAAGTGGGCACTTCGAAGTCAAATTTTCTTCGTGCTAAAGAACGTTTGAATCTTCGAACCTATAAGAAGCAGAAACAACCAAAACGTAGTCCGAAACAAGAAGCATCGATCAGGCCGAGGGTTCGAAAGCTGTACAATACGATTTTTGCTGGAAATTTGAACTGCATAATCATGGACGACGAAACCTACGTGAAACTCGATTACAAATCCTTGCCGGGACCACAATATTTTACGGTGCGAGAAGGGCAAGTGTTAAACCTGTCCGAGACATCGATTGAAGTCGAAAAATTTGGTAAGAAAGCTATGGTCTGGCAAGCAATTTGTAGCTGAGGTAAGACTTCGAAACCCTTCATCACCACTGCTTCAATGAACAGCGAAATATACATCAAGGAATGTTTACAAAAACGACTTCTACCCATGATTCGAAGCCACAAGGATCCTGTTGTCTTCTGACCAGATCTTGCTTCTTGCCACTACTCGAAATCAACGGTAGAATGGTATACTACCAAAAATGTCACTTTCGTCCCAAAAGGCATGAATCCACCAAATTGCCCACAACTTCGATCAATTTAGGAATTTTGGGCATTAGCGAAGGCACATCTTAGGAAACATGTCTCGGCAGCCGAAACCATTCAACAGTTCGAAAAAGATTGGAAAAAAGTGTCAAAACTTGTCGCCAAGAAGTCTGTACGGAATTTAATGAGAAACGTTCGCAAGAAGGTGCGCCAGCTAGTCTACAAGTCATTGTGTGTGTTAATGGCGAACATAACAACTTGTGCGTCTTTAGTGCAGAATCAAATTGCAAAAATTCTGTGAAACAATTTCCTATTCGTGAAAAATTGTGTGCTGAATTAGTGCTTGAATTGTGTTAAATACAGATAAGTAGTGTGTTCTGTGCATGCTTCTATATTTGTAACATATTGATAAAAGTGTCGAAATTACCGTGCGACGTTCGCCCAAAGAAAGCGGCGTCGTTCCGTAATTTATTGAATGATTATTGTATTGTTTTTGCACCGTTTTTTGTTCTGTGATTTGTTCTCCTCTTGTGTGTGTGAATGTAAGAAGTGTGGGGAGAACAGAGCCATATCAGATGTTGGAATTAAATGTTTGGTTTGTGAGAATGTAATTCACCAGCGCTGTTCTGGCCTTACCCGAGCTATTTCTAATTGGGTAGCGGATTTACCGGCGCTATTGTTTAAATGTGCAGAATGCTTAGAAGGTAACGTTGTATCTAGTATTGTCGATAACGATGTTCATTCGTTCATTAGCGATATGAAGAAGGAGATGGAGAAACAAACATCCATTTCTGAATCGTTCGCTGGTTTGCGGGAGAGCATCGAAAAACAGATTAATGTCGCAATAGAGAGTGGAATCGAGGGACTGATCAGGTCTTCCAATGAAGCTTTCGAGAGAAAGATTCCATGCTTGGAAAACAGTGTTGCCAAAAAGTTGGAAGATTTGAAAAGTTTACCGATTTCAAATAATATGCAGAATTACAATGAATTGGCTGTAAATAACAGAAAAAAATTATGGTTGAGAGGAAGACTCATTCGGAGTCTGACAGAAATCCCTGCCGAAAACGAAAATTATTATCAAATAATGATGAAGAAACAATGCTTGTTGACAATGATAATGACGAAAACAATAATGAAGTTTTTGCTAAAAAGGGTATTTCATACGCAGATATTTTATCAGGGAAATCTAAAATTAGAAAAGTTAGCATTAAAAATCGTAAGACTCGCCCGGTTATTGTGATAAAACCGATCGAGTCGTCACAAACGAGCGATGATACAAGAAAATTTTTGAAAGACAATTTGGATCCAAGGGCACACAGGATTAGTAACTTTAAAAATGGTAAAAATGGTTCGATTATTGTTGAGTGTGCAACAGGGGAAGACAAACAGACTTTAAAAAATAGCATCGAAAGCAATTTGGGAGTTAATTACAATGCTGTTGTACCCACGCCTGGTAAACCAAAACTGAAAATAGTGGGGATGAGTGATCGATATTCCGCTGATGTATTTATTGATCTTTTGAAAAGTCAAAATCAGGAAATTGTGATTGAAGACGTAAAAGTTGTCACTGACTTTGAGAATCCTCGCTTCAAATATAACAAATATAGTGTTATAATTAAGGTAAATAAGAACACTTATTCTAGCTAGATGGCCGCTGGCAAGGTGTGCGTCGGCTGGGATAGGTGTTCGGTTTTCGAGTCGTTCTACGTATTGCGCTGTTTCAGGTGTGGTGAGTTTGGTCACAAGAGCACCGAATGTTCGAATACAGAAAATTGTTCAAAATGCAATGCTGCACATAGAACATCTGAGTGTACGTCAACTGATTTTAAATGCGTTAATTGTCTGAAAATGAACACTGTACGTAAAATGCATTTGGGCATCAACCATTCAGCTTTAAGCAAGCAGTGTCCGGTATATTTGAGACTGCTTGAATCGAGAAAGAACAACATAAGTGAATAGCAACTAACGAAGGGGAGATTATCGGAAATATTGTACTTAAATATTGCCGGTTTATCTACTAATTTTGTCGCATTGCGGCATCTTGTGGAGAATAACTGTCCTTTGTTAATTTTGCTCTCAGAAACACATATAGTTGATTCTGATGCTTTCGATCAGTTCAGTATTCCGGGTTACACTATTGCTTTTTGCTTGTCACATTCCAGACACACGGGTGGAGTGGCCATTTACGCCAGAGAATCGATTAAGTTCAGCATTCTATCAAACGAAGTAGTTGGAAATAATTGGTTCTTGGGTATATCAGTTGAGAGAGGCGTGCAGATGGGAAACTATGGAGTTGTATATCATTCCCCTAGTTCAAGTGATCGTCAGTTTCTGGAAATTCTAGAAAACTGGTAGGAAAATTTTGTAGATTTTAGTAAACTTAATATTATTGCAGGAGATTTCAACGTTGATTGGCTCAGTGATCAGAGTTCGAATCACTTGAAACAGTTAGCAGAATTCTTCAGTTTCAAACAAACTGTGAATGAATTTACAAGAACTTCGAGACATAGCAGAACTTTGATAGATCACGTATATTCCAATTTTGACGGAGTTTCTTCGTGTGTGGAGACCGATTGCAAGATTTCAGATCATGAGACAATTGCAATTTCCATAGCGAGTACCTCTAGAGATGGGAAAAACACAGTGAAAATAAAATGTTGGAAAAAATATTCGAAGCAAGCCATGTCTCGACTTGTGTCAAGAAGCTTGTATTGTACGCAGTTGACTGGAAATTTGGATCGCAGGGCATCTATTCTTACGGACGTATTAGAAAAGTGTACTAATAAATTAGTAACTGAAAAGTACGTTAGTTTGAACAGCTCAAGTAGCTGGTACTCAATGGACCTCTTACGATTAAAACGAGAGAGAGATAAACAGTACAAGAGGTTCTGTAGGACTAATAATGAATGTCACTGGCGTGCTTATACCAATGCACGAAACATTTATTCACGGGCCCTGAAGAAGACTAGATGTGAATATGTTCAGAGGAAGATCGATCAAAATCAGAAAAACAGCAAGGAGTTATGGAAAATTCTTAAACAATTACTAAAACCTACACATTGCTCAGCAAAAACTTTAACATTTATTGGCAGAGAAGAGCATTCAGAGCAAGTGATACCAGAAAAATTAAACAGTTATTTCATAAATAGTGTACAGCAGATCAATCAAAGTCTTGATTTGGTTGGTGAACCTGTTGAAATAACACAGCCGATTAGTAATTATTGTAGATTTCTTGAATTTCACCCAATCACTTTTGAACAATTGAAAGATATTTGTTTTAATTTAGGAAAATCGGCTGGTATCGACAATATTAACTCAAAAGTGATACAAGATTGCTTTCATGTTACCGGTCACGATCTGCTGGACTTGGTAAATGAATCGTTATACACGGGGCATGTGCCAAAAGTTTGGAAAGAATCGCTGGTGGTTCCTATCCCCAAGGTTACTGGAACGGATAAAGCCGAGGAGTACCGTCCCATTAACATGTTGCACACGTTGGAAAAAAATTCGGAACTTGTTGTTAAAGTTCAGCTGATTAGCTATTTAAACTCTAACAGTTTGCTAATACCGGAACAATCGGGATATCGCAAAAGTCACTCTTGCGAAACCGCTTTAAACCTGGTTTTAGCAAAATGGAAGGAGAAAATCGAGATTAAAGAGACTATTTTGCAGTGTTCTTGGATCTCAAGCGCGCTTTCGAAACAATTTCTAGACCTATACTGTTACAAACACTACAACGCTTTGGTATCAGAGGAGTAGCATATAATTGATTTGAAAGCTATTTATTTGATAGAACTCAGAGAACTGTTTTCAACGATGTTGTGTCTAGTTTCCAGGGTAATTCACTTGGTGTGCCACAGGGTAGTGTTTTAGGTCCGATTTTATTCATTATGTACAGGGTCCGGCACTCGAAGTGTAAAAAAATGGCCATAAATTCAGTTTGGAAAATTACTTTTACTTAATTCAAAGTACAAAATGTGTAAAAATAATACAAAATTCAGAATCAATTCACTTTTGCTAGATATGACCACCTTTTGCCTTGACTTGATGACTTGAGAGAGCGAAGGAGTTGCTTCGTTTGGCCGAATGTGACTTGCAGGTATTTTGGCCCACCTGCGGACAATAACTTTTTTCAGCGCCTCGAGACTGGTGTATCTTTTAGTTCGGACTTAGCTCTCCAAAATGGCCCAAAGAGAATAATCCATTGGATTCGCATCTGGTGAATTCGAGAGCCATTGTGTGGACGTGATGAAGTTCGGAACGTTGTTTTTCAGCCATTCTTGGTTCACTCGAGCTTTGTGAGACGGTGCCGAGTCCTGCTGAAACGTCCATGGTCTGCCACCGAAATGTTTGTCTGCCCACGGCTTCAAAGCAACCTCCAGAATACTTTCCCGATAATATGTCGCATTTACCTTGACGCCAGGCTCGATGAAAACGATTGGAGAGCGCCCATCTGCGGTTACAGCGGCCCAAACCATTATCTGTTGCGGGTGCTGCCTCCTGGTGGCCAATCGATGACTCAAATTCTCGTATGAACGGTCGGTCAAGTAAACCCTATCGTTTTGAGAGTTTACGAATTGCTCAATTGGAAAAATTTTCTCGTCAGAAAATACAATGTTCGGAAATTGACCGCTTTCGGCCAAACGAAGCAACTCCTTCGCTCTCTCAAGTCATCAAGTCAAGGCAAAAGGTGGTCATATCGAGCAAAATTGAATTGATTCTGAATTTTGTATTATTTTTACACATTTTGTACTTTGAATTAAGTAAAAGTAATTTTCCAAACTGAATTTATGGCCTTTTTAATTGGTTACACTTCGAGTGCCGGACCCTGTACATAAATGACATGAAGCGAGTTTTACGGTTTTGTGAAATAATTTTCTTTGCTGACGATACTGTTCTCTTCATTACAGCTAAGGATTTGGATGAAGCGGTTGCACATTTGAACGAAGACTTACATTCTCTGGCTCAGTGGTTGAAATTCAAGCAATTAAAACTGAATGTCGCAAAAACTAAATATATGGTTATTTCTTCTTTAAGCACTGGACGTGAAGCCAACATTGAAATTGATGGAGAGATTATTGATCGCGTTAGAGAGTTGAAGTATCTTGGAGTCATAATTGATGAAAAGCTAACATTCAAATCTCACGGTAACAACATCATCAAGAAGGTTGCCAAATAGTACGGTGTATTATGCCGCCTGAAAAATGATTTAACGACCAGTAGTAAAATTATCCTGTATAAATAAATAATCTCTCCTCACATTGACTTCTGCTCATCGATTCTGTTCCTTGCTAACAACACGCAAATATTGAGACTCCAGCGATTGCAAAATAAGGTCATGCGATTGATTTTGAAATGTAATAGATATACTTCCTCTAATATTCTATTGAACGCATTACAATGGCTTTCAGTGAAACAGAGAGTATATTATTTAACAATGGTGTTCATTTCCAAAATCTTAAATGGAATGCTGCCTCGATATTTGTATGATAGGATTGAAAGAGGAAGTGACTTGCATAGTTACAATACTAGAAATGCGTCTGATGCAAGAACACCAAGCTTTTTGTCAGCCAGATCGCAAAACTCGCTATTGTACAAAGGGATTAGTTTTTTTTTCAATTCGATGCCAGGACGGATCAAGCGGGCTGCAACATTGAGGGAGTTCAAAAAATTGTGTATTTCACACATAAAATCAACTTTGTAATTAGATCTTTAATGAATTCGTGCAATTTGATTTTTTCGAAAACTGTGTAAAATGACGAAGATTGTATTTATTCTATTTTTTTTTCAAGTAAGACGCATTAGATTGTTATGTTCTGTATGATGATTATGGATTTTTAATAATTTGTTTAGTTAAAAAAAAATGAGTTGTCTACAAAAGTATGAGCCTCGCGCGCGCAAAGCAGATAGAGGCAATCTGGAAATTGAATAAAACTTGAACTGGATATGTTCTCTTTTAATTTTGAGAGCTTTAGCATTCTACGTGTCGAGTTCGAATCTTGATTTTGTAAGATTTGATGAATTATTTATTGATTATATTTCGGAAATAATAGGGATCGGAAGTTGCTGATGGAATTGGGCTTGGCTCTGCTTATCCGCAGTCTCGTTACTCCATCGTAGCTGATGTTGGTAGCGATGAACTGGTCCGGCGGGAAGGGCCTGGTGAATAACTGTCTGATACTGACAAATATATCGGTTTCGATTCCTGATTTGTTCAATGATGTTCCCGGGTTGGAAATTTTCTTGAATAACCCTGGATAGTAAATCGGAAATATTTGAATGCTTTCTTGTTCTCAGTTGTACTTTAGAAGGAGAATCTAAACCTGCTGGATTAACCAGTTCGTTTTATATTTAGTTAACTGGTTAAAATATGTGATGCAATATTTATTATCATTTAGATAAATCGTCCAGCTCACACCTTTGTAGGGGTATGAGGCGGGACAATCATCATCATCATCATCATACAATGACTAAGTAGCAAATGTTGAGAATAATATTCTGTTGTTGTAGTCTAATATTATCAGTATATCGAATAAAATTTTAATATCTAACACTTGTGAATTATTTACATCGAAATCAAAGTGCGTCCATACTTTCTGCGAAAGTCTTTAGAGATTTCTTTTCACTCAAGAATAATTTTTAAAATGGGTGCATGTGTTTTTAGCCACATTATATAAAATATTACTTACACCAGCGGGAGGCCCAAGGGAGCACCCCTCCCGAAGTCAAGCACTTTCTTCGATTGGTTTGGTGCATACTATTTACATATTCAGTTTTCTTTCGTATAATATATGAAAACTGTTTAAAAGATAAAGATGCTCGTTCATTTAGTAACAGTTTTGGGAGGTAAAAGTCGGATAATCATTACGAGGCTAGTGCTCTATCAAATAAAATCGTGAAATATTGGTTTCGAGAGTTTCGTGGTGATCGAAACTACCAATCAACCCAAGTAGCATCTGTAACTTGTTTTTAAAAAATGAAATAAAACGGATGCTCGCACGACATACATAACGAAACAAGTCGTATTATGATGGTGACTATGAAGTCAAAATAATGTTACGAAATTACATCTCATCATACTAAGTTACAATAAGTTTCGATGTACGTAACAAAATGTGACAATGGATAAGTGAAACACTATAAGACAAAGTTAAATAATGATTTCATATCGGTTCCGTATGCGCTGTTATGCAACAAAGAAATACTAATACAGTGTCAATCGAAAGCTTCCGTACATTTTCCCGGACCGTAATATTAAATCAATAAGTAGAATAAGTAAAACAATGATACAGTTTAAAGAAATTTGATATAGTTAATTCTGCGCTCATACGCAATTTTTGTCGGTATATGAGCGAAGCAAACTGGTTTCGTTTTGGGAACCAAAACCAATATTCGTACACTTTGTCACGGCAGTGTATGCTTGGAAAAACTTATGCCAATGGCTACCATTATGACCAGTGAATGAAATGTTCATTAAATTTCAAAAATGCATTTTTATTCTTTGCGTTTGGTCAACTGTTTCAGCTTTGATATATCAAATAGTAATATTAATCACAAAAAGCCTCTATCTGAACACATTTAGTCTTTTTAGTTCTAAATTTCATATGACGGGAATAAAAACATGAATATTATTTTGTATGTCGATGTTCTAAAACACAAATATAGAAGGCGCGTACGTTTGCAATAAGTACAATGAACAACTTTACCATAAATATCGATTAGCACGTAGATTTTGAGTAGATATAGTGTGTTTAAACAAGATTAAATTCTATATTTTAGTTCTGATTATCGGATTCCAATCTTTGGTCATAAATGTTGAATGGGAAAAACAATTGTAACTTGACACAAACTTATATCTTCTGTTTCGTTGTAACTGATGAGCGCGCTGGATGAAATCAAATATTCGTTACTGAGAACTTGATTGGCAACCCTCGGTAAGTCGCACAAGCTCCGCCTCTTACGCTTTTCATTTTACATAGTAGTTGTAATGCACGTTGCAATGTCTTCAACTTGTACCATGAGTTTGTTTCATATAGGTAACTGTCATTGAAGTGTAATAACGTTTGCTACTTTAGAAGCCAGCAGCGCCAGCGGTTATAAAGGACAATATCCAAACTAAATGAAATGGTTCTGTATGAATGGAAAGTGAAGGTGCGCGAGACATCTGATGCCAGAACGATAATTATATTGGGTGCTAATATCATAGTTGAAGCAAGATTCTAGAGATGAAAATGATATCGTGCTGCTGGTTGCCGCACATGCATAGTGAGGATTCGATTGACGAACGCGAGCACACTTCGGAATCATGTTCGGTTATGCTGATGCAGACTAGATTAGACTTTTAGTGTAGGTTTATTACTGTTAACGAAGAGAATGATTACCCTACAATGGACTAATGTCGGTACGAGTGCTCCCAAATGGCACAAGGAGGCTAAATGGAGTGGAACGGTCATGAAGTTGGTTCCCAGGAATTGGCATGATATACTTTTCGTGAACAACATCGTAATAGAAAAACACGCCGTCGACAGCAAGTATTAGTGGGAATTATTAGAGCGTTTGAAGATCGCAAAAATCAATGCGCTGCTCATGTGTGTTTCAAGCTTTTGACCACTATTTCCGGAACCTGAGCCCGGAAACCGCAGTAGTTGAAGCCGGGGTTGAATAAATAGACATAATAATAAAAATAATAATGACAATAATAATTCAGTCTCAGGTTTGCGGTTCAATGCATAGGACGCTGGTCTTACAAACCATGTGTCGTATGTTCGAGCCCCGACCTGGAAGGATTCTTAGTGTCGGTAGGATCCATAGTACTAGCCATGCAATGATTCTGTACACTTAGAATCGGCTGAGAAGTCTATTGAAACAGAAAGGCCAAATTCCACAAAAGGAATGTAATGCCAAGACTTTGCTAATAAAAATGATAATAAGTTTGTATGGCCATCAACTAATTTGACTTACAAATTGGTATAGTTTTGATACACATTAAGAAGACTTGTTCTGTTCTTTACGAATCAAAACAAGGGAGATAACTCGGACCACTCCTTCTCATGCTATTTGTGAGTTATCTATGCAGTGAATTGACGTCATTTAAAGTAATGTATGTATTGAAGAACTTTGGTGCTCTACAAATGGGCATTGAAAGGGTCTTACATACATATCTGATCGAAAAGGAATCCAGTTTGTTTTTGTTAATGTAAAGCTTAAGCAGTTTTTGGAGTCATCGAACTTAAGAGTTTAACTGTGTATATTTTCTCTATATTGTTTACACTGCATTAGTACGCAGTAATTTTCAACTTTTCCCTATGTTCCTTATGATCAAAAAAGAACCGGAATTTTCATTTTAAAATTCCCGCGCTTGTCCAATCGGTAAACTTTTATTCTCTCAACGTTGGCAACACACACATTCTGTCAAATTTTGACGCATATCGTACGATTAGTTTTTGTTTGGCGTCTATACGAAGATGTTGAAAAATTTTCGTGTGACGATTTTTATAATGGATGAAAATTTAGAACAACGGCTCGCCTTCGAAGCGCCATTCGGTCGATTGTTCTGCGGTTTCGACGTCATATTCATAGATCCACACCTCATTATCAGTTATGATGCATTCGATGAATGTGGGATCACTATCTGCGTTGGAAATCATATCTTTGGCCACATCAACACGACGCTGTTTTTGAATGAAATTCAGCTCTTTTGGCACCAGCCGAGAAGCGACGTTGGGTGTAAGCAGATCAAAGCCCAATTCGTTCAATTTCGCCATTGTTTTCATCGACTTGTGGCAAGGTGCATTTTATTCCATCGAAAGCAATCGCGGCACCCACTTGGAAAAAACCTTTTTCATGCTCAATTTTTCATGAAGGATAGTAAATACACTTCCATATAATATCTGTGTCATCTCAGCAATCTTACGGAGCTTCACTTTACGATCTTTCATTATAATTTTTGTCACTTCACTCAAAGGTCTACCCGAGCGTTTCGCGTCATTTGTGTCGGTACGACCACTCGGCGAACCACCGACAAATCATTGCTTTTGATGGACAAGTGTCCGGATAACATTTTTCAATCCATTGTTTCGCTTGCACTGTGTTTTTACCCATTAAAAAACAATGTTTTATCAAAACACGAACTCGGTTTTTTCCATTTTTTAAACAAACCACAAAACGACTTTACTCCAACCTCAATAACTCAGCTGTTTCTGGTCGGATCGACATAAAATTTTGACAAGTTTCAAGCAAAGGTTAGTACTCTAGAAAGACGTGGTTACTGGTTTACTACGAGCGCCATCTCTACTTTAGACTCGGGACTTATTGATCCATGTGTTAGCGCTCAAAACTTCTACTACTGGAATAGGGGGAAAAGTCGTTTATATCTCCGTTAAAAATGGACGGATTTTACCAATCTATGGCTTGTTGGATAGCTATTACTGTGCGGAATCTAAGTCTGAAAACATATTCTGTTTTCAAGGTCAATTGTGACAGATACTGTCAAAAAACTTTGACCTAAAACTTCGTATAACTCAAAAAGTAAACATCCGATTTCAGAACCATTCAATAGCGTTCTGGGTGACGGGGAGACCTTTCATTTGCGACTAGTTTGATCAAAATCGGTCCAGCCATCTCTGAGATCTCGACCTCTTAGTTGACGACACACATACAGATACATAGACACACACACATACACACACAGACATTTGCTCAGTTCGTCGAGCTGAATCGATTGGTATATGTCATTCGGCCCTCCGGGTCTCGGAAAAATTTTTCTAAAGTTTGAACAAATTCTATACCTATTTTTTATATGTATAAAAAAAGGTAAAAATCGCATGACTCTGGAAACTCGCATAAAAAAGACCACAAAATAAAAAAAGACCTTAGTGTATTGGCATTCCTCAAAACCCTTCACAATATTCTTCAAAATCCCTACAATAACAGGTTTGATTTGTCGGTAACGATGTTTGAGGTGGTTCTGAATTCTGCTTTAATTTCTTATATGTAGAATTTTGCTTCATTTAGGGCACTTGTTCAGCAGATTCAACAGTCTTGATAATCTGAGTTGACTGGTATTATAGTATATTTTTTACTAAATCCGGCTATAAATTAGATCTGCCGCAGAAATTACACTACTGCTTCAAAAATGTAAATGCCTACTCATGAAAACCGTTCCGAAAATATGCGTATTGTGAAGATATTTGAGCAGTTCGAGTAATATCGACACATATTGTAAAGGTTTTCAAGGAATATGAATAAACCGGCAGTCACCATCTTGGAATTCAGAACCACCTCAAATATTGTTTTCCAACATGTACTCAGTGCATGCTAGATCTTCGATGATTGTTTGGCGCGTATCGAGTTGTGTAATGCTAGATTATTGATAAAATCGTTTGGCGCAAACGAGCTGATTTGTGTTCAAATTTTATTGAGCCTACTTGATTCACGTGTTTATTTATTTCGAACCACATGTTCAATTAGGTATGGGCGCCAAATGAATAGCATACAGGTTTCCATTTTTCGCCGTCAATGTCGTCAATTCAAATTAAAGAACGACATAAAAAAGAAAGTGTTTTCTTAAAAGTTTAGAAATGTGAATCTTTATCTTCACGATGCATGTAATTATTGTTGTCACAATGCACTGAACTTTCATCCAAAAACAACAAGATTGAAGTGTGCAATGGAACAATTCCATTTGAATCCAAAGAATGTTTTATGTTTTTTTCAGCTTAAATTTTACATAAACATTACAAATGTCCGAAAAGTAAAATTAACATCACCAGTTGGGGCCAGTTGTAGTCATACTTCTTGAATTTCAGTAGATTAACCCAAATAAAACTGTTACAAAAAGTACATTTAATTGATAAATGAAATAAATTTGGAGTGAAATGCGAATATAATTTGGAAGGGTAACGACTTCCCCGTTCATCGCAACTCCAGTAGTCATTTTATATGCGAAAACTAATTGTCAGAGTGAGATCTGGTATCTCTGTTCGATAGATTGACTTTTAGAGTAAGTTTGTTAGGTGTTTGCGTCGCTATAACAGTAGTACTTGAAAAAAATTTCAACTATTTCTGTCAAATCCATTCACCTCCAGCACCAATAATGGCTTGATACCTTGGGAGATTTTGTGCGTATTTTTCGCAAAATTTCCTCCAAATACTGGAGAATGTTGGACATCATGGATAGAACGAGGTTTGAGAATCATCACATTGACATTTCATACCTCTTTGGAACGATACATCGACTTTCTCACACACTGAAAAATTGCGGAGACTCATTTTATCATTCAACTTCATTGATCGCGAATAATCATGATCACATTCTTCTGAACCCGAATTTCGCTCAGGTCGTTTGATTATTCTGATTTTGTGAGTGTTCGAAATAATTTTCATCCAAAGATAATTTTTCAGCGGTGCGAAGTTCGCCTGGAGAGCTGTAGGTACAGAAATAAGGAGAACAAGTGAAGAACGCACAGGAACAAGTGTGGAAAGTACAGGAGCAAGTGCAGAAAAAATGACACGTCATTCAAAGTTAAACGTCATTTTCCTATCCGTTTGGCTTTCATATTACCGTCAATAAAACACAAGAGTAATCGTAAGGAGTTTGTGTCATGGAGTTTGAGTTTTTATATGGAAAATTGTATGTTGCCTGTTCGCGTGTTGGCAAACCATCGGTTTAACATACTTTCACCAAAAATGGAGAAACAAAAAATGTTTTTTTTTATCGCAGAGCAGCTATTCTCAACCTGTGGTCCGCGATATAAAAAAGGTTCCGTTTTATTGACAGTAACCATTCAAATTGGTTGAAAGAAGTATTGATTTATTCACATCTAATCTCATATTATTGCGCTACGAAGTGTGCAGGGGTCCGCTAGTCTATATATATATATATATATATATATATATATATATATATATATATATATATATATATATATATATATATATATATATATATATATATATATATATATATATATATATATATATATATATATATATATATATATATATATATATATATATATATATATATATATATATATACATATATATAAATGCAGAGATCATTCTTTGTAATCGCATCACGTAAGAACGGATGGACGGATTGAGATGATTTTTTTTGTTTGATAAGTTTTTAACCCCACCGGGTTCGTACATCAAAAAAATTAGGAAAACTTATCGGAAAAGTGGGAAAAACTAATAAAGTTATTTTGTATGGACAATGGAATTTTCCACTGAAAAAGTCGTCAATGATTGCTAGATCATTGATAGGTGTTTGGCGCATAACGAGTTGCATAAGTGTTGGGCCGTCGAAGAAAAGAATACTAGATAGTAGAAAAAATCGTTTGGCGCGCTACGAGTTATTCGTCATTTCGAGCCACCTGCTCAATTGGGTATCAAAATTATTGCTTATCGAATGACTCAATGACGGATGCATATGACTGTTCTAGAAAACTACTGTAGGCAGGAGAAAAACTTCTGATATCATTTACCAACTGATGAATTGTGTTCAATGGAGTCAGATGAATAGTATTAGTCATCTTTGGCTCGAGTTCAAAAATTAAAAAAAAATGAATGAATCAATGAAAATATTATGCTGTAGAAGCACTAATGTAAAACTAAGAGATTTTCCTGCATTTTGCTTTCTAATGATTTCGATTAGACTAAGCGCACACAATAAGTGGCAATTAGATATCAATGAATAGCTTTCTTCACGTTTCGCCTTCGGCTCATCAGTGCTTAAAGCAGTTTAAATTGAACTGCCATCTCCGCCTAACAGTTCAATTTGAACCGCTAAGCAAACGGTGCAATATCAAAAAAGTCGTTACATAAATAGTGTAAACTTTGCATCTGCTTAGCGGTTCAAATTGAACTGTTAGGCGGAGATGGCAGTTCAATTTGAACTGATTTAAGCACTGATGAGCCGAAGACGAAACTTGAACAAAGCTAAAATAAAATATGTGGTTTTCTGCACAAACCCAAAAAACTCCTAAATATCAATGATTAGTTGATAATTGATTATAGTTCAAGAAGATTACTATAATGGATTGAGACTGTTATATTTATATTTCATATTATGTGAAGAATGTTCAAATTGGTAAGATCAGTATCAAGTTAAAACTCAAGCGTCGTTTCTCCAAGCAAAAAAAAGGTTAACAGTACATGAAAAATATCCACTTTATTAGAGCTCTAAAGTACGCATGGCACATTTTAGCAACTTGAACATACAGAATAAGTACTGAGAAAACTTTCTCGCTGCTTAAAAGCTGTACAAGGAACTTCTTCAAAGTTTGTTCTGTTGCTTCGGGTGAATATTCAAATGTTAGTAATTCCATAAAAACGGACTGTTCAGAATACTTTGTATGCTGCTTAAGACAAATCTTTTTACGAACTTTTGGTTACTTGGGCTAAATACAAATTGTAAGTATATCCTACTCTACCGAATGAACTACTCTAGAAGAGAAACTCTTCAACATTGTGTTATGTTTATCAATACAACATTATGGTTAGTGAACTTTTTTATCGATTACCTGAAGTAAGAGTCACGTCTGGAACGGAAAACGTGGCATTTTACAGGGTCCGGCACTCGAAGTGTAACCAATTAAAAAGGCCATAAATTCAGTTTGGAAAATTACTTTTACTTAATTCAAAGTACAAAATGTGTAAAAATAATACAAAATTCAGAATCAATTCACTTTTGCTCGATATGACCCCCTTTTGCCTTGACTTGATGACTTGAGAGAGCGAAGGAGTTGCTTCGATTGGCCGAATGTGACTTGCAGGTATTTTGGCACACTCGCGGACAATAACTTTATTCAGCGCCTCGAGACTGGTGTATCTTTTAGTTCGGACTTAGCTCTCCAAAATGGCCCAAAGAGAATAATCCATTGGATTCGCATCTGGTGAATTCGAGAGCCATTGTGTGGACGTGATGAAGTTCGGAACGTTGTTTTTCAGCCATTCTTGGTTCACTCGAGCTTTGTGAGACGGTGCCGAGTCCTGCTGAAACGTCCATGGTCTGCCACCGAAATGTTTGTCTGCCAACGGCTTCAAAGCAACCTCCAGAATACTTTCCCGATAATATGTCGCATTTACCTTGACGCCAGGATCGATGAAAACGATTGGAGAGCGCCCATCTGCGGTTACAGCGGCCCAAACCATTATCTGTTGCGGGTGCTGCCTCCTGGTGGCCAATCGATGACTCGAATTCTCGTATGAACGGTCGGTCAAGTAAACCCTATCGTTTTGAGAGTTTACGAATTGCTCAATTGGAAAAATTTTCTCGTCAGAAAATACAATGTTCGGAAATTGACCGCTTTCGGCCAAACGAAGCAACTCCTTCGCTCTCTCAAGTCATCAAGTCAAGGCAAAAGGTGGTCATATCGAGCAAAAGTGAATTGATTCTGAATTTTGTATTATTTTTACACATTTTGTACTTTGAATTAAGTAAAAGTAATTTTCCAAACTGAATTTATGGCCTTTTTAATTGGTTACACTTCGAGTGCCGGACCCTGTATATCCATTATGTCGAAGCCATTAGAGAGGGATCTCGGATTCAAAGGATGAGAGTCGGTGAGTCTGTTCATTTGATCTATTTTTACTGAACAGAAGTTTTTCACATTTTCACATTGATTTTTGTTGATGTTTCTTTATTTTTTGGGCTAAAGAGTATGTGTGTCGAAATCCATTGATTGAAGGTTAATTATCCAGAAAAATATTGGAGAGAAACTTTAACCACTTAGTCGTTCGACAGTTCTGCTCTATGGAAACATAAATTCGAACAAATATTTTTTGGGCGAGACGAAGTTCGACGGGTCAGCTAGTGGAATATAAATGTACCGGAAATGGTTTTTAATTGTATGCAAAAAACATCGAAGTAGGTTCGTAAAAAAGCCGAAAACAATGTTTTACGTACTTCGGTACCAAATATATAAGTGTTTTGCAAATAGCATTAATTTTACGTCTGCTTAGCGGTTCAAGTTGAACTGTTTAAGTTTGCACTAAGCAGTTCAATTTGAACTGCTCTGCACTGACGGAGTCTAAGACGAAACGTAAAGAACAATCCAAGCATATTTGAGAAAATGAAGTGAATTTTGCATATGTATTCTTGATGATCATAAGAGACAATTAGTATCTTAAGCTCGCCATTTTTACTTGCTTTTGAGAAGAGTCTAGGAAAAAATCCCTCGAAAATTTTCAATAACTAAACCGATCGATTTAGTATTTTCTGCAATGTTTTCGGTGATTATAAGGACGATGCGAAAAAAAAAATTTGCGCTTAAAAATAATAACTAAAATTCATATATATATAAAACCTATTATGAATGTTTTTTTTTTGATATATTGTAACTGAAGTCCATAGTAAAATTCTGTCAAATTTTAGGAATGGTGCAATAATTTTTGGAAAAGTTATTTTCAAAGTAATGTAAATGTTTTGATGTCATGCAATTTTTTTAAATATTAAATATTCATCGAAATTTTATGGAAGATCGATAAACTTTCAATAAAAAAAGATGTTAATCAAAATTTTGCTGAATGCTACCGTTCTCAAAATACAACGGTTTGAAAAAAATTTAAGGACATTTTTATTTTTGAAACTATTTTCGGATGGTTATTTCTGTTTATCAAAAAAAAAGGTTGTTTGCTCGAATGAAATTTATTTTAGGTTCGAACACAATGTTTGAAATTCGCTTTTATTGAAGATTTTTCATTGTTTGATAATATCTACAATTTTCATACTAGCAATACAATTTGAAAGTCGTCTAATTTCTATTTTATCTACAGAGACTGGAATGAATGAATGGTATTCTTGTGTTCCTTGAATAATAATTGTTTTCGAATATTGTTCATTAAGATTTCGCTTGGTATTTTCATATCTCTATTGTACTTGTATAGGAAAAGAAAAATTGTGTCAGATGTTTCTTCTTTCGCTTTTGAATAGTTCTTTTGCATTTTTAATGGGATGTCCACATTCCTTACCAATATTTGTCCTGGTAGCAATGCCTGCAAGTTATATTTTTATGTGTTTTTCAAAAATCTTTTTTATTAAACTAAGTGGTATCAATTACTCTTACTTTTGAACAAAACAGGAAACAATCTCTTCGTTCTGTTTCATGAATTTTTCAAAAATAATTTCGTCAATACATTTTTTTCATCCATATTTTTTAATTAACTTTTTTCGAAAGGGGTTAAATCTATGCAAATTTTCACATTGACATATAAAACATTCTACTGTAACATTTTCACATATCAAACTATTTGTATATACTTTCAATTAATTAGATAAGCCATATTTTTATGGTGCATACACACACGTTGTGAGTCCCTGAGCTCGTTAATAGTTTGTAGTTCTTACAGGCCCGTACCTAGCATTTCGTTTCGGGAGGGGCCCAAAGATAAAGAAATAATGTTACTGAAGATTGCTGGTTTTATAATTCTCGTAAAATTGGTTAACTGTGTTCTTAATTTTTTTCTTTTTGCGATATTCTCCTAATAGGTGACCATTTTGTTTGTAGAAACAGACAATGAAAATTATACAATGATAGTACTCAAGGAAGAGCAAGGATGTGAATATATAGAACGGAAAGGTGAGACGTGACAGAGGGTCATTAAGTGTTCTTAATATTTTCATCTAGTTCACTGGCTGTCCTCGATCCAATAGTAGAATGCACACCACTCTCATTCAGTAATCTTTTTGCTTCTGTAGCCGTATATATCGACGTATTAATTGTTTTTCTTTATTTTCTCGGTTGTCCATGACTTAGGAAATACAGTTAAGAGTTAATATATGTCTTCTAATGCTGTTTATTATCTTGTGTTGGAATTCTTCAATAGCAGAACTTTGGAAGAAAGTGAACGCACTTTGTTGGAAGCGGAGACAACATGAGCGGAATCATAGCCGAACTCCCCATGAGCGGAATCATAGCCGAACTCGCACTTCGGCTCCCCACACAGTGCTCTGTATTCTTAGTTGTAGACACGGCCATTTCCAGTAAACCAGAGGACCTTACCGTCTTTTTTTTACAGACTTCATTAAAGTATAATTGAAAATTAAAATATTTATTTAAAATAACTACACACTTAAAAAAAACCCTGTGACTTTACATCTTATTAGATGCACAGAAATGAAGCGTCGCAGCTCACACGAACTTACGTAGTAGAACATTTAATATTGTGTCTAAAATTCCATGACATGAAATTCAATGAAATAAAAAAAACATGGGAAACATGGGATCGCAAAGTACGTCTATTGATTGACTGAGCCACAAAAGCGCACATCTGCTTGGTTGATAAAAGATGTATTTAAATTCATACAGTAGCTCCTGCTGGCAGAGTGCAAGTTACAGTCGAAACCAGTAAAATTCAAGCTCATCTAACATTAAGTCATTACAAATAAAATCTTCAGTCTTTTGACAAATTAGGTTTTTATGAATAACATCGTATGAGGGATTTAGTCACCTGTAAAATTAAATTTTTTTTGGAGTGTACATTTTAAGTACGTGATCATAATTGGCGCCGTGACCTATACCTATATACTATATATTCTTGCTTGCGGTGAAACGGTTAAAGTCGCTAATAAAATAAAACTGTCATGCTAAATTAGACTTCAATATCATTTGCTTGTTCGGGCCAGAAAAACGGAAATGGGAATCGAACCCAGGCGCAGCCTGAAAGGCATCGGCTTATCCATCACCCTACCCAAACAAGATAGAAACCTCCCTTGAGGCTAACAGCTACAGTCCTGGGGTGTCCTTCGCATACGTCCCCACATAACTCGGTCCATGACTACCAGCCACTCAAGGCACAGATGCTTCTGAGATCACCCTCCCCTTGATCGATCCACCTTGTTCCCTTAATCTAAGGTAATCTGTTGAACCGGCTGTGCGAAAACGAGCTGAGGTGCATATTGGAGTTTTTGAACATTGTTTTTGGTACTTATTGAACCGGAATCCGGATACCGGCATAATCGATTCGTGGGGCCAGAAACAACCATGATCTCTTATTTATACGTTTTGTCTCCGACTCATCAGAGCATAAGCAGTTTATGTTGAACTACTAACGCTACCTAACAGTTCAACATAAATCGTTCTTGGCTTAAGCCCAATAATTAAAGTTTTGGAGATTAACGACTAATGATATATTCAGTGCGATATGATATCTGAGAAATTATTACGCTAAGTTGATTTTTTTTCGAGTTGAGAGTTGACATTAAGTATTTGAATAGAGCTGCAAGGTGATTCAGTTAGAAAAGTGCTTGTTAGGAGTAATGAAATTTCAAAAGCAGACGGTAGTTAGACTATGTACGGGAACCACTGATTATTTCACATCGTAAGACTGGAATTGATAACCAATACAACAGTATGCGGTACAACAGCTGATAAATATTCTTTTGAAGATTTCTGCAATTTATTTTCTTTCAAAGCGATTCTTTTGACGCTCTTCTACTAAAAGCTCGAGTGATAAGATTATTTTCTTGCCATGATGAAGAAGCAAATTGGAACTTTTGAAGCAACAACAAAAAAAAAGTTGAATTCATTTGACGCTACACTATTATTATTTTGTACATTTTCTCTCCACCATAATGTATGTTCCTGAAATGTGCAAATAATCTATTGAAATGCAATAACCCCAACACGAAAAACAAACAGTTACTCTGAAATCTGCCACGTATCATAATCCTTTCCAACTATGCAAATACGTTTCCTCCAATCGACCCTCGAGAAACAAATAAAAAAAAACACTACCAACAATTATGTAACCATTGAAATACTCGCAAGCAAATCCAGTGACTACCGTTCAACAAGTCGGCAGTGAAATCCTGAATTCCGCTGAAACTGCACTCTGACTAAGCGTTCCGCAAAAAGCATGAAAAACATTACGCATGAAATCTGTGCTCTCTGTGCTTTCGTTTCTGTACTGCTAGCACCGACCGACCGACATTTGAACAAACATCATTCCATCAAATTAATACCGGAACGATCCCTCCACCCGCTCCTGGCTTGAACTCGTTGGTACGCCCGTTTGCCCGCAGAAGCGACGGTCCGTGTCCATACGTGCATGTGACTGCTGGAACTAGCAGAGGTCCGCCGCCGGGAGTATGAATTGCTGGCGAAGATTCAATTTAATTTTGATCTTCTTTTATAGCTTTCAATTTGAGCTTAATCTGATTGGCGTCACGAGACCGGTTGGTCCGCCCTTGAGAGAACGAGTGCGTACATTGGAACAAATGGACTCCCCTCTGGAGGCTCATTAAGTTAGGATTAGTTCACTTGACGTACGGCCGACACGTATGGATGACTGTAAAAAACTATACTTTGGCGGTATGGGCTGTCACACTCGGATAGGGAAAACACAACCGGAAAGCAGTGTAGTAACTTGCAATAAATGACAATTGATATATGTTTGGGATTTCGGAAAGAAAGTAATTGGGTCGTCTTAAGACCTCGGGAATCCCACATGTACGATTGAACTAACCAGTTGCGATAATGAGTCACGGTTAATCTACTATACAATTGTTTTCTACAACATCATACTATACTAAACACCTTTCGTCGATAAATATTACTGTTTTAGAATCAAAAATGTAAGAAACAATTATGATGCACACGATTCAGGAGGCTCTGAGAGATGTAAAGCAAACGGGAATTTTTTTACATATCCTAAAAATTCGACTTTAGTAATACCGAAAACTAAACGAAGATTTTATAACAAATATAAAACAACAACAAATAGCTACTAACTCCCTGATTCCTGGTGAAGAGTCTGATGAGTCGATGTCCTCCCGTTCAGTAGGTGTCGTATCAACATTTTCTTTCTCAATATTTTATCTCTACCTGATCATCAAGCCGTAACGAGTTTATAACAAAAAGCTTTTTTCTTAGCATGTGCTGAAATATGTTTGGTCTCGTTAGTAGTTAAAATATCGAAATTTTCTAACAAGTTTCAAGAAGAGAAATAATTTTAATATGTTTAATATGTCGATACCCGATCGACAATATAAAAAATCATAGCATTTCTGTCTAAATGTTTGAAAGCATCAACCGTGACTTATCAAATGCAACGCTGGACCTTTTTACATACATAAAAAATACTCATCGAAAAAAAAATGTTCTCAAGAATTAAATTAGCATCAGACTCTTAGACTCAATTTTGGTGCATATAATACTTTTTGAGTTAGGGGCTGTCCATAAAAGACGTCACGCTTTTTTTTTACGATTTTTGACTCCCCATCCCCCCTTTGTCACAAATTGTCACAGAAGCAAACACTCCCCTCCCCCTTGCGGCGTGACGTCTTTCATGCAAAAGTATACCAGCACTTTATAAAGTCAGTCTTCAATCAACTTGTTCTCTTTCATGTAGAAAGGCTATGTAGACACTGTGAAAATCGACTTTTCAACTGAAACCCGGAAGACCGATTTTCTTATACCATTCGATTCAGCTCGACGATACCTGTGCGGGGATGTGTGTGAGACGAATAATGTCACTAAAATTTCAACCTATTTTTACAAACTTAGATTCAAATGAAAGGCCTTTTGGTCCCATTTCATTTGGATCTGACCTCCGGTTTCGGAATTACAGGTTGATATGCACAGAAGGAATGAAAATAATGTCAGTAACCTTTTCTGAAGATGGCTCAACCCATTTTTTATAGCAACAGATTCAACAAGCTTCAACAGAGAGATCATTGAACACCATAAGAATGCCTCGATTTTGATTCGGAATCCATTTCCAGTTTCGTAGATTAGAGTAAAAATGTCAATTTCAGGAGTATTTTTTCCATAAGTAATCATGTAATGAATAGCAAATTCCTTAAAGTCCAACTTCTCAAAATACAAGGTGATAAGTGCCAAAAATTTCAAACCATCGTAGAAAATCGTAAAAAATTTTCTTAGTTGATCTTAAAACAGTTAAAATTTATAGGTCATTGAAAATAAATTAGTTGATTGAAGGCCATACGAACTGTTATACTGGACGACTCATCATTTATTTGAAACCGACAAAGGTGCCGAAACTATTATTTTAAGAATTAACACCACATAATTTAATTAAAAGGGATCAGTCTACTTTTTGAATGTATGTTTATTTATACTCGGTTTTAACTGTTTGGTATCTCGCCGAGTTGCAGGAAGGATAAATTTTATCTATATGTGATTTTTCAGATTACTACACTTTTGTACTGCAAGGTGAAAAGCGCAGCAAGCCACCTTATTTTTAGCAAAACGACATGCTTAATCCAATGTTGCTCGATTACCAAAATGCAACGAACGCCAATGATCATCGTTCGCTTTCCTTCACCTTTGTTCGATAATCGCTCTGATATTCGGACTTATCCGTATATTCGGGTGCGAACGAAGACGACGCTGCTTCGTTGCTTGCACGAAGATCTATTTCTTGCAGTTGTTATTCGCATTGAACATACCCCCGAATGACTTAACGCGAATATGGAACGAATATGCATGCAGCGATCATCGCCAAACCTAATTCACGATGATCGTTCGTGCTGTCTTTGAAACGAGCAAATTAAGACGTTTCCCCCTGCATTAGTACCATAGTCTTATATGTGTGTGTGTGATGAACCGTATCCCAGCACTCTCCCACTGCTGAGCAATTCCAGAAATGCTTAGCTTATGTAGTTTAGCCAAGCTTTCACGTCGTGCCATTCGCTTTAAATAACCCCCGAGTGTATCACATGGTCCTTTACCATGAGAAGTTGCAAAAAATGCCACTCAGCATCAATGTGATTTAAATTTACAGAGACTTGCAAATTTTTTTCTGTTTTAGTACTGCGAGGCAGCTCCGTCAGACATAAATAAAACTTTAAATATAATTAGGAATTATTCATGTACATGTAATAATTGTAGATATAGCAAGCAAATAAACAATTCATGGAAATATAAAAAATGGTGTTATAATTAAATATTATAACATTAAATAATATTTTTTGCCTTTAACCTGTAGTATAATATTCTACTGTTTAAATGATTATCTTTCAACGAGAACTTGAAATTTCGAATATATCTGTAAATTGTTTTAGCTGTAACTTCTTCATTATTCAAAAGGCACGGATGGGATAGTCATCAATCTGTAGGTTTTAATAAGAGCTTTAAAATAAAAACTATAAAAAAATCGAAACTCTGATTTATTTTAATTTATTTTTTTTTATTCATTTTGAAATTATTGATAAAAAGATCTAATTTTTTTTCAGTGTAAATTTTTTTTAGAGTGCTCTATTGATTCCCTACAACTTCTTCCTGGACGCCATTTTTGTACGATAAACGGTTTCCGAATTAAAACGAGACCCGTAAACTGTTTTAGCTGTAACTTCTTCATTTTTCAAAAGGCACGGATGGGATAGCCATAAATCTGTAGGTTTAAATAACAGCTTTAAAATAAAAATTATTAAAAAAAATTAAAACCATGTTTATTTTTATTTAACTTTTTCGGATTATTTTGTAATTATTGAGAAAAAAATCACAAATTTTTTTTAGAGGGCCCAATCGATTCCCTACAATTTCTACCTGAACGCCATTTTTGTACAATGAACGGTTTCCGAGTTACAACGATTTGAAAAAGACAATTTTTGTGAAATGCAAAAATACATACGCCCTTTTTAAAAATCAGTCGTGGGTCGGATTGACCTCTCCATCGGTTCGAACCTTATGGTTTGCCATATTGAAGCCATGTGCAAAGTTTCATCCAAATCGGAGAAGGTCGATTCTGATTTTGTCACTTTTTCGTGTACTCATTCCTGGAATTGCTCTGCTGCTACCTCACGAGATATGATGAATTTATTAGACGAAGAATGCTTCGCGAAGAATGGGATTCAACGATCATCGCAGTGCCGCTATTCGAACCAATTCGAAGAGTAAAGTAAATCAACTAATGACAAGCAAAGCAAAGAATTGGCATTACATTCCTTTTGTGGAATTTTGCCTTTCTGTTTCAACAGACTTCGCAGCCGATTCTTAGTATAAAGAATCATTGCATGGCTAGTACTATGGATCCTACTGACACTAAGAATCCTTCCATGTGGGGCTCGAACATACGACAAATTGCTTGTAAGGCCAGCGTCCTATGCATTGAACCGCCAAACCGGGACGCTGACAACTAATGACAAACGAATGTATAAAACGAATATGCACGAAGATTGTATCAGTAGATTCGGGTTTTCTACGATTATTGCTTATTAATTTTCACCCTTCTCTCTTTCGTGCAGTGAATAGTTCAACGTTGTTCGAGACGGGCATATTCGAAGACAGTATGATCGCAGCGAGGATGCGTGAATGAATTTGTTACACGAAGAATATGTGCAACATTGCACAGTGGTTCCAATCATGTCGAAACACGCGTTCAGGGCTTAATTTTGAAGCTTTCTACTCTTCAGAAGAATTTCTGTTTGAAATAGTCAAATGATCAAAGTTGACATTAATCCGCCTACAAGAGAGTTGAAAAAATTATTATGCATCCAATACGAGATAGAGCATTTATATCTTCAGAAAAATTTTAGGTCATGTTCAAACATGAAAACATGCCGAAGACGACACTTTAAAATGCATTGGTGTTGAGATTTGATGCATTGTTTTTTAGAAATTCCCAAAATCAAGTATTTCCATCATAACTTTTTTAAATGAATTTTCAGAATTTTCGGATGTCCTACAATCATATTTTAATTATCAAAATGCATATTTTTGTCAAAGACTGCATATTTTTAAGTTCACAAACTAAGAAGTTTTTGAGCAATTTAAATGAAAACACACACGCAAATTTATTTGAAAACATACTTTTAAAATAGCATGTTCGAACATAACTCAATATGCATATAGCACCTTAACATACAGTATTCATTAACTTTGCACCTTAAATTCAATATTGATCAAAGTGGGCGAGAAAATAGGAGCAGAAAAAAAACAAATTGAACAAAAACGAAAAGGTCTCCTGATACAGTGTTCCTTACAATAAAAAATGATATACAAACCACTAAACAGAATAACATTATTCAATTGAAGAAAACATTGAAAACTTTGTCCACGTTAGGAAATTCGTTTTACTTTTCTCTGAAGTTTTCAACTGCTCCTATTTTCTCGCTTACTTTGATAAGTACTGAATTTAAGGTGCTGGGTTTATGAATAGTGGGTGCTAAATATATATTGGAGAATGTTAGGACATGCTTTTTTAAAAGTGGTTTTCATATAAATTTTAGCGAATTCAGGTTCTGACCACTAATTTTGCTGATAGTGATCGGATCATACTTTCAAACTTTGTTAAAATTGGTTCCACATTTTCGAGATATTGATACTTGATTATGTAGTATTTTGTAATTAAATTGCTCAAAAACTTTTTAGTTTGTGAACTTAAAAAAACGTGTTTAATCCACCTAACAGTGAGATGATACCTTTTTTTTATCAATCCGCATGTGTTTTTTACATGAATATTCTTCGGTGTTTAAGTTTTCATGACGTTATTTTAATGACCGTCGTTTCAAGCGACAATTTGAGATTTTAATCACTCATTACACTGTAGTGTCGAAACTGCATATCGGATCGAATTTGAATCTAGAAGTGTGATAATCGATTAAACATGCCATGATATGTAAGTTCCACTCTAGAGTTTACGGTAATTTAAGGTACTTCCAGAGCCGGTATTCAGGAACCAGCATAACCCAAACCGATTCGTATGGCCATATGACGAATAAATTACAACAGTTTTGAGTTCAACTTTGAAGCTTTTCGGGATTGTCATCTTCTATATCGGTTTAAAGCTTGAGCTCGAGCGACCACCCCTGGTTGCTACTCCGTTACTGATCGGGATTAGCTGAAAATGTACAGGGAGTTTTTAGATGATCCATCCTGGGACTGGTAAATCATCCTTCAATGTACATCTTCTGGTAGCCCCAGAATTCATTGATCAGTACCGGCGCCGGCCAGGCCCGAACGTAGATCGTCTAAGGAATGGGAAGGGATGTTAGTCCAACACTTGTTGTTACTAGAGGCCGTATATACTACTGCGCACTCCACAAGTGTCACGGGAGAAGGATATTTGTTAGTAAAAAATTCAGTATTGGTTTCGCGCGCGACTCAATATGTTCCGGTTTCAAGATGTTCGGATGCACCACTAAACTCACTGACTTCCCGAGTGAACGTTTCAACAATATCCTATATTGAAGCCCCGGCAAGTCTTGATTTACAGCTCTAGTTCGAGGAAACTGAAGAAAAATTTGCAATACTATCGCGTAAAGAATAAAAACTTCCCTATTTTTTATAAATGAATTTACGTGATACAAAATAAACGAGTGAATAGGATTTAGACTAAACAGTTGATTCATTGCATTACCATATTCTAAACAGTTGTTATAAAATCATTTTAAATCACCAAATAAAGGTCAACAGATTTCACGCGCGTCTTTATTTATTATTTATTAATCTTTATTATTTCCGCTTTATTATTTTAATTACTTATTAAAATTATTAATTGGTTATGTTGGTTGATCTGGGCAGCCGGCTACCGAGAAAAAAATTAATTTATTGTTTGAAATATTAATATCAAGTGTTTTTTACTACGTGTTCAACATATCGATATATGTTATCTCTGTTATTAACTTTGTAATATCAACGGATTTGCGCAATAGTTATAGATTATTTATTTATTTATCATTCAATTTCGAATCCTGACAGACAATCAATAACATGGAAGAAGAAAACATTCCAAATAAAACTTTTTTTCGAAGTTAGACGGAAATTGATAGGTAGAATGAAGAGATAATTTAGTAAAATAGAGTAATCAGAAGTGAAACATTGAAAATATCTGATAACTAAAAGGAACAAGAAACTCCTGCAATTGTCGCCTTTTACGACATGGAAGCAGGAACCCAGTGGATCTATTCTTGGTTCATTTTTTTCCGCCGGATTCCACACGGCATCTAGGCTGGTACTGGCCGGAGAGAGCTAATAGGTACTATCAATCTCCTAGTGGACCCCAGCCCCTTGTCATCTTCTAAATATATCGGTTTAAATTTTAAAAATTCATCATCATGTAATTCGAGAACTGGAAGTCATAATTGGATAAAATTATTAATTTTTGTATATAAGTTTATTTTAATTTGAATTTTTGTTTCTGAAATTTGATTTGGCTTTTTTTGTGGAAACGATTGAACTTTGAGAAACGATTGTATACTGGAACCGGAATTCTAAAATCGGTATGGCTGAAGTCAGATAAATTCACCTGAGTAGCTGTATAGTTTATATTTGTTTCAAAATATTTGAAAATCAGTGAAGACATCTTTGAGAAATTATAGCACGAATTAAATTTTTAGGTGCTTTCTGAATCGACAACTGAATACCACTATAACTGAAAAAAGTTTATTGTTTTTATAGACTATCCAAATCTGCTAACCCGATAAACCACATAAATAAATTTATGTGGAATAGACATTTTTATACCAATCACCCTGTATCCCCGAAACCGGAAGTTGGATCTGACTGAAGAGCAAGATGTTTTATAGAATCTTGAAACTTTTCATTTGAATCTTAAATGATTCTTAAATTTCATTTGAATCTTAGATAGGTTCAGCCATCTACGAGAAGAATGAGTTACACAATTTTGATTTCGTTTCACATATCATCCTGTAGTTCCGGAACCAGAGGTCGGAACCAAACATAATTCAGGAACTTTGTTTTGGAGCATACGACTTTTCGTATGAATCTGAATTTGTAGAAAAGAAATTTTCCTAGAAAATTGAGTGAAATTATTTATCACACATGCATTTGCTGATCTCGATGAACTGATTCGAATGGTATATGGATGTTATGTTCTTCCAGCATTTATTGCTGTAAGTAGTTTAAAACAATATAAGTAGAAAAAAATCTGCCATCATTTGGTTTATTTATGTCTTATTCGAACGATTATGTTGCCAAAAATGAGCCGTGCTAAAATCGGCCCGAGGCTAAATGTCATGAAAAAGGATGCTGTACACAGTCTTTTTGGTACTTAGAAACAATTGTATGTAACAGTATAAAAAATCGTGTTTTCCGTTGCTCCCAAGCATTCCTTTGCCATACAGCGCTCAAAACTCCTACTGCTGGAATAGGGGGAAAATCGTTTACACAAAAATTTCGATATCTCCGTTAAAAATGTACGGATTTTGACAATCTATGGCTTGTTGGATAGCTATTACCGTGCGAAATCTAAGTCTGAAAACATATTCTGTTTTCAAGGTCAATTGTGACAGATACTGTCAAAAAACTGAAAATTTTGTCATAAAACTTCGTATAACTCAAAAAGTAAACATCCGATCTCAAAACCATTCAATAGCGTTTTGGGTGACGGGGAGACCTTTCATTTGCGACTAATTTGATCAAAATCGGTCCAGCCATCTCTGAGATCTCGACCTCTTAGTTGACAACACACATACAGACACACACATATACACACACACGGACATTTGCTCAGTTCGTCGAGCTGAATCGATTGGTATGTCATTCGGCCCTCCGGGCCTCGGAAAAAATTTCTAAAGTTTGAGCGAATTCTATAGCTATTTTTTATATATATAAAAAAAGGTTTTTGCAGTTTTTGACAAAAATATGTATTTTTATAAATAAAAAATAATTGTAGAACATCCGAAAACTCTAAAAATTAATTGAAAAAAGTTATGATGGAAATACTTGATTTTGGGGATCTATAATAAACAGTGCATCATATCTCGACACCGATGCGTTTTTAAGTGTTTATGTCTTCGGCATGTTTACTTGTTTGAACATGATCTACAATTTTAAATTCTCTATCTCATATTGTATGCAAAATATTTTTTTAAATTCACTTGTAGATGGATTAATGACAACTTTAATTATATTAGCGGACTATTTTAAAAAGAAATTCTTCTGAAGACATGAAAGCTCCAAAATTAACCCTTGAAGCACAAATAAAAAATGCATGTTTTGACATGATTGGGACCACTGTGCATTGGCTCAATCATACAAATTTTGAAGTTATTTTCGATAATTCGCGTCACGATTCTATATTCGTTAACTTATTCGTTCTGTTATACCATAAGATCTAATCTTTTTCAATGTAAGAATAACTGTGATATAGATGTTGAATGGCATTTCTTCGCAACATCGTATGTTAAGGGACTAAATGATACCGTAGGAAGAACAATAGAATGCATGGCTACAAGGGCAAGTCTTGTTAAGGAACGTGAACATCCCATTAAAAAAATGTAAAGAAACTATTCGATTGGGCTTAAAAGCGAAAGAAGGAACAACTAACACGAATTTTCTTTCCCTATGCAACTAACTTAGAGTATTAAAATGACAAGCAACAGCTTAATTAATAATATTGAAAAGCAGTTACTATTCAAGCAACACAAATAGTAATATGGAGTAGATATTAGTAGAATCGAAAATTTGATTTCTTGCTCCGACTATGTGCGTGAAAACGGATGTAAATTAAAAAATTTCAAAAAATATGTTTGACCAGCAGGTATATGTTAAGTTCAATTAATATGATCCTTAATTTTTTAGTTGTAAAGTTGGATCATGGAGTTCATTTTGTTCGGGAAAATATTTCACAGAGTTTCGAATGGCCAATTCGAATACCATATTTCATCACTAGACAACAAAAGTGGTCGAAGTCGTGCCTTTAATTGTTACATTTGTGTTCAACACGTAATCCAAAATGAGACTCAAGATGTCTAATTCTGCTCAACGAGTGGTAATAACCTACTGAATCTTGAATTGAATTGAATGAAATTTTCTGTGGCTTTTCCATGGAGAAAGATTACGGTTATCTATCTTTTTTATTTGTAGACATACTTCATAACCGCACAGAAATCATACCAAATTGCAGTTATTGTTTCCGGAAATTCTGAAATATTCTCAAGAACTGTCATTCCCAAATCAAACCGACAACAGAAAAAAGCTATGTTTTTCCCTTCAAATGTAGCACTGGTAACCGATCCCACCACCGTTGGCAGTTGAAATTGTTTCCCGCAGCAAATTGAAGAATTTCATAAAGTACAATAAACCGGAAGCTTTTCGAGATGATAGCAAGCACAACAATGTCATGCTCTCGGAATTATCGCAACCTCGCCCGTCGCCCTCCCGTGCCACCCACCGGTGATTCCAATCTTTCACCTCGGCTAGGTGTTCGTTGTTTTCCGGGCTAAAGGCAAGTCAAACAGAATGATAGCTATTTGCTAAACGATTTCACAATTTTCGCTCCCACAGTCGGTCCGAGCAAACACCCAAGAATAACGGAAAATAGATCACCAATCCCTATCGCATCGCATCGTCTTGGTTTCTTCCACCGTTTCTATTGACTCTAGGAAAGCTTTCTTTCATTTACTACGGCCGGTGCCTTTCCTGATCCCAAACCCCATTCGGTTCTGATCCCCTGCTAAGTATGTACGGCAGTGCGTTAACGAGAAAATGGGGTAAACCTGATTTGCCCGAGCACAGATCCAATTCAGTGCTAGGTAACTTGACTATCCTCCGTTTCCCGTCTGCCTGCCTGCCTGCCGAACAGCTCCCGGCTGACCTATTGGATGTGCAGCTTTGGAATTGTCCCTGCGTTGTGGACCGTAATCCACCTGTTTGAGTTATCACCAGTTGAAATTGGATTCCGTGCCGAAGGCGAACTTTCTTCGGAGGTGTTTTCAGTGGCTGAACGTTCTGTAGGGTTACCAGACTGATTGGCTAATTTCGTTAGTTAAATCATTTCCCGTGAGGTAAGCGATGGAATTGAAGGAAATTATTTCCATCAGCGTTGGAAATTGTGCATATTCTTTGATGACAGGTGTGACAGTTGAAGATTTTTTTTATTTGATGAGGAACACATTTATTGTTTGTTATTCTGGATGGCAATTTAAATATTATGAAATGAAACCGATTTCAATAGTGATTAACTTATTATCTCAATCAATAACTTTGAGGGAGTAAGCGACAAATTAGACATTCAATGCTGCAGGATGCAAGACAGATTCAGAACGCATCAAACCAGTGGAGTGCGATTTTTACATCAGTTTAGGAACATCGATTAAAATTCTTCCGCTGTGGAAGTTAAATAACTTGAATTCCGAACGGCCACAAAGGAACTGGTTTCAGTTTCAAAATCTAGTTTCTGAATCCAAGTTCTGAATTTAGTTCGAGCATGCAGATTCTGAATTCTGGAAATAAATTCTGAAACTGAATTTAGGAAACAAATTCTCATTCAGAAGTCAGTTGAATAACTCATGTTCGCAAATCAGATGTAATAAAAAATCCTCTTTTAATCCACCTAGTAGAGTAATGATGCTTTTCTCATAATATTATATGTTTAAGAACATCACTAGAATATTCTGTCAAGGTTTTTTTTTCGAACTTGAATAAAATCAAAAACTTTCTTTGCTGTCACCATCACCTTTTCAATTCGTATACAGTTATGGAAAGTTAATACACCCAAACCTCCGTTTACGAACACTTTTTATACGTTACGTCTTTTTACGTAACTCTTTTTACGAACCAAATCCCAAATAACGTAAACTTTTTTTACGAACCTACTTCGTAAACAGAGGTGTTGGCATACAATGCACAGTGGTCCGGATTCACAATTTAGGGGGACAAAAACATTTGTGGCTTAGCCTTATACTTTAGAGCTATGATGTCTTCAGAACAAATGATCAGTGAAAGATAAGCCATATTTTGGAGCATATGGTATTAGAGTGGTTCTAATGGTTATGGTGATCCAAAAATTATTTTCCGTATGTTTTGAGATAGAGGACTGCATCCATCGGCAAAATTGTAGGAAAACTTATATCAAGCAACTTTGCCGAAAACACTATTGTAGTATCTCTAACGGTTTTAGTGTTACAGCTATTTTAATAGAGCAACTTAGGGTGTTTCTAAAAAAATCAGATTTTTTGCTCTAGCTTTCTTAATTTTCACTTCTCGATTTTGGTGTCTTTGAATATCTTTTAGAGTTAGTTGAAGCATGTTTTATTATTGCAGTCCCATGCACCAGAAGTTTATTCATTTATTTATTTACCATGTCAATTGTGCGGGTACGCAGTGCTGCTATTTTTGCGCGCAAGAATTTGACATTTCTCTTACTTACTTCTATGTACGAGATTCGATACGGACTCGCCTGAGGACACCATGCTCGCAAAAAAGGATGTTGTCAATGATTTATTCTGGAAATGTGAGAGCTGGATATCTTGTTAATATGATGTCTTTGCCAATACGTAACGCTAGCTGCTCTTTTAACGCCGTTAGTATGTTTGTCTCTTGCTCCTTGACATGCTGATTTTGTCGGGACACGCGCCATGTCGGTTTCTCAATGTGAAAACAATAACTCACTTTTAGCAAAAGTTTCATAGATCGAATCATTGCGTGTAGAGGCGAAATTCCAAATTGGTATTTGTTTGGATTATTTTCATTTGTTTCAGTTCTTGAAAAAATCAGAGCTTTTCCTGAGTGGTTGCATATGTACCATGCTTGGGAGTGTGTGCCTGTTATGTCGTTTAACACTTTCGTATCGTTCATGCAGAACACTAGCTTCGTTGATACAAATACTTTCCCCAGTACTATGGGAGAAAGCTCTGCAATTTTTGCATTTACTTTGTCCACTTCCTGCTGTTAGTTCCGTGTTTTCCTTTTGAAAGATTATTATTTTGGGCAGCAAAGGCAAACAGATGAAGGATAATTGTTGTTCCAGATTATCCAGCCTTCTTGCTCAATAATCAATTGCAAGGAAACCAAACAGATAGCAAATAATGTACAGTAAGAAAGCGCAAGCGAGTCGAAATATATCTATTCGCAAGTATAGACAGTTCCATCCGCAGAAATTCAATCGTTTAGTGAATCTAGAGGATGTATTCAAACGATTTCTTTTAACGTCTGATCCCGTAATAGCATTATCGAATAGAGTAACAAAAAAAGGGGGGTGTACTCCATCTTCTCAATTATGCAGCTGAATTAGTTTTGACTCGCTAGAAGACAGCAATACATTATTTTAATATATATATATATATATATATATATATATATATATATATATATATATATATATATATATATATATATATATATATATATATATATATATATATATATATATATATATATATATATATATATATATATATATATATATATATATATATATATATATATATATATATATATATATATATATATATATATATATATATATATATATATATATATATATATATATATATATATATATATATATATATATATATATATATATATATCTAATAAATGTCTTACATGAAAGAGCATTTTTCAATGAAAAAACCTAATGTTTGAACACAATTTAAAAAATTAAAAAAAATATCTCCTCCGCCATTTTTTTTGTAAAATGCTCAAAAGTATTTTCTATCACATGAAAGAAACGGATTTTTTTCATTTGCTCCAATGTTAGATATAGCAGTTTAAAAATGATCTGTTTTTGAACTAGTTTTGCTCATAACTTCGGTTCAGAGAACGTTACCTGAATGCGCTAGTCATGAAAAAATTGGTTTCAACTAACTCTAAAAGATATTCAAAGACACCAAAATCGAGAAGTGAAAATTAAGAAAGCTAGAGCAAAAAATCTGATTTTTTTAGGAACACCCTAAGTTGCTCCATTAAAATAGCTGTAACACTAAAACCGTTAGAGATACTACAATAGTGTTTTCGGCAAAGTTGCTTGATATAAGTTTTCCTACAATTTTGCCGAAGGATGCAGTCCTCTATCTCAACACATACGGAAAATAATTTTTGCATCACCCTAATAATTAGAACCACCCTAATACCATATACTTTAATATATGGCTTATCTTTCACTGATCATTTGTTCTGAAGACATCATAGCTCTAAAGTATAAGGCTAAGCCACAAATGTTATTGTCCTCCTAAATTGTGGATCCGGACCACTGTGCAATGGAAGCGAATTACGACTCTTCACAATGTGAGTATTTTTGGAACGAGTTTAAAGAGTAGATTCCGGAAAATGATGTTTGAAGTATTTTGGAAATCCAAGATGGCGACTTCCGGTTGATTGATATTCCTTGAAAACCTTTACAATATAGGTATTTTTGGAAAGTATTTAAAAAACAGATGCCGCAAAACTATGTTTGGTGTCGTCTCGAATACCAATATAACATCGATTTGGTTTATCGATATGCTTTAAAAACCCTTGAAACAAAGAAATTTCCGAAACATATTTAATACCAATAAACGATGTTTGAACTCGTTTCAAAATTCAATGAGGTGACTTCCGGTATAGTGTTTTCAAGGAATACCAAATTCAAGGAATACGACAAAAACTTCAAAAAAATACTAATAAACCGGAAGTCACTGTTTTGCATTCCATTTTGTAAGGGTTTTCAAGGAATATCAACAAACCGGAAATCGCCATCTTGAATTTCAGAACTACCTCAAACATCGTTTTCCGCAATCTACTCATCAATTCCGTTTCTAAGATACCCATATTGTAAGGGTTTTCAAAGAATATCAACAAACCGGAAGTCGCCATCTTGAATTTCAGAACCATCTCAAACATCGTTTTTCGACATCTACTCATCAATTCCGTTCCGAAGATACCCATATTGTTAGGGGTTTTAGGCAATTTCAATAAACCGGAAGCCGCCATCTTGGATTTTGAAACAAGAGCGCGATAACTGTATAACCGGATTCTACAGAATAAAGACGGATGCATCCTCATCTACGACGAAACCTACGCCAAGGACGACTCTCGAGCGCTGCCCGGACCGCAATATTATACGAAATCGGTTGGGCAGAAGGTGTTGGTCTGGCAAGCAATTTGTACCTGTGGTTTGCGGTCGTCGATTTTCTTCACGAAGGGCACAATTAACGCCAAGGTGTAGGAGGAAGAATGTTTGAAGAAGAGAATGCTGCCACTGTACAGAAAGCATAAGGCTCCTCCTCTCTTCTGGCCGGATTTGGCTTCAGCCCACTACGCCAACTCCGTTCTACAGTGGTTGTCAAAAAAAAATGTACAATTCGTGGAAAAGGACATCAACCCACCGAACTGCCCGGGTCTTCGGCCAATTGAAAGATATTGGGCAATTGTCAAGCGGCACTTTCGGAAGGAAGGTACAGTGTCCCAAAACATGCAGGAGTACAAAAAAACTGGACAGCTGCCACCAGGAAAGTCACAAAAGTTACTGTGTAGAATTTAATGAAGAATGTCAAGTTCAAAGTGCGAGCGTTTCACAGAAACTATGATTTTCTTCAATATAATCAGTGAAATGCATAAAAATGTAATTTTTCTACAATTAATCGAAAACTGATGTCAAACTATGTTTTTTCGCTTTTTTATTCAATAATCAATGTTGCTAACTACTTTTCGATACACTCCTTAGAAAGAACGGGTTTTAATAATAAAGACTAGTAGCCACTATCAGTCCTAAGAAATACGATAAAACCAGATAGATATCGTGTCGAAGCACTTACAGCAAGTTTCGTAGATCCAAAAAGAACGTAATAATTCGTATCGTCGATAAAAAATAGTACAAAAATAGTGCACTCGATTTTCTCAGAGACTTATCCGGCTGCTCGGCCATCCATGGAAGTTGACCATCAATGTTAACTTCCCTCTCTGAGCAGCCTAGATAGCCGTGTAGTGTCGGTAGCGGTTTCCCAACTGCTAAGAATAACGCTACGGTCCACCTGTACTGGTGGTATAAGTCCACCAAACAGGTAAGCCGTGTGGCATCCGGCGGAATTATTTTTTACCAAGAATTGATCCACTGGTTTCCTATTCCATGTCGTAAAAGGCCACAAAAATAGGAACTCCTAAGTCAAGGTGTATTTCCGTGCCGATGGCTGAATGGCTGCAGGAGGTTAAACATTGCAGTCGTGAACGGAATATCTTGGGTTTTTCCCTTACTGGATACACGCAATGCTTAGCAATCAACTTCTTTGATCATCGCTTCGGCAGGCAAGAGATTAGAAAGCTGAGTGTCTGTGGGTGTCCTCAAGGTGGTGTACTATCCCCACTTTTATGGAACCTAGTCGCTGATAGTTTGTTAAGGAAACTTAATAACCTTGGATTTCCGACTTATGGTTTTGCCGACGATTATCATATATTGATGACCGGTATAAGCATTAACACTCTCTTTGATTTAATGCAGCAAGCCCTGCGATCTGTTGAACAATGGTGTTGTCAGGTTTGGATTATCTGTAAATCCGGGCAAAACATCAATGGTGCTTTTCACTCATCGTAGGATAATTACAGGAGCTCGTCCGTTGCAGTTCTTTGGTTCAGGGGTCACTGTGGTCGATCAAGTTAAATACGTCGGGGTTATTCTTGACTCAAAACTGAATTGGTCTGCTCACATTGATTTCAGGATTAAAAGAGCTTGCATGGCTTTCGGCCAATGCAGACGAGCTTTTGGAAAATCATGGGGACTCAAACCCAGATATATTCATTGGATCTACACAACTATCGTTAGACCAATTTTAGCATATGGATGTCTTGTATGGTGGCAGAAAGGAGAAGTCGCGACAGTTCAGTCAAAGCTAAATCATCTCCAAAGGATGGTCCTAATGGCGATGACAGGAGCATTCACGACAACTCCTACTGCTGCTCTAGAGGCGCTACTGTGCATTAAACCACTACATGTGTTCCTAAAACAAGAAGCATTATCTTGTGCATACCGTCTTAGGGTTACAGGGCTTTGGAACAGTAACCCATTAGAATATGCTACCAGTCACACTCGCTTGTGGTCTCAAATGGTTCCGTGGGATGAGTATTTACTCGTTCCTAGTGACCTAACTCTCACATGCAGTTTTCCTTTTAAAACATTCAATGTGAGCTATCCTCTTCGTTAGGAATGATTGTCTGGTTGTCTGGAACGACAACTTGATGAACACATAGTTTGTTTTACGGACGGTTCTCTGTTGAATGGTCGTGCTGGTGCTGGTATCTACTGTCGTGAAATAGGCTGGAGCAGTCTCATTCACTTGGTAGATACTGTACTGTGTTTCAAGCAGAAATCTACGCAATTCTGTGTGGAGTACAATCGGCACTTCAGCAGAGGATCTGTGGTAAACGTATTTATTTTTGTTCCGACAGTCAGGCAGCCTTAAAAGCACTCAGTTCGAATGACTCACGGTCGAATCTAGTGATCGCATGTCGAACTCAAATTGAAGACCTCAGCATTTCAAATGCTGTTTACTTCATATGGGTACCCGGCCATTCTGGTATTACTGGAAATGAATGGGCTGATGAGTTGGCTAGAGCTGGTGCAACGAATGATTTCGTTGGTCCTGAACCAGCTTTACCACTTTCAACTAGTTGGATAAAGCACAAGATACGTTCTTGGGCTGCATCCAAACATGCCGGCTACTGGCGCAGCTTGCAAACTTGCGCTCAGACAAAAGCATTTCTACCAGATTTAAATCTGAAAATGTCAAAGTGTCTACTGCATTTCTCCAAGTATCATTGAAGTATTCTGGTCAGAGCTCTGACTGGACATTGCAAACTCAATTATCACATGGCTACTATTCAACGTGCTGAGTATTATTCGTGTGATTTGTGTGAATGAGATTATGGTACTTCATATCATCTGATATGTAACTGTCCCGCATTGACGCAGCTACGTATCCGGGTTTTTGGTTCTCCATACATGGTTGAGTCTGTGTATGCGGAGCTAAAATTGAAGGATATTCTCTCGTTTCTCACCCAATGTGGTAAGGAGCTATAGTCAGAAGGGTTCATCGTTCTTCCTGGAGTGAATGAATCCCTTCTGTATTCACCTTAAATAGGGTTTGGCAGATTGTTTGGCATCCTCTGGGGGGTACCGCATTTACTTCTGCTCGTACATACTGCGAGTCGTTCTGCATTCTTCCGGGAGTGCAGAATGGTGTCGCTTTTGTAAGATCTCTAAATCCTCTCGGGGGTTGGAGGTTTTATTAACAGCAGACTGTTCGGGACCTCGTAGAGGTTCAGAATTTCCTTCTGCTTCCACTAAATGTGATCCTCAGCAGATTGTTCAGCATCCCTTAGGGGTGCAGAATTTACTTCTGCTTTTATGTGTTTTTGTGTCGTCAATTTTTCCCATCCTCCTAGTCCAACCCTTACCATTTCCTTTCAATCCTTCCCTCTTATATATCGGGAAAATGATGCTAAAAACAAATTGATGGCAAGGCACAAATCTCCAAATATCAAGGGGAACGTGCCATTTGAGCCAATTTGTTCTGATTCCTGATCTGATGAACTACTTTTCGATACACTCCTTAGAAAGAACGGGTTTTAATAATAAAGACTAGTAGCCACTATCAGTCCTAAGAAATACGATAAAACCAGATAGATATCGTGTCGAAGCACTTACAGCAAGTTTCGTAGATCCAAAAAGAACGTAATAATTCGTATCGTCGATAAAAAATAGTACAAAAATAGTGCACTCGATTTTCTCAGAGACCCCTTAACCAATTTTCTTCCATTTAGATTTAAATTTATAGCCTTGTAGTCCCATAGCCTGCTATTGAATTTCATCTAGATCCGACTTCCGGCTTCGGAGTTACGGAGTAAAATGTGAAATAAAATAAAATGTGAAATAATAATGTACACTTGATTTTCTCAGAGACAATTCATCCAATTTTCACAAACGTAGGTTCAAATTGAAAGTCGTTCAATCCCATACAACCCTATCGAATTTTATCCGGACACGAGTTACGTTGATTTTGAGCATACCCACGGAACGACCGAAATTAGCTCTGCGCCTAATTCGTATTACTGTTTTTAAATTAATTGATTTTAACAACAAAATTTCCAAAATAACTATAAAATTAGTTAAAATTGAGAATTTACTTTGCTGAAAAAACTCTTATTTTTAGAGAATGTGTTTAGTTGGTGAATATCCTGGACACAAACCAGCAATATTTCAATCCAACACGAAATTCTCATTGACAACTAATTTTGTTATTAAAATCAGAAAATTTGTTTCTATTTATCTATCACCATCATTACTGAAGGACAGCACAAAGAAACCAAAACTGAAATGGGTATTATTAACAAGTTTATTAGCCAAAAACTCATGAGAAGTGTCAAAGCAAAACAATCCATTAAAAAGCTAAAAAGGACAGTCTTGTTGAAACTGCTTGAAAATTGTTTTGATGTTTTTCGCATGTGTTCGATACATCTTTATTTAAATTTCTAAACCGATATGTAAAAATGTCGTAAACTGTTAGTGGAAATCGTATTTATTCAGAATTTGTGCGCACTTGAAGCGATTGTGCGTAATAATGTTTTTACGCGGAACAGTGAAGTGAATTTCGAATGTTTCACTGTAATTGTGATGAAGTTTTTTTTGTATCTTCAAACCTTCCGAGCTGCGCCGTCCGGTGTACTATTTGTATTCGGTTTTTGTTTTCCGAGTGCTTAAAGTTTTCAGTGAGAATGAAGAAAACAGTGATTAAGAAGAAAAAAATTCAAAACGATGTTTACGTTTCGTTTATGTCTTTTTCTCCACTACAACATCGTATTTATACCTGCCAATATAGAAAAGACAACCGCGTCTGAAATTTTTTCGGCAGTAGTGTGCCATCTAGTGGCTAGTAGTCATTACGGTGTTACCGTTTCGGTGACAGGGCGCCATATAGCTGCAGATTGCAGAAGCCAATTCAATCATTCATATTGGTTGAAAACAACATTTTATTTCTTTAATTCAACTAAAAAATTAGTTGAATGGAAATGAAATGTGCCTTAGCTAAGAAATGACAGCACGTTTAATTTGTGAATTCAACTAAAAAAACGTGTTTAATCCACCTAGCAGTGAGATGATACCTATTTTTATCAATCCTCATGTGTTTTTTGCATGAATATTCTTCGGTGTTTAAGTTTTCATGACATTATTTTAATGACCCTCGTTTTAAGCGACAATTTGAGATTTTAATCACTCATTACTCTGTAATGTCGAAACTGCAAATCGGATCGAATTTGAATCTAGAAGTGTGATAATCGATTAAACATGCCATGATATGTAAGTTCCACTCTAGAGTTTACGGTAATTTAAGGTACTTCCAGAGCCGGTATTCAGGAACCAGCATAACCCAAACCGATTCGTATGGCCATATGACGAATAAATTACAACAGTTTTGAGTTCAACTTTGAAGCTTTTCGGGATTGTCATCTTCTATATCGGTTTGAATTTTAAAAATTCATCATCATGTAATTCGAGAACCGGAAGTCATAATTGGATAAAATAATTAATTTTTGTATATAAGTTTGTTTTAATTAAAATTTTTGTTTCTGAAATTTGATTAGGCTTTTTTTGAGAAAACGATTGAGCTTTGAGAAACGATTTTATACTGGAACCGGAATTCTAAAAGCGGTATGGCCGAAGTCAGATAAATTCACCTGAGTAGCTGTACACTTTACATTTGTTTCAAAACATTTGAAAATCAGTTAAGACATCTTTGAGAGATCATAGCACGAATTAAATTTTTAGGTGCCTTCTGATCGACAACTGAATACCACTAAAACTGAAAAAAGTTAATTTTTTTATCGACTATCCAAATCTGCTAACCCGATAAACCTGATTAAATTATGTGGAATAGACATTTTTATACAATCCCCGAAACCGGAAGTTGGATCTGACTGAAAAGCAAGATGTTTTATAGAACTTTGAAACTTTTCATTTGAATCTTAGATGATTCTTAGATTTCATTTGCATCTTAGATCGGTTCAGCCATCTTCAAGAAAAATGAGTTACACAATTTTGATTTCGTTTCACATATCATCCTGTAGTTCCGAAACCAGAGGTCGGAACCAAACATAATGCAGGAACTTTGTTTGGGAGCATACGACTTTTCGTATGAATCTGAATTTGTAGAAAAGAAATTTTCCGAGAAAATTAATTGAAGTTATTTGTCACACACGCATTTGCTGATCTCGACGAACTGATTTGAATGGTATATGGATGTTATGTTGTTCCAGCATTTATTGCTGTAAGTAGTTTAAAACAAAATAATTAAAAAAAATTCTGCCATCATCTGGTTTATATATGTTATATTCGAACGATTATGTTGCCAAAAACGAGCCGTGCCAAAATCGGTCCGAGGCTAAATGTCATGAAAAAGAATGCTGTACACAATCCTTTTGGTTCTTAGAAACAATTGTATGTAACAATATAAAAAATCGTGTTTTCCGTTGCTCCCAAGCATTTCTTTGTCATACAGCGCTCAAAACTCCTACTGCTGGAATAGGGGGAAAAGTCGCTTACAGAAAAATTTCGATATCTCCGTTAAAAATGGACGGATTTTAACAATCTATGGCTTGTTGGATAGGTATTACCGTGCGGAATCTAAGTCTGAAAACATATTCTGTTTTCAAGGTCAATTGTGACAGATACTGTCAAAAAACTGAAAATTTTGACATAAAACTTTGTATAACTCAAAAAGTAAACATCCGATCTCAAAACCATTCAATAGCGTTTTGGGTGACGGGGAGACCTTTCATTTGCGACTAGTTTGATGAAAATCGGTCCAGCCATATCTGAGATCTCGACCTCTTAGTTGACAACACACATACGGGCACACACACATACACACACACACACAGACATTTGCTCAGTTCGTCGAGCTGAATCGATTGGTATATGTCATTCGGCCCTCCGGGCCTCGGCAAAATTTTCGAAAGTTTGAGCGAATCCTATACCTATTTTTTATATATATAAAAATAGGTAAAAATAGTCATTTCAACAAATATTTTATTATTATTAAGGGAATGAGAATAAAAAATCTAAATCAGCAAAAGTAAGATTTTTTTAGTTGTCTCAAAAAATAACTAACTAAAATCAGCAAATCAACTAAATTTTTCGCGAAAATGCTGATTTCGGTCGTTCCGAGCCGGATTGTCGCTTCTGTTTCTGGAAGTACCGGAAAAGTGGTCGTTTGCTCCTAACCGGAAATTATTCCAATTTCTCAGAAAAGGCTATACTGATCTTAGCAGACTCTGATTTAAATGAAACATTTTGTGTTCCCATAATGTGGTGAAGAATTTTATCCGGATTCGGCTTCTGGTTCCGGAAATACAGGGTGAAAGGTGCTTAAAATTTATACCGTAATGTAGAGCAAAAATGCAAAAGAAAACGAAGAATTTCTATTAACTTGACTCAAAACTTTTTATAAATTGTAAAGGTTATGTAGTATTTTCAAATAATTTTTTGTTGTTCTTATTCAAGATTAAAAAAAGTTTATTTAAGAATCCCTTAGTAATATTTTTGAAAACATATAAAACGAGAAAGGCATTATAACATCGCTAGGCGGATTAAAACAGGTTTTTGTAGATAAATTCAAGTGAACGAAAAATGTTAAGAAATCTTCATTTTTGTTTCTTGGCACATTTATAGTGACATATGATCAGGTAGAATACTATTCGGTCAAGTGTCGTTCAGGCTTTAATTTAAACGAAATAATGCAACATGACCCATTCGATAGACATGTAATTATTAGAACTGACCATCGTATAATTTTAGTTCCATTTGTTCGTATGAAAAGGAAAAACATATGGAATCCGAGTTAGTTAACTAAGTTAACAGCGCTGGTCACCTTGTACCGCCGCGGTAGGTTTATTATCCTTGCTACGCTGATACGTGATTCCGTTCGTGTTACGAGATTAATTCAGTACATTAAAGCTTCCTTCCCAGATGCAGAATCATGATCGCCGGCGAACCCCGCGATTTCGCATGGAATACCAATTTGAATTGCATTACAGTGAGGTGCACCAAACAAACCAAATTTGCAGTGTGTTCGAATAGTATGAAATGATTCAATTGAGGCCAGGACTTTGACTAGCTATTTTCGTTGAGAGTTTGACAAATAGGTATTTACAGCAGGATTCATTCGCGAATTGATCTCGCATAATGATATAATCATTCAGGGGACTTGTCTCAGATGCATGACCCTTAAGATATCTTGGTCCGATTCTTATATATCAGCTTTCTCAATATGTATTTTAATCACCTTCGGTTACGACTTTTCATTAAAAGTAACACAGATCTATTATCTTACATCATCCCGATACGGAAGCTAATCTCTTTTGTGGTGCACTCCGCAAACTGAAGGATTGTATAATGGGATGTTATAAACAAAGTATTCGTACCGGTTTTAGATCGAACAAAACATGACTGGATTTTTCCCTCCTTAACCGCTAATTCATGTCAGGTTGTATTTCACTTTAAGATATCCAGCGTCTTACTAACCACAACTGCTCTATATATATATATATATATACCTAGTAATTATCGTTTGCTTACAGCGCGGCCAAAGTTTACACATTAAGAAGCGTTTGCCAGTGCTTGGAACCCAGCCTTCTTCATGGAATAAAACGAGTCGCAAACCACAAGCAAACATAAACACACTTCCATTGCCTTCTGGTTCATCGAAAAACAAGAAACAGAAAATCCATTAGACACACTGTAACTCTCACTTCACCATTCATTTGGCTCGTGAAATATAGGTAAACATCGGAGCTCGGTAATTTTCTGGGTTTTGCTGTTCTTATTAGTTAAAGTTTTGCGAACATTTCCGAACATCATTTTAGACAGAACTTGCTTTAAAGAAATAGCGCGGTTTAATGTGACATAAGCATATGTATTTTGTCGAAACTTAGAAAGATGCCCGTCCCGTCGATGATCTCTTTGATCCGAATTTCATGCACCGGTCTTGATTGATTGATTCATTTATTTATTTATTTATTTATTTATAATTCCCGTCGCACTTGTAATGCGTCGAGACCAATTTATAACCCGCGACATTCATAACTAGGTAGTTAAAGAGAATCGGTCCACGGCAATCGGCGAAGAGCGAAGCGAACAAATCTGCGTTGTATTGCCTCAATTCAATATGAGCATCTGAAATCTTAACATCATCAGCACACGATAAGCGAGGACCTTCCAGAGCAAAATTGATATCATTGGAGTACAGTAAAAATATTAACGGTCCGAGATGACTTCCCTGTGGTATTCCGGATGATGCGAGGATAGTAAATTTTTGGTTGTAGAGCTGTTAGGCATGAAACCGTGTTGAGTATCGAGGATATATTGCTTACAGTGATCGAAAATTGAAAAAAAAACGACCTGCTATTTGCTGCTGAGTAAAGATTTCATTTGAAAAAAACCCTAGAGAACTTTTCCGCAAACATCTGGTTGATTTCCTGTGTGCACGAACCAGTACGATCTCCAAAGTTCATTAACGAGAGTAACTCGAAATCTTTCCAGAAATACCTTGTATTTGATTTCAGCTTTCGTTGTTCAAGTAGTTGGCATGGCAGCGCTAAATTGTTTTCTTGTACAGCTGATTTATCTGCACGTAGTAATTACGCAGGGAAAATCCTCCATGTTTAGAGTATTTCTTTAGAGTGGCTCTTTTGGTCGTTTTCAAATCTCTCACTATTAATTCGATCAATTCCATTTAAAATTCATTTGAAAACATTTTCCACCCTTGACTCGTACCTAAAATGAACATTAAAAACATAAAATCTTAACTTTTGAACAGAGTACAAAAATTGTTTTTAGGAGTAGATGGGGTAACAGAACTGAATCAATTTTGAGAATCTTCCGTAACCATTATTTCTCAAAATTACGTACAAATACTCTCTAAATGCAAATATCAAATGGCATCTGTATTTTTAGACATTAAAGGAGCATTTGATTCAGTTTCCATTGATGTTCTTTCAGACAAGCTTCACCAAAATGGACTCCCAGCGGTTATAAATAATTATTTGCACAACCTTTTGTCAGAGAAACACATGCATTTTTCACATGGCGATTTGGCAACACTCAGAAATAGTTACATGGGTCTCCCGCAAGGCTCATGCCTCAGTCCGCTCCTCTATAATTTTTACGTAAATGACATTGACAGCTGTCTAGTAACCCCATGTACACTAAGACAATTGGCAGATGATGGCGTGGTTTCAGTTACTGGACCCAAAGCTATTGATCTGCATAAACCATTGCAAGATACCTTAGATAACTTGTCCGATTGGGCTGTTCATCTTGGTATCGAATTCTCTGCGGAGAAAACAGAGTTAGTCGTCTTTTCAAGAAAGCATGATCCCGCGCAGCTTCAGCTCCATATGATGGGAAGAATGATCCAACAGGTTTTAACTTTTAAATACCTCGGGGTGTGGTTCGATTCCAAATGCACGTGGGGAGGACACATTAGGTTTCTGATAACAAAATGCCAACAAAGAGTAAATTTTCTTCGAACAATAACAGGATCTTGGTGGGGTGCTCATCCGGAAGATCTAATAAAATTGTATCAGACAACGATACTTTCAGTGATGGAATATGGATGCGTTTGCTTTCGTTCCGCTGCAAACTTTCATATTATCAAACTGGAGCGAATTCAGTATCGTTGTTTGCGAATTGCTTTAGGGTGCATGCATTCGACACATACAATGAGTCTTGAAGTTCTGGCGGGAGTTCTTCCATTAAAAGATCGATTTTGGGAGCTTTCATCACGCCTGCTAATAAGATGTGAGGTGCTGAATCCCATGGTAATTAATAATTTCGAACGACTAGTCGAGCTTCGATCTCAAACAAAATTCATGACAGTATATTTTAACCATATGTCACAGGAAATCAACCCTTCAAGATATATTCCTATCCGTGTCAGCCTCCTAAATGTCCCTGACTCAACTTTATTTTTCGATACATCCATGCAGCGCGAAGTGCGTGGAATCCCGGATCATCTACGTTCGACGGAAATCCCAAAAATATTTTCAAGTAAGTTCAGGCATATTGACTCTGAGAAAATGTTTTACACGGACGGATCGCGAATTGAAGAAGCGACAGGGTTTGGTATGTTCAACAATAATGTTTCGGCCTCATTTAGGCTTCAAGAACCTGCATCTGTTTATATAGCAGAGCTAGCAGCAGTTCATTATAGTTTGAGTGTAATCGTCACATTATCTCCAAACCATTATTTCCTCTTCACAGATAGTCTGAGTGCAATTGAAGCCATTCGCTCAAACATGACTGGCAAGACTGAACCGTTTTTCCTGGGCAAAATAAAACAGTGCCTGAACGACATATTGAACAATAATTATCTAATCACTATAGTCTGGGTCCCGGCTCATTGCTCCATTCCTGGCAATGAAAGAGCCGATATTTTAGCCAAACGTGGTGCTATTGAGGGTGAAATTTATGAGAGACCAATTGCTTTCAACGAATTCTATAGCTCGTCTCGCCAAAGAACACTTGCCAGCTGGCAAGCTTCTTGGGATAAAGATGATCTGGGTCGGTGGATGCACTCAATTATTCCGAAAATATCGACAAAGGCATGGTTCAGGGGACTGGATGTGAGTAGAGATTTCATTCGTGTGATGTCCAGACTCATGTCCAATCACTACACGTTAGATGCACATCTCCTTCGAATTGGGCTCTCTGAGACTAATCATTGTGCTTGTGGCGAAGGTTATCGAGATATTGATCATGTCGTTTGGACATGCGTGGAGTATCGTGATGTCAGATCTCAACTAATAAATTCTTTGCGTACCCAAGGTAGACTATCCAATATCCCAGTTCGAGACATTTTTGCTTGTCGTGACCTTTCATACATGAAACTTATTTATCATTTCATAAAGAAAACTGGAGTTTTAATTTAATAAAGGCCCCTTTCAAGACTTAGTTCTGATCCCAGCTGCGTCCATGAGTTCAACCAATAGCTAAATTAGAATAAAAATAATGTAATGATACAAACAAACTCGAAACAGTTTATGAAATTATTAACAAAATGTCTGAAAATAATAGCTTATTTTATAATTTATAGAAGTTAATCGTTTGGTTCAAATAATATTTCCGAGTAGATTTCATAATTAATGACGAGTTACCTAAGATGATATTTAAGTAATAAGAGAATATGTTTTAATAAATGCAAAACGTTGTGACTATGTTAGAATTAAATTAGGATAAGAATATTATGTAAAAGTGATGCTACGGCGAAGAAAAACTTATGTAAATTGCCTTAAGAAATAAACGTATTTATGAAAAAAAAAAATGCAAATACATGATTATTATTTTCCAAAACCCTTAAAAATTGTCTATTGAAATATATGCGGGGCATGGCGCCCGATCGTGGAAAACATAAAAAATATACATTTTTAATTACGCGAAGTGACGATTATCTGCAAATAGAGGTGAACGGGTAAACATCCATCTGAACAACGGATTCAAGCTCATGACAATCACGGGGCAATATGCACCCTCATGAAGCTTCTTCTTCTTGTTTAAAGAATGCTTTAGATTTTTCGTTGACGAAATATTTGCCAGGTGGAAGATTGTTCACTATTATTCATTAAATTGATAACTTTTGGATAATTGTTGTAAGCGAATTCTTGAGCATTTTGCCTCACACAATTCGGGTCGTTTTGCCCCCAAAAATATGAGGCGATAAATTTGACGATTTTTCTATAAAATTGCAAATACATCGTCTGTATTAGAATTAATTTTAGAAACCCGAATGATCGGCAAAAAAATTCAATGGTTACATAATTAAAATTTCTCACCCTAGAAAATTACTATGGAACGAACATCAAAAATTACTTATAACAGAGACATAATTGGTTTTATTTTTTATTATTCCAGATATGATTGAACCATCGCTACCAAAATTTTATAGTAATCTGTTGTTATGGCTGGCTTTCAATTTCATTGGAATTTCAGTGAAAAAAATTAGTAACTTTTGAGAAAAGCAAAAGGTGCATTATGCCTCGGGGGCACGTTTTACCCCATCTTCCCCTAAATGTTTATCAGCTACGCGACACATTTCTTGGCATATTGTTTCCTAGTTATTTATATATCATAGGTATAAATGACTCGAAGTTCGCGGGCGAAATTTCGGATGCAGATGGCCAAGGCGATATTTCGGATGAATAACAAAGGCAAAGGGCAAAGACAAAGTAACTACGAATCCAAAGAATTTTTTTGTAACGATATTTTTGCAGAAAAATATTACTTGGCAGCAAGGAAGGGAATAATCGTGTCTATTTTCTCTCGGATAGCACTCATAGGCACTTTTCTACCTACTGCGAGTTACTCGATTTTATTCGTGCATAAGTGTGCCTCTGCCGAATACCCGATTGCCTCAAGTAACACCCGATCGGTGAAGCGCAATAGTTAATTTGTTCGCATTTCTTTTCTTTTTCAATAGTTATGGAACGCTGCCATTTGAATTCTGCCTAGTACATGCTCGGTTTCAATCCGAACCAATGATGAGTTAACTCGCTCGGTAGTCCGATTATTTGCAATTATTTTGAATCGTGATTCAAGACGATCCATTCTTTTAACGCTCTGGAGTATAATGAAGCATGTAAGGCAGATGCAAAATAATTGTATCCGTGAGATGATTTCACGAGCCGACGGGAAGTTTAAGTGCACTTTTGATTCATTTATTTGCAGTTTTCACGATGTTGTTTTCACGAACGGAGTTCCCAAGAAAACTTGTTGACTATTAGCTACTAAGCATCAAAGCAATTGCATAGGTGTATCTACCAGGCAAATGTATGTGGTATTTTCCGTTTATTAAGTGAAAATGAAAAATATCTAATTCGGCTACCTACGCGTTCAAGGTATTGTAGTTTCCATTACGAATACAATGGCATGTGGGAGGATGGCAATTTTATTACAAGAGCAAAAGAGTCAAAATCAATCTTACAATTCTTTCGGTGATATTCCCTTTACGCGTTTTCTCGAAACCATTCGTTCACACGATAACAATAAAACCACTGGACCAAACTGGATTTTTTGCTTTTCCCTATAGAATGGTAAATGAATTGCTGCAAAATCCGACTTTCAAACAGGTCCTCGGAGTCCCATAGTTTTATATACCATTCGACTATTTATATACCATTTTACCGCTCAATTTTGTCAGAGATGGTTGAACCCATTTCTGTAAGCTTCCCGTTTGAAAGCTACTAACAGATGAGGAGGCAATATAAATATAACACATATCGAAAAAATAATAGAAATAATTCTTTACGAAAACACATGCGCTGTCCAAAATAATGAGTATTTCAATAAAAGTTGTTTTACAAATCAGTGGAAATATTCTGTTAACAATAATATTCCTTGTATCTAAAATCCTGAATCGTGATTTTATTATAGTCAAAAATTATTAAGTTATTCGCTTGGTGGATGTTAGTTCCATCAGCACCTAATAAATTAAAATTCGAAGAACGAGAGTAGTTTCCAATTTCGGCATCAGAGGTGGAATCACGTACGGGGATCAAGTGGTGATCACCAGAAATTTAAAAATCACAGAAGGTGATCGTGTATCACCAGCCTGGTGATTGCGTAATGGGGTAATAATTTTTTATAATATGACTAAGAAAATAAGGTTTTCCAACCAAACCTTTTCCTGTTCGAACCAATTTATTTTAGTGTCTTTTTTTCGAAAACTAAACTCGTAATCATCCAAGAATTCAATGAAACTCAAAAAAGTATCAGTACTGGACAAGAAGTGATGATCCATAAACTCGAACGTGATAATGAGATGATAATCACTCAAAACCATTCTCACTATTATCAGTCATGCAGAGATTTTCCCTGAAAATGCTGATACTCAATATGGTGGGTGATGTATGTATTGAAAATCAATTTAAATCTGATCCTAATATGCCACTCTGTGATTAAAAACAATTATAATGACAATAACAAAAATTCAATCACAAAGCATGTTTCATGCAGGTTAAATTGCTGTTACATTTTTCATGCAGGTTTTCAGAACTATGTTACACATGATACATGATACATGTTACATTATTTATGATACATGATACATGATACATGATACATGATACATGATACATGATACATGATACATGATACATGATACATGATACATGATACATGATACATGATACATGATACATGGTACATGATACATGATACATGATACATGATACATGATACATGATACATGATACATGATACATGATACATGATACATGATACATGATACATGATACATGATACATGATACATGATACATGATACATGATACATGATACATGATACATGATACATGATTGGCCATGATACATACATACTGACTTGGTTAGCTGCCACTACAATTGGGATGTCGTCGAACGATATAATCATAATGAAAACGATTTTAGTGAATAGAAGAAGCGGCGGAAAAATCACTACTCTGGGCCCGTTGTTGGTGCTACAAAATTTAATGCACTTTTTCTTGATATATAAAGAATCAATACTGGCACCATATTCTTTTCTAGACTTAAGGACTATTCACACATTACAGTTCCGTGGCGGTTCAGTGAAACTGCCTTCAGTGCGCCGTCAGTGTTCTTTTTTTATCGGAACCCTTCCGTTCCGTTTCCGTGCTGTTTCCGTTCCGGCACAGCCAATGCATTGACATACCGACTTCAGTGAAAATAAAAAAAATCGGTGACGACGAATTTGAGTTTACCGGATGGACGCTACACTGACGGCGAGCTGCACTGAAACGGCTCGGTGCCGGATAGGTGTGAATACGTGCATAGAACACGAATGAAATAATATCAGTATCCGTGCACGGTGTCGTGCCGGCACTGAACCGGACCGGATATGTGTGAATAGTCCTATAAGCAGTAGTTCAGGCAGAGATGAATGTTGTTTGTAAGCGTGATTTTTAAACAAGCGTAATTTATCTGTATTTCAATGTTATTTAATTTGCATCCCTTGAAAAAAAAAAAAAGAAATTCAGTTCCACTGGGATTGCACACTACTTAAATGCATATTTTAGAAAATAATCTTTGTTATCTCAGTTTTTACCGTTTTTCGGATGTAAATCGTCAGTAATAATCAACTGAGATTAAAGCTGGCTTCAGATAGAATTGGAACAAAAACAATTGCCTGTATTTCAGTTATTTATTATTGAATGCAAGATCTTTTTTATAGAAATGTAGCGTTTTCTTCATACTTTTAAGAAAAAAATACGGATAAAATTATTCGTCACGGTTTCGAAGGAATTCTCGAATTTTCCTGTAACACGGCTTATTAGGCGGCGCACACCTTCTTCGTCCATCGTTTTAGCTATCTTATTCCACCAGGTCGTCATCTGATTGATGCCTTTGAAAACCTTTCCCTTTTGCCTTGAGTCTCCTCTTTACGATTGCCCAGTATTTCTCAATAGGGCGGAACTGGGGATAGTTGGGTGGGTTAAGGTTTTTCGGAATAAACTGACTTTGCTGTAATGACAGCTTACCAAATCTGGCCAAAACATTACGGGATGGTCGTGAGATCGAATGAACGGCAAAATTTGTTTATTTGTAACGAGAACTTTCGTTTTTCTGCTACAGCTGCAAATGCCCTGCCAAATCATAAATTTTCTTGCAAATTTGTCTGCAAAAACAAATTTAAATTTGGCTGGAACATCCCCCCGAGTCGTTGCCAAGTAAAATTTTTGACCGAAGTCAGCCTTGGCATAGGTTTCATCGTCCATCAGAAGACACCCGTCGAACTTGGTCAGCACCTGGTCATATAGTTTCCGAGCACGAATTTTGACCACACTATTCTGTTTTATGGTTCGATTTGGCTGTTTGCTAGCTCGATACGATTTAATTCCTTCGAGTCGAGTTCTCCTCACGGTACTACGGGCAGCACCGAATTTTTTGGCCAAATCACGGTCCAACACATTAGGATTCCTCTTAATAGTCTTCAAAATCTTACCACGCAGTTTCCGGTCGACAGTTCCACTCCGACGATTGGCTTGAGGCTTCCGAATCGTCGTCAATGTTTTCTTATACCGTTTGATAACGCGCCATACGGTATTTCTGGGCAATTTCAGCTGTTTAGCTAGCCTAGATAAAGACCACAATGGATTTTCCAAATAACTGTGCACAATTTTTTCCTTCTTTCGGCTTCCATGTTGATTGTTTACAAAGTACATTCGATTTACAGAATTTCAAAAATCATTCGTGAAGCTGACAAAATTCCCGACACGTTGGCGCCAATAACTTCCAAATCCGTCCACCAGGAGCGCCACAATATGAGCAGAAGTTTGTTCCAATTCTAAATTAAGCAAGCGTTACTAATTAATCTAGTTCGGGTTTTTCTTTCATTTCGTTACTTTAAATGCCTTTCTATGCGAATATTATTATTTTATACGGAATTAAAAATTAAATTTCTCAGTATTGACTTGTGGAGCTACGAGTTCTGTATTATAACGATTATGAACCATTCAGTGGACTCGTTTGAAGCAGGTAGCTCGTGCAGCTGACAGACCACCAAACAATTGCAATTCTCGAAAGTGCGCACGGCCATCTCCGGCTAGAGAAAGTTGGGATCAAATTACTTCCTAGTATGAAACAAAAATATTCCCGAATCGACTACGACGATGAGTTTCCATACTTTACAGAGCATCCATCAAAACATTATCTGACTACGAGGGAAAAACTGGCCGCGATCAGTGAAATTACCGACGGCTAGATAAGACAAACTTTTTTGTTTATGAATATGCAAAACTGATATACTTGTTTGAGCACTGGAATTTCGTAGGCATGTGTGTACTCAGCATGGAACGGAGCGACTAACAGAAAACTTTCTTCATCATTGTCATATTGATATCCCTATTTTCTCTCGTTTCCCATGTTTCCGTGGATACGTGTTCAGCAATGGATCTGCAGTCAGATTCGCTTGCACATACAAATGATGACGACCGTCGGGAAGAGTTTTCCATCCCTTTCCTACCTTTCATCCTCTCTTATTGTTTCCAACCAACCAACCAACCAACGAACCTCTTGGTCTCTGTCGAACGGAAATTGATTCGGTAGCAATAGTAGTACTCAAACTTCTATCTTGCCAGGCCGGAAGCCACATCCGACCGAAAGAGGGCTGCAGTCGTTGTTGTTTCCCTACTCGAGAGCTAAGTGGTATCGGGTGGTCGAGATCGTTGAAAGCTGGTGTGGGAAAATGAAAATTGTAACCAGGGACAAAATTTTTTTTGGGCTGTGTGTGAGTGTTATTTTTTTCTCTCACTCTCTTTCTGCAGAACTCAATACAATTTTTTCATTCTTTTTTCCATTCTTTCCACGATGTTGACGAGCTGCGCAACATCATCCGCGAATCGCTGTTCCGAATGGTGAAACTTGTGTGGTAGAGGTAGTAAATCGAAAAGAAAAACATTTATCATAAAGTTTCTGTTTCAGTAGTCGGATAAAACTCGCTATAGTGGGTAAAAGCTACCTGTGCGATATCGGAAACAATGGAGATGAACTTGAGCAATAGTTTGCTGCGGTCGTTCGACGAGGGATCGCACTTTGGCTGAATCCGACTTTTGCAAATTTCGAATGCTGAGGATTTTGAATAATAGTTTATATTTTATACAAAGCCAATTTTACGATATTGAAAGCGAGCCCCTTGACGTTGCGTTGTATTCCGTAACTTCAACCATCTTCGGAAGTGATAAAAAGACCAAGTCGGAAGCGATGGGGGACAAAGTGTTTGTTTAACCATGTCAATAATGTCACAGTAAGCCAATATGGAAAACTTTTACTGCATTAACATTCGAAGATCCAAATGTTTACTCGCGGTAAATATTAGGAATGTTTTTAGTCTGGAACGAACAAAAGAAATTCGATTTATGTTGAAATGAAAATTGTTTGAATTGTTAGATTGGTGTAGAAATTGAATGTCTCATTTTCTTAATGACCGCTGCACAATTGCGACAGCGCAAAATTCATATAAAATCTTAAAAGTTAGGCCCAAAATTGCAACGATTAAGAAGTCTTGAGGGCTGATACCGGTTCCAGTTTCCGGTGGTCGGAAATAGTCGTCGAATACTCCGAAATGACATTCATATTGATTTTTGAAACATGAACGAGCCGACTTTCACAAATTTAAGCTCTTGTGTGTCCCCAGCAAAAAATGAACTAATCCCTAAATGATTTAATAAAAGATAATTAGGCTCATATGCGAAAACTATTAGTTAGAGTGAGATCTGCTGTTTCTGTTCGATAGATTGGTTTTATGGGTAAGATGAAAATGGGTGCATTCGCTTCGACTTTTTGCGTCACTATGACCGCAGTATTCTTAGAGTCGAAGCAAAGATTTTGTATCCGATTTTAGCACAATTCGTTGATTGGAAGTCGAGTAATCGGCGGAATAGTATGGCGACTCTACTAAGGATATGACTAGTCTTACAACAGTACTAAGATATCATAGGTTTATTTTTGAATTTTATTCCAATCCGACTTTCGGTTCAGAAATTCCTGTTTTCGATCAGATTCTACTCAAAATACTCGCTTGATACTAAAACCATAAAACGTTAAAGATTTGACAACTCCGAAAAAACTAGTAGTACGAGAATAAAATTACAGGGTTGTATACGAGACACGGCCGATCATGATGACATTAAAAATGCAATTTTAAAACAGATTAAAATTTAACTAATAGGCGAATAATTGTGAAACACTATTTAGGATTCTAAAGCTAATTTTAGGAAGTTAAAACCTTGATTTACTAATGTATCATCGTCAAGTCGAATCGAAGTGTTCATAATAATACTCATAACAAAAGTGTTTTTAGTAAAATTTTTGTGCTTCCGTTCGTAAATAGACATTTCAGTTCACGACAAGCGCCACCGGTGATTTGTTTGCTATGTTTGATGCATGTTGTTAAGTAATGATATGAAAATTTCCAATGCATATTTATAAATTTTCGCTTTCTCTTCGGATTTACTTCTTACAAGTAATGTATTTTGGTTTATTTCTTAAAAAAAAACTACAGTAAATTGAAAATTTGCGATGAAATTTCACAGTAACTTTTGTGTGTGAGCTTTAATTTTAACCAAATTAGTGAAAATCGGTTCAAGCATCACTGAGAAATTGAAGTCAGTTCTAGTTTTGGAGTTTATCTTTACTACTTTCGGTGCTTCTGAAACAGGAAAAGGAGGGACCAGTAGTGCCGAACCGAGTTCATATGCCCACAAACTAACAAGTTCTGCAAACTAGAAGAAATTATCAGTCAGTTTTATAGGATTTGTACCTGTTTTCGACCATCGTTCTTGTAAAAAAAAACTAAAAAAATGGTAATTTACCACTTATCACGCCTTAGTTCTGGAATCGGAAGTCGAGGCCAGAAAAAATGTTCTACAAATTTTTAGGAAACTATAAGACGTTTATGTGTCCTAGCACAAAATTTGGCTAACCCCTAAATGACCATACCTGCATCGGCCAGAAATAGTCGAAAGCACGTTTTCGTTCGGCACGTCAGAAAAGACATTGCACTTCGTTGCAAAACAAAAAGTGTTCTGTAAATAGCAGAAACTTTACGTCTGCTTAGCGGTTCAAATTGAACTGCCGAGTTTAGCACTAAGCAGTTCAATTTGAACTGCTCTGCACTGATGAGTCAAAGACGAAACGTAAAAATAATGAAAACGGTTATGTGCCCTAGCACAAAATTTGGCTAACCCCTAAATGAACTGTAAGACCTTTAATTTGAATCTTAGTTTGAGAAATTTGTTGATGGATTTGCCACATTAAACTTTATTCGAAAGCAGTGCTTAAATATTGTACGCTTAATACTGGATTGGTTTGTTGACGGGGTCATGCGCATACTGGAATCTCCATTTACGAGAGAAACGGTGGCTTGCAAATGGATTCAGTTCAAAGATCTCTTATGCATATAATCATAGATACTTCTTTTCCATTAAATAAGAACTAAATCTTCCGGAATAAACCCTTAGCTACTGTAATTGAATCAAACAATAAGCATGTAAATCAATTGAATGGTTAGAAATTGATATAGTCTTATGAAGTGTAATATTGGCAATAAAAATGGTTGAAATTCGACTCGCCATCCGCTCGACGAGCAGTCATCTGGTCGGTGTGCAGTGAAGCGCTTATGCCAAATATGTGTTCGTTTGTGTTTGTGCGGTGTTCACCGCATTGCAATTCGTTATAATTTTGTTACACCGGTAAACGATGGGTTTTCAGAAAATGCTGTGCCTACGGAGTAGGCTCCGAATTACCGCAATTTTAAACCCTTCTAACTAGGTGAATTGAAGTTGGTTATCTTTTATTTCCCGATGAACATTAGATTAGGTCCTAAGTGCAAATGACAGTTTCTACCTGTTCAACCATTTTTAGAGCCAATACTGCGCTTCATAAGACTATATCAATTTCTAACCATTCATTTAGGTTCCATTATTATTATTTGGATCAATAATCCTAGCTAAGGGCTTATGCTGAAAGATTAAGTTCACATTTATTGTAAAACAAATATCTATGATTATCTTAGTAAAACAATATTGTACAATATTGAAGTACTGCTTTCGAATCAAGTTAAATGTGGTAAATCAATCAACAAATTACCGAAATACTAGCGCTTCAAGTTAGGTCCGAAAAATCTATCACCGATAGTTCTAAATTGACCTGCTAGTTATCGTACACAGAAAGAAAAGATGAAACTTACACGACATGTAAACCAATCGTACTATTAAAGAGACATCAGTTGAAACGAAAATCTGATTTAAAACCATGATTGATGTAAAATTACATTGAAATGCATTTAATTTTTCATCGAACAAGGCTGTATATTTACAAATCGCTTAGGTTTTTTTGTAATGTAACATTCCATTAAATAACCTGCTCCAAATATGTGCATGAAAATAAATGTAAATTCACAAAATATTTTTATCTGTGTAAATTCAACAGCTTACTTACTCTTACTCTTTCAGTCGTAGACCACGCGGGTCTCTGCTGTATACAGGAAGCGTGTCCATTCAACTCGGTTCATGGCTGTTCGCCGCCAGCCTCGGTAGCTGCGAAGGGTCCGCAGGTCGTCCTCAATTTGATCAATTTGATTTTTTGAGGACTTTCTGAAAATCGTTCCACTCGTGTCTATCCTCGCTCTTCTTATCACACCATCCAAAGCAATGTTGAATAGCAGACACGAAAGGCCATCACCTTGCCGTAGCCCTCTGCGAGTTTCGAAGGGACTCGAGTTTATCCCCGACACTCGAACAACGCACATCATTCGATCCATCGTAGCCTTGACCAATCGTATCAGTTTGTCCGGGAATCCGTAGTCGTGCATGATTTTCCATAGCTGTTCTCGATCGATTGTGTCGTAGGCTGATTTGAAATCGATGAATAAGTGATGTGTGTGTATTCGCGGCACTTTTGCAACACCTGGCGGATGGCGAACACTTGGTCCGTGGTAGCGCGTTCGCCCATAAATCCTGCCTGATATTGTCCCACGAATTCGTTTGCCATCGGTGAAAGTCGACGGCATAAGATTTGGGAGAGTACCTTGTAGGCGGCGTTCAGCAGAGTTATCGCGCGAAAATTACAACAATCCAGCTTATCGCCCTTTTTGTAGATGGGACACACGATTCCTTCCATCCATTCCTTCGATAAAATCTCGTCCTCCCAGCAGTGCTTTCACTAGTGCATTACCACCGTGTTTTAGTAGCTCGCTTGGTAGCTGGTCAACGCCAGCGGCCTTATTATTTTTCAACTGGCTTACCACCTCCTCCACTTCTTGGAGATCTGGGACCGGCAGTCTATCGTCCACCGCACGCGTTCCCAAGTTCGTTACCGCACCGCCACTTTCGTATTCCGCCACATCGCCATTGAGGTGCTCGTCGAAATACTGCCGCCACCTCTCGATCACCTCACAGTCGTTCGTGAGAAGATTCCCGTTGGTGTAATTTGGTTGGTGCTGTAATTGAATAAACGGCCTTTAATTCTCAACGCCATTGTTGTTGAATATATTTGATGCGGGTGCGATCAGTTAATGTTGTTTCAAATAAAGAGATGGCTTTTTGGTAAGTTTGTTTCTCGTCAAAACATTTATTTTTCGTTAAAGGCCAACGTTTCGAAGGTTATACCTTCATCTTCAGGGCAACTGTAATTTTATGTATTATTTAGCCACAATTTTTTTTCACAAGATACAATAATTTTACAAAATGTACTCCCAACTACTACAAATATTTTCCGTCAAGTATGGTGTTACATTTATAATAGTTGGTTGAAAAACGGCTACTCTACACTAAAACACAAAAACGAGACATACGAATGCAATTTGTTTAGAATTTTCAATTCGAATTATTTGTTTAGCCAAGAACTTGCACAAGCACTTCCCACGCACATCGACTTCGATTGAGCACTGAAATATTGCAAGCAGCGAATATGGAAGACAGTAGAGCAAAAATTAGAGTGAAACAGATGAGAAATGATAGACAGCGAAATCGGAGGCGAGATTGACAGTTAATGTGTGAGAGAGAGCAACAGACCGAAGTATACAGCATTCAAATTATGCGTGTCGGTTTTGAAGTTAATGGTTGAACTGTCAGTAAAAATATGGCACATTTCCAGTATTTGTAAAGCATTAGTTCTGTTTTCTTGATGGAGAATTCTGGTTTTGTTTAGATAAAAACTGTGTTCATTGTCGATCATATGAACCATCAATGCGGTTTTTTTGAACTCATCTATATTGCTCTCTGTCTTTTCGGAATCCGACAATTTCAATTTTTTATATCGTTGTATTAATGAACGATGTCCAGACAACCGTTGTTTCAGTTTCTGTGTAGTCAGATCAATGTAAGAACTATCGCAATCAATGCAGGGAATGCGATATATCACGTTGCGTCTGATAAGTTTCGGTGTCGGATACCTAAACGCACATTTCTCTGGTTTCGGTTTACAGTTTTTGCAGGCGCCGGGGTGAGGGAATCAACGTGATGAAGAGATCTAAATACTGTCTGATCACCGTCCGTTCGGTTGTCCACGTTCGGTTTGTTTACAAATCTATTGATTAGTCTATTAACTAGCGAGCTAGGATAGTTGTTGCGGAGTAAGTATTTACGCACTATTTTCTTTTTCTCAAAAATAGATTTGCACGTCGACAACCGAAAATTAATTCTCAACTTACACATCCTAGCGTTGATCGGCTGCCACCCAATCACTCGCTGACGCATCTTGTCCAGCACTATAAAGCCAGTTTCCAGCTCGTTCGTTAAGCCACAGCTTTGGTAGAAGCTAGCCGCTCGATGTCCGCTTTTCCACACCTTCTTTCCCGTCCAACAAAGCTCCTGCATAGCTACGACGTCGAAGTTGCGAGGATTTAGTTCGTCGTATATTATCCTGTCGCAGCCTCCGGAACCTAGCGACTTTCAGTTCCAAGTTTCCAATCGTAGTCCTTGTTTCGTCGCGTGGGTCTATGCCGATTGTTCCGGGTCCTGTATTATTTGTAATTAATGTTTTATGGGCGGCTTATTAGGCCTACGCCAACCCCCTGTCTCGCCGGAGAATCATCGTGCTTGCTCTGTTTAACGTCCCAACTAGCACTAGGACGATCCCGTTGGGATTGCCACCTTGGATTTAGCTGGACGGGGTGTAGCATTTCATACTCGGCTGCTGGATACCAGAACAGACGCTGTTTGAAGCCGCTTCTAACATGGAGTGCCGACGCTCCGACATCCTCTAAAGAGGACCCCCTTTTCCTGTCAGCATACAACCAAGGTCCCACCGGAGTTTGTTACCCGATCTTTCCTATGGTTGCTCGCACCCCAGCCGGCACCGCGGGGAGGTAGGGATAGGAGTTACTGGACAAGAGGCTAAGAACCACATTGGGGCCTGAATTGCGCATTGTCCAGTCGTTTACCAACCACGCTAGCTCTCGGAATATTATTGTAACAACAATAGTCACATCAAATATGTAAGAATACCTTATGATCAAAAAAGAAACGGAATTTTCATTTTAAAATTCCCGCGCTTGTCCAATCGGTAAACACTGGCAACACTTTTTTACACATTCTGTCAAATTTTGACGCATATCGTACGATTAGTTTTTGTTTGGCGTCTATACAAAGAAGTTGAAAAATTTTCGTGAGGCGATTTTTATAATGGATGAAAATTTAGAACAACGTGCGTGCATCAAATTTTGTGTTGCAAATGGATCTAAGTGTTCCGAAACGTTGAAAATGTTAGAAAAGGCCTTTGGTGAATCGTGTCTAGGAAAATCACAAGCATACGAATGGTATAAACGCTTCAAAGATGGTCGTACAAGATTGGATCATGATGAGATCCCTGGCCGCCCAATAACATCTGTTACTGAAGAAAACATTGAATCGGCGAAGCAAATCGTGTTGCAAAATCATCCTGTACCGATTAGAGAGATTGCTGTGTTGTTGGGCATCTCTTATGGATCAGCCGAACACATTTTAACTGATGTTTTGGGTTTGAAACGCGTCGCTTCTCGGCTGGTCTCAAAAAAGCTTAATTCCATTCTAAAACAGCCTCGTGTTGATGTGGCCAAAGAGATGATTTCCAACGCAGATAGTGACCCCACATTCATCGAATGCATCATAACCGGTGATGAGGTGTGGATCTATGAATATGACGTCGAAACCGCAAAAATGCAACGTTGATGTTTGCCAAATGAAAAGCGTAGTCGTGCTTTGTCACTTATGATGTCGATATCTTTATGTTTTCAATTCTTTGTCAGCCAGTGGGTAAAACAACACAATTATGAGATGAGTATGCCTCAGGATCAAGTAAACATTTTTAGTAGTTCTTACTTTTCAATGTCTATTAAGCTAACCATCACATCACTTGAGGCAGAGGGTATAATTCTCCACATAAAGATTCGAAGGCACATAGATTTACTCACAGTTTTCTTACCGTTTTTGAGATATTTAAACATGAAATGCAAAGAACTCAGATTTTCCAAGAATTCCGGATGAATAAAATTGTTTGTGTACCTTTTTTTAGCCAATCCACGAAGAACATTTTGCATACCATCCTCGGTGGCTTACTGTCTTGAATAGTTAGCAATGTCTAATTGATGCAAATTAAAACGAAAACCCGACTAGAACTTTTTGTTTTCCAACAACGTAATTTGTTTTGCTTTCCTTTTGTAAGCAATATCGAGCACAAAAAAAATAAAGTTCATCGAGATTAGTTGCAAAATTCTTGTAATCAAAGTTCCGATCCTGATTGAGAAACGAAACAAGACGCTTCTGTTGAAGTCAAAGCAGTAGCTCGGCACATCAAACTTTTAAGTACTGCAAGCAATCTTGTGGCGATTCATTTCCGCTGACCAGTGTAAAATCGACCTGGAAGATTTAGTTGCCAACCGAACTATAAAATCCGTGCCAAAGCGTTTTGAGTGAGTGGAAGCGTTTTAATTCTTAGAGGAAATGCTTCTCCATTTCTCCAACCGGGACATGTAAGCTGAAACATCGTCCACTAACAGTGTTCTTGTTCTCAGAGCTTCGTTCTCTGTCAGATGAATCGGTGTCATTTCGATTAGTAGCTTGTCGAAAATCCTAGCCTTAGTACCTGTGATGTGAACTATAGAATGTCCACTGGCGGCTTCAGTGGAGGAAATTGAAAAACGAAAAGTTCATCGAAACTGTTCGCTTACTTGTTGCCGTTTCATGACCCCTCCCTGGGTGCGCTAATGGTTCTCTGTATCCTGATGTTTTCGATGTATGACATGAGTTCTCGTTTTTTTCTTTCTCATCCAGGACTGGGACGTGTGCCGAGCTCCATAGATAGAGGCACACACACTCTCGGTACGACGAAAAAAGAGCCCTAAAACTGTTGGTCGGGGGGTGAGGCGAGACGGGCGGTAAACTACATGACAAGAAGCATGAATCGCTATCAAAATTTCAGTCATGAATTTTCACTCTGTTCCATTCCGTTTGTTTTTGCAGTCAAAGCGAACACATTTGGAAAGAATTGAATGCTGGCTGCCATCGGTTTTATGCTCTTCGGTACGTGTGTGTTTGCGTCTCATCCTCCTCCTCCTTCTCCTCCTATGCAGGGGGAGATAGTCGACGGGTGGTTAAGTTGTACGTAAATAGTAGTACACATTCTATAGATACTCGGCACTCGGCACAGCTAGGTCAGAGATGGCATTTTATTCTGTACGCTCAATAAGTTGGCAAGGCTTTTTCCTCAATGCTTTCAATTCGGAATGGGAACGAAAATTCAAATTGCAACAATGTTCCAGATTAGGAACACATTTGCACCATCAGCTTTTATATGGGAAACATTTCATTCAATTTCGACCGCTCAACATGATTACAATCTGCCGCCGGCAACCAGAAACTCGCTCGTTTTGCAAATTTGCAATTTCAACAGTGCAATCGCTGAAGGCGCTCCGGAAAATAATTTAATACAACAATTAGATACTCGTTCACACTAAAAGCCCCCTGACCATGCAATTACGTACGCCCCCCCCCGTAATTGGTCCGACGATGTGTTTTACGCAAGTTCCTGCCCGCCTCTGCTGTTTTGTGCTTCGTCATAACCGGCTAATCGTGAACCTGGAAACTGGGAAGCGGTCATTCGAGAGAATCGTATTTGTCTAATTTTATTTGACGCAGCCATAAATCTGCAGTCTGTCCGAGGGGAAGGAAAATCCCGGACTGTTGAGCGCAAGTCATTTCAAGGGTGACGAAAAACAAAATTGCCGGAACGGGGTGTGGTGGCTTGCAAATTGGTTAAGCTAATGTGTGTGAAAAGTTTTGCTTGATTTTTTGTTGTCGTCTGACTAATTAAGCATATGTATGCAGTTTGATGTGATTTGATTATGTTCTTCGATTTGAATGCCTAACCTAGTGCAGTGCATATTAATCAAATGTACATCAATTATTGAGGAAAGCAATATAATTAAATGGCCCATAAGCAACTAAACATAGCTAAAATTGTGTTAGAGACGGTAAAGTTTTAAATAAATACGATAGCAAAATGGCGTAATTAGTAGGCCAAACTGTAATGGGCGTGCGAGGTGTGGCCATTTCGTCGGAAATGTGAAATCAGAGCAAACCAAATGTGCCATTCGATTCCCGGATCGCAAAAATGACTACTGTTAATCGATTTAAAAAAGTTGTTTTGGAAATGAAGTTTTGGGATATCCCGACCATTGCAGGTCTTCATCATTTTAATGGTGAGGAAATTTTCAAGTTTCACTAATAATTATTATCTTAACCACTATTTACGTAAAACTTAACCACCACTATCTGCTATTTATACCCGGCTCGATGCTTTACTTACTTAACAGAAGGACACCGCCTCATTGGACTCACCCATTCATGTCGCGAAGATGATAATTCAGACGAGTTTGAGATTCACTCTAAGCACGCGATGCGGTCATGGAATTGCAAAATTCAGAAATCTACGATCGCACGGGTATTTCAAGTACCGCTACAAAGCTACGGGAAACATCGAACTAAGAGAAATGGACTCAACATAAAAAGAAGGGAATCGTACTCATCGACTGAAAACCCGCCAATTATAACGGTTGCATCCGAATTCACCAGAAAGCGGAATTTATTTATATGAGACCACCTAGCAGTGAGATGATACATTTTTTATCAATCCGCATGTGTTTTTTGCATGAATATTCTTCGGTGTGTCAGTTTTCAAGACATTAATCTAATGTCCGTCGTTTTAAGCGGCAATTTGAGATTTTAATCACTCATTACTCTGTAATGTTGGAACTGCAAATCGGATCGAATTTGAATCTAAAAGTGTAATAAGGTATTCAGGAACCAGTTTAACCCAAACCGATTCGTATGGCCATATGATGAATAAATTGCAATATTTTTAAGTCCAACTTTCAATCTTCTCGGGATTGTTATCTTCTATATCGCTTTGAATTTCGAAAATTCATCATTCTACAATTTCAGAATCGGAAGTCAGAATTGGATAAAGTTGGATTTATTTTAATTTGAACTTTTGTTTCTGAAATTCGATTGAGCTTGTTTTGAGAAAACGATTGAGCTTTGCGAAACGATTCGATACTGGAACCGGAATTCGAAATTCGGTGTAGCCGAAGTTAGACAAATTCACCTGAGTAGCTGTATAGTTTGGATCAGGGTCATTTCGCCGAAAACCATTTCGCCGAAAATCGCTTCGCCGAAAGCCATTTCGTCGAAAGGGCTATTTCGCCGAATGGGTCACTTCGCCGAATGCCATTTCGCCGAATGCCATTTCGCCGAATACCATTTCGCCGAAAGGGTCATTTCGCCGAATCCTGAAAACCTCTTGAAATTTATTTAAAGACAAATGAAAAATGATAGCGCTAACGCCCGTTTTGTTGACCTACCATTATATGTTACTTCTTGAATAATGATTGATTGTTGTAATCTTTAATAAAGATTGATTCACGAACCTCAGAAAGTAATTCCCAAGAAAACTTGTTGACTATTAGCTACTAAGCATCAAAGCAATTACAGAGGTGTATCTACCAGGCAAATGTAGGTGGTATTTTCCGTTTATTAAGTGAAAATGAAAAAATATCTAATGCGGCTACTCCACATCGTTTTGGTTCATGTTCTGCCCGACCTCGCTACCGCTCGTTCGGACTTAACTAAATCAAAGAAACCTTGCTTTGAGTAGACCGGGCAAACGAGGCGGTTACAGGTTTGTCGGCAGGGCGGCGGGTCGGCAGCCAACCTATCTTGGCTTCGGTTATGTGGCTGCGCCACATCAGTTATAAGGAGACATAACACGTAGGAGATATGACCATTTCGGCAAAATGACCCTTTCGTCGAAATTACCCTTTTGGCGAAATGACCCTTTCGGTGAAACGGCTTTCGGCGAAATGACTTATTCGGCGAAATGGCATTCGGCGAAACAACTTTCGGCGAAATGGCTTTCGGCGATATGACCCGCTCCCGTATAGTTTACATTTGTTTCAAAATGTTTGAAAATCAATGTAGACATCTTTGAGGAATCGTAGTGCGAATTAAATTTAATACAACCAAAAGTGAAATAAGTTTATTTGGTAATCGACTATCCAAATCTGCTAACCCGATAAACCTGATTAATTTATGTGAAATAGACATTTTTTTACTAATCACCCTGTATCTCCGAAACCGGAAGTTGGATCTGACTGAGAAACAATATGTTTTATAGAATCTTAAAACTTTTCATTTGTATCTTAGACGATTCTTAGATTTCATTTGAATCTTAGATCGGTTCATTTTGTTTCACATATCATCCTGTAGTTCCGGAACCAGAGGTCGGAACCAAACATAATTCAACATTACCTTTTTTGGGAGTATACGACTTTTCATATGAATCTGAGTTTTTAGAAAACAGTTGAGTCATCTCAAAAAAAAAAATTGAGTGAAATTATTTGTCACGCACGAGTTTGCTGATCTCGTCGAACTGATTGGAATGGTATATAAGTGTTATGTTCTTCCAGCATTTATTGCTGTAAGTAGTTTAAATCAATATAATTATGGAATTGCTTTCAACTCGAAAATTCTGCCATCATCTGGTTTACATATGGCATATTCGAACGATTATGTTGCCAAAAACGAACCGTGCTAAAATCGGTCCGAGGCAAAATATAATGCTGTACACAATCTTTTGGGTACTTAGAAACAAATGCATGTAACAGTATAAAAAATCGTGTTTTATGTTGCTCCCAAGCATTTCTTTGTCAGACAGCGCTCAAAACTTCTACTGCTGGAATAGGGGTAAAAGTCGCTTACACAAAAATTTCGATATCTCCGTTAAAAATGGACGGATTTTAACAATTTATGGCTTTGATTGACAAAATCCGTCCTTTTTTCACAGAGATATGAATATTTTTGTGAAGGCAACTTTCCACTGTATTCCAGTAGTAGGAGTTTTACGTGCTTGATGATGAATCGATGTTTCGGAGCAAAGTTTAACACGATTTACAATACTGTTTTATGCAATTGTTTTTGTGCCTAAAGTCGAAAAATTTGGTAAGAAAGCTATGGTCTGCAAGTAATTTGTAGTTGCGGTAAGATTTCGAAAACTCTGCATCGCCACTGCTTCAATGAATAGCGAAATATACATCAAGGAATGTTTACAAAAACGACTTCTACCCATGATTCGAAGCCACAAGGATCCTTTTGTCTTCTGGCTAGATCTTGCTTCTTGCCACTACTCGAAATCAACGGTAGAATGGTATGCTACCAAAAATGTTACTTTCATCCCAAAAGACATGAATCCACCAAATTGCCCACAACTTGGACCAAATGAGGAATTTTGGGCATTAACGAAGGTACATCTTAGGAAACATGTCTCGGCAGCCGAAACCATTCAACAGTTCGAAAAAGATTGGAAAAAAGTGTCAAAACTTGTCGCCAAGAAGTCGATACGTCATATAATGAGGAACGTTCGCAAGAAGGTGCGCCTGCTGGTCTACAATGGCTAAGTAGCAAATGTTGAGAATAACATTCTGTTTTTGTAGTCTAATATTATCAGTATATCTAATAAAATTTGAATATCTAACACTTGTGAATTATTTACAGCGAAATCAAAGTGCGTCCATACTTTCTGGGACAGTCTTTAAAATAATATATAATAGAGTTGAATCGATTTCGTCCATCTTATATTCAAATAAAAGATCTTAAAGTCACAAAAAACTGCTTGTTTTTTAATCAGATTCGATTTCCGGTTCTGAAAATACAGAGTGATTAGTGTAAACATTTCACATAACATTATCGGGTTTATCGGGTTCACAGATTTTGAGAGTCGACGATCAACTAAACTTGTTTCAGTTTCACCGGTATTCGGTTTTCAATTCCGGATGGTACCCCACTGATTTTCAAAAATTTCGAATCTGAAGAAATGATTAACAAACCATTAAGTTCCAAATAAAGAGATGGCTTTTTGGTCATTTGGTTTCTTGTCAAAACATTTATTTTTCGTTAAAGGCCAACGTTTCGAAGGTTATACCTTCATCTTCAGGGCAAAAACGACTACAAATATTTTTCGTCAAGTATGGTGTTATTATTATAAAAGAAATATTATATTTCTTGCAGTACTGCGACGAATGAAGAGCATAACTTTTTTTATAAACCCTCAACTCTCCCCCACACCAAAAGGCTCTTATTTGAGCCTCCTGGTAATTGGCACCATTTTCAGCCATTGGCAACAACAATTGCAAAACAAATATTGAATTACTACTTTACTACATCTAAAATGGCTGAAAATATTCAATTTCTTGAAGTAACATTAATAAATAGAGAGCTATACTAAATATGACAAAAACGAAAAGTGTGCTTCTAGTGGAGTATTTGTCCTTTTATAGAAGCACATATCTTAACAAGAAATAGTTACAATTTAGGTGATCAGAACATGACATATTTAGTTTTTTTTGTAGGTTCAAAGAGAGCAGATTTTTAGAGAAGTATTCTTTTAAATTCAGTAAGTCGTTATTCATGTTTGTTATAATAGAACTTGTATTGGCATTCGGATAAAACAAGGCCGTATCATCCGCAAATAACCTTGGAATACCAGAGAGATTATTCTTGCATATATCGTTAACATATAGCAAAAACAGTAAGGGCTCGATATTACTTCCCTGTGGTACGCCAATGCTTACTAGTTTTGAAGAACTTGTTTCTCCATCGATTGAAATATATTGGATTCTGTTTTCTAAATAGCTTCGGATTATGTTATTAGCAATCCCTCTAATCCCATACTTGTCCAGTTTACGGAGCAGTATTTCATGATTCAGAGTGTCGAAGTCCTTTTTTAAATCGTAAAATAAAGCACCCACATATCTTTTGGAGTCCGTTACTTCTAGAATATTATCTATGAGCTCAGTTATAGCAACGGTTGTGCTACTTCCGCTTCGGAAACCATATTGCATGCTATAGAGTATTTTGTGACTTTCTAGGAAACAACCTATACGGCTTATCAGCAATTTTTCAAACATTTTGTTAAAAACTGAGAGTGTCGCTATATACTTACGCTGTTGTATGGTATTACACTGCATTGCATTATATCATATTATATTGTATTATATTGTTTTATGTTATAGTATATTGTTAGAATATATTGTATTATATTACATCATGTTGTATTGAATTATATTGTTTTGTATTGCATTATTTTATATTATATTATATTATATTATATTATATTATATTATATTATATTATATTATATTGTATTATGCTCAAGTATATCGACAACGGGGAGGGGCAGGGAGTGCATCAGGGTATTTTTGAGGTAAAAATCCATTGCCGGAACCATGATTAAAAATCATGAAATCATGAATCATGTCTATCATGAATAATAAATTAGCAAAATGATTGATAACATGAACAATAACACATCTTTCATGAAAATTTTCATGATATCTATCGTTTTGATAATGAAATTTCATGAGAAGGCATGATTTCATGATTAAAAAATCATGGTACCGGTAATAGATTTTTATCCGTGCACTGCTGCTATCACATATTGGCTGAGATCGTCACGTAGATGTATGATGCTGGTTCGGACCCCGTTGGGTAGAAAAATATACAAAAACAAAATCTCGAATCAGTGTGGTCGGCAAAGTTGAAAGGGAAAAAAAATAGACTTGCGGTCAAGTGTGTATGTGTTCTGTTGAATTTGCTTCCGTAGGTATATGACTGAAAGTGAATGCCGTGGTGACCAAGTACAGCGAAGCATGCTTGGTTATTCTTCCATTCCCCCGATTAGGAGTTAGCTACGGGCTCGAGTCCTGTCTCTGAGGCAAAATTTTCGCGTTTTCTATAGATACTGATCCTATTTATTAACTACATGTTTAATACCAGGTATGAAAAATTCATCTTTTGACAAGTAATATAATAGTTTATAATTTGTTTTTAAAACTTATATAAAACCTTTTTCACGAACTTACAACAGCAAGATTTTGGCTTCATCATTGGCTTTTTAATTGCCCTGCAAACACCGAAAAATAAACTAACTAGTGTTAGAATACATATGGGCCTGTATATTCAAGTTTTCCCAATTTAAGCTTATAACTAATTCAATCGATCTAATCCAATATTCAATGTCCATTTTCTTTGAATTTTATATTTGTAGCTTTTCTAGGTCGTTTCTTGCCGAAAAATACAAATGAAAGTCAATCGATACATAATCGGACCTTTGGGAATATCGTCAAAAATATCGCCAAAACACTGCGCCCATCAGCAAGGAAATACGTCGTTTAACCTTAATTTTTTTGGCGCATTTGTCGGTAGCAGATCGAAAACAACATTCATAATCCTGTCCACGACACTCTAATGAAATTCTCATTCTATTGAGAATTGAGAAAAGGTTAATTTATCCATATACTCAATTCAGATAGTGTAATCTTTAATATTCCTCGGGCAAGTCTCATGGACTTTCCCTACGAAGAATGAAAGTGGTTTTCTAAACAGCATGCAGTTTTTTTTCGTGTTTCATCAAGGAAGCAAACTGCTTATCAGAAGATGTCAACTGCTGATAGCCTAGATCAAGAATTTCCAAATCAGTTCTACCAAGAATCACCTGACTTCGTTGCTTCAAGTTTGTTTTCCAAACAACTTTTAATGAAATTTTCATGTCAACAAAATCGTCCGAGCCAATGCCAAAGTCAACTGCGAAGTCAGCAACGTGAATCGTCGTACTAAGTAAAATCATAATCGACAAGTAAGCATGTAAACACAAGAAAAAATGGCACAACCCACAGGTACCCGACTAGTTTCCTTTGCACACAAATTTGATGAACAGAATGTTGATCATTTGAAAGCTTCCATCAAAGATGCTCAAATTGCGCCGTCATCAGCAGACGTCCCCGGAGGGAGACATCAGACATCGTGTATTTCGTATCGAGTGTATTCTATTGAAATTTCCACCTTTATACACCGTGTTTACGACCAATTCTGCCAGCAACCGACCTGCCGTCATCGTCGTCGTCGTCGTGAGTTTTTGCCCTCGGATGGCAACTTAGGTTGACTGATTCGTTTGCCTTCCAGTTCGAAAGCCACGATCCAGCTACTCTTGTTACTGTGGAGTGGTTGCTGCTGCTGTGGCTGCCTAAGTTGGAAGGAGCAAATCTGTCACCGGCAGCATCGACTATCGCTCCGTAGTCGCTCTCACATTACAGTGCAGTGCAGTGGGGAATACAGAGGCAAAGTGGGTGGAAAAGGTTCAAGGCGCACTCCTGCAGCGAAACCTTGTCGTTCAGGTGAACTGACGATGCGTTCAATGAAATGTAGTTAGAGAAGTTTTCCGATTGGCAGTGTGTGCTATTGCAAAACCGTTTTTTTCTCAGCCAAAATTCACAAAAAAGGCAATTTTACCCCCCATTGAAGCCACCGATTCACGTTCGTCTCCGCAACGATGCACCAGTCGAAGGTGCCGAGGTGCAGAGATCACGAGATTTTTCCGCCCGTTTTTGTCTGCATCAAACAGAATTTTCTAATACCTAGCTAACTTCAAAATTTGCTGAACCTTGTCGAACAGTAAAATTACCTGTATCTGCCATACTAAACCATCTCCGCTTCGCTCTGTCGCTTCGATACAAAACCATAACTAGCCAGCTATATATATGAGCGTAGGGCAAACGAGCATGTTTCGGTCGTGGGGTTTGTTTTGCTAATGTCAATAGGTAAAGCGTCAAGGTAATTATCCTGGTTCATTTCATTGTTTGATGTGATGATGCCTGCCTTTTCTTGTCTTTCTCATTCTTTTCTATGTAGAAAGGTATATGCAATCATTTGAAAAATTTACCCGGAGAGTCATATGTAATATATAATTCGACTCAGTTCGTCGAACTGAGCAATGTCTGTGTGTGTCTAATAATCTTACTAGGCTTCCTCGGAGATGACTGAACCGATTTTTAAAAGCATAGATTCAAATGAAAGGTTTTGTGGTTTCATACAGAATTCCTGAATTTCATACGAATCCGGCTTCCAGTTCCAGAATTATAACGTAAATTGTGTTATACGGCCACTTAAAGCTACGAAACAAAAATAAACTTTAAAGCTCAAAACTATTCCAATCTGTGACTCAATTTTCTGAACCCTAGTTTAGAGCAGCGATGTAGAAAACGTTATAGAAAATTCCTAGTTCTGCTCAGAACTAGTCCAATTTGTAAGTTGAGCAATTCCAGGAATGAGTAGACGAAAGAGTAACAAAATCAGAATCGACCTTCTCCGATTTGGATGAAACTTTGCACATGGCTTCAGTATGGCAAACCATAAGTTTTGAACCGATGGAGAGGTCAATCCGACTCACGACTGATTTTTAAAAAGGGCGTATGTATTTTTGCATGTCACGAAAATTGCCTTTTTCAAATCGTTGTAATTCGGAAACCGTTAATTGTATGAAAATGGCGTTCAGGAAGAAGTTGTAGGAAATTGATTGGGATTCCAGGCGCACACTTTCGTTCCGATTTCAGAAACCACAATCGTCACAAGACTGTATTCGAATAACGATGCACGTAGTACTCATACAATTTTCAAAAACTTAAATATAAAAAATGGTGTTATAATTAAATATCCAAGTATCTCAAGAACAGCTACTTTTAGAAGAAAGGATGTCATGAACAAATCTATTGCCTTTAACCTGTAGAATAATGTTTTATTATCTTTCAACGAGAACTTGAAATTTTGAATATATCTGCAAATTGTTTTAGCTGTAGCTTCTTCATTTTTCAAAAGGCGCGGATGGGATAGCCATCAAGGTTTTAATAAGAGCTTTAAAATAAAAATTATCAAAAAAATCGAAACCCTGATTTTTTTTTAATTTAATTTTTTTGGTTTATTTTGAAATTATTGAGAAAAAAAATCAAAAATTTTTTCAGTGTATATATTTTTTAGAGTACCCTATTGATTCCCTACAACTTCTTCCTCGACGCCATTTTTTGACGATGAACGGTTTCCCAATTACAACGAGACCCGTAAACTGTTTTAGCTGTAACTTCTTCATTTTTCAAAAGGCACGGATGGGATAGCCATCAATCTGTAGGTTTTAATATCAGCTTTAAAATAAAAATGATCAAAAAAAATAAAACCATGCTGTTTTGTCGTGAATACGACTCACTTTACTATGGGACGTCTTTTTAAAATTAGCCATATGGAAGAATGGGCAGTACTTAATCGTGAATATCTCGACTTTTATTAATGGCAGCAACATAATTCTTTCACTATTTCATCAAAAATATGATCAGGAATTTAGGATAAAATTTTGAACAATGTGAGATAACCACAAACAACTCAAAAATTAAGTTTTCTCAAAATTTGAAAACAACGCGGAAAATTCTTTACTTTCGCTAGGGTTTTTCGCGCAAGGACGACGATTTTGAGGTAGTCAGGCACATATATTCAAGTGACTGCCTATAAAAGGGGAATCGTGGTCGAAAATCGATCATTTCTTCTTGTGCCGTGGGTGGACGCAGACGTCGTGGAATTTCAATCAACCAGCAGCTTCGCAGAGTGCATCTTCTGCGTGGTTAAAAACCTCAAACGCTCAGGTCGCAACTCTCATTTGGACTTCAGTCGTCAGGTGGAGCAGTCATCAATAATGAGAGCAGACCTTTTGCGTGGTATCAAAGCTCAAACGCTCAGTTCATGCTCTTATTTGGACTTCAGTCGTCAGGTGGAGCAGTTGGCAATGAAAGCTGACCTTTTGCGTGGTATAAAGCCTCAAACGCTTAGGTCGTGCTTTCATTTGGACTTCGGTCGTCAGGTGGAGCATGTGGCTAGTAATAAGAGCCGACCTTTAGCGTTGTACAAAACCTCAAACGCTCAATTCGCAGAGCCAGTTTCCCTTCGAAGAAGATCGATTACATCATCTTGTTGGTAGTCGTTTGCATTGGAGCAAAATACAACGGAAAATGGGCAATAATGTGGAACATTATGGCTCTAAATGTTACCTAAAGAGCTATAAAGATTGCTTCTTTGGACATCGAAAATTAAAATTATCAGTGTAGTGCAAATCTAAGATAATTTGATCAGATTTTCACAGTTCTAAATTCGCCACAGTGTTTAAAATCGTTTACATCCAATCAGTGTTTAATATTTTAGAAAATTATACAATTTGGCTCTTCTGGGATGCCAGCAATTAATCCCGTATAGCATTTTGATAGTATTTTTTACTAAAATATTGAAATCCGAAATGAAATAATAGTCATAAAAATGATCTAAGGTGCTATTTAGAACCATAATTTTATACCCGAAGAATTATGCGAAATTTTACTTCACTCTACTGTATACAGCCCATTTTTCAACCAGTTGTAGTTTATAGTAAACTTTCTGCAGATTTGCTATATAAAATGCATAGCACGGACTCAGAAACCATTCATTGCAATCAGAAGCCATTGGTGCAATCGAGGAATCTCCAAGCGAAATACAAAGCTTGTTATCGCAAGCGGAAGAAGCAGGAGACTCCAATAAAACACAAATCGGTATCGCATTCACGGACAACAGGTAATCCTGGAAATAGAAGACGAAATTCAGCGGTATCCATCGGAATTTGAACTAAACTCGTCACTCACCATCACGAACGCCTTCATAAAAGATTCTTTTCAGAACCTTTTTTTCACTGTATATTTTTTTTAGAGTGCTCAATCAATTCCCTGCAACTTCTTCCTGAATGCCATTGTTGTACAATTAACGGTTTCCGAGTTACAACGATTTGAAAAAGGCAATTTTCGCGATATGCAAAAATACTCCCTTTTTGAAAATCAGTCGTGAGTCGGATTGACCTCTCCATCGGTTCGAAACTTATGGTTTGCCATACTGAAGCCATGTGCAAAGTTTCATCCAAATCGGAGAAGGTCGAGTCTGATGATCTGCTAAGCCTTTCTGGAATTGCTCAGTTGTCCGCCTATCACGCGTTCAAATTCACCAATGTGCAACTTACTTATGTCTCCATACAAAACTTCTGTATTTTGTTGGGATAAAACCCCCGGTTCCACAAATACGCGATGATAAGTGTTTGAAATCTCAAACCCTCGTTCAAAGCACGATGCAAAAATCTTAAAAAAATCTTCTAAATTTGACAATTTCTTATTCAGGAAGTACCTGCGATCACTTCGTTTTCTCGGAGATGGCTTACCCAATCTGAGGACTGTTCAAGTTTGTAGTTTGTTTTCTTTCATCAGAAGAGTATTTAAAAAAAAGGTGCTTAATCCACCTAGTAGTAAGATGATACCTTTTTTTATCAATCCGCATGTATTTTTTGCATATATATTCTTCGGTGTTTCAGTTTTCATAACATTATTCTAATGTCCGTCGTTTTAAGTGGCAATTTGAGATTTTAATCACTCATTACTCTGTAATGTCGAAACTGCAAATCGGATCGAATTTGAATCTAAAAGTGTAACAATCGATTAAACATTCCATGATATGTCGAAGTAATTTCCACTATAGAGTTTAGGGCAATTTATGGTTCTTCCAGAGCCGTTATTCAGGAACCAGCATAACCCAAACCGATTCGTATGGCCATATGACGAATAAATTGCAATATTTTTGAGTCCAACTTTAAAGCTTTTCGGGATTGTCATCTTCTATATCACTTTGAATTTTAAAAATTCATCATCCTACAATTCCAGAATCGAAAGTCAGAATTGGATAAAATTGGATTTATTTTAATTTGAACTTTTGTTTCTGAAATTCGATTAGACTTTTTTTGAGAAAACGATTGAGCTTTGAGAAACGATTCGTTACTGGAACCGGAATTCGAAATTCGGTGTAGCCGAAGTCAGACAAATTCACCTGAGTAGCTGTATAGTTTTCATTTGTTTCAAAATGTTTGAAAATCAATGTAGACATCTCCGAGGAATCGTAGTGTGAATTAAATTTTTGGGTGCCTTCCAAAACGAAAACTGCAAACAAGCAAAAATGAAATAAGTTTATTTGGTTATCGACTATCCAAATATGCAAACCCGATAAACCTGATTAATTTATGTTAAATAGACATTTTTATCCTAATCACCCTGAATCTCCGAAACCGGAAGTTGGATCTGACTGAAAAACAAGATGTTTTATAGAATCTTAAAACTTTTCATCTTAGATCTTAGATGATTCATCTTCGAAAAAAATTTATTGAAATTATTTGTCACACACGCATTTGCTGATCTCGACGAACTGATTCGAATGGTATATAGCTGTTATGTTCTTCCAGCATTTATTGTTGTAAGTAGTTTTAATCAATATAATTATGGAATTGCTTTCAACTCGAAAATTCTACCATCATCTGGTTTACATATGGCATATTCGAACGATTATGTTGCCAAAAACGAACCGTGCTAAAATCGGTCCGAGGCAAAATATAATGCTGTACACAGTCTTTTGGGTACTTAGAAACAAATGTATGTAACAGTACAAAAAATCGTGTTTTATGTTGCTCCCAAGCATTTCTTTGCCAGACAGCCCTCAGAACTTCTACTGCTGGAATAGGGGAAAAAGTCGCTTACACAAAAATTTCGATATCTCCGCTAAAAATGGACGAATTTTAACTATCTGTAGCTTGTTGGATAGCTATTACCGTGCGGAATCTAATTCTGAAAACATATTCTGTTTTCAAGGTCAATTGTGACAGATACTGCCAAAATACTGAAAATATTGACATAAAACGTATAACTCAAAAAGTAAACATCCGATCTCAAAACCATTCAATAGCGTTCTGGGTGACGGGGACTCAACACAACTCGACGAACAGCGCAAATGCCTGTGTGTGTGCGTGTGTACATGTGTGTATATATGTGTGTATGTAACGGCCGATTTTCACAAACTTAGATAGACTGATTTTTAACCCCTATTGAATTCTACTCGGATCGAACTTCCGGTTCGTGAGTGACGAAGTAAAATGTGGAAAAAAATAACAAGCAAAACTGCACTCGATTTTCTCATAGATCGCTCAACCGATTTTCTTGAGCTTAGACCTAAATTGAACGCCTAGTGTGTAATTAAATGTCATCTAGATCATACTTCCGGCTCGGGAGTTTCGGAGTAAAATGTGCAATATTACAGGGTCCGGCACTCGAAGTGTAACCAATTAAAAAGGCCATAAATTCAGTTTGGAAAATTACTTTTACTTAATTCAAAGTACAAAATGTGTAAAAATAATACAAAATTCAGAATCAATTCACTTTTACTCGATATGACCACCTTTTGCCTTGACTATGGCCTTTAGACGGTCAAAAAACGAAGCTGCCGAATGTGACTTGCAGGTATTTAGGCCCACTCGCGGACAATAACTTTTTTCAGCGCCTCGAGACTGGTGTATCTTTTAGTTCGGACTTTGCTCTCCAAAATGGCCCAAAGAAAATAATCCATTGGATTCGCATCTGGTGAATTCGAGAGCCATTGTGTGGACGTGATGAAGTTCGGAACGTTGTTTTTCAGCCATTCTTGGTTCACTCGAGCTTTGTGAGACGGTGCCGAGTCCTGCTGAAACGTCCATGGTCTACCACCGAAATGTTTGTCTGCCCACGGCTTCAAAGCAACCTCCAGAATACTTTCCCGATAATATGTCGCATTTACCTTGACGCCAGGCTCGATGAAAACGATTGGAGAGCGCCCATCTGCGGTTACAGCGGCCCAAACCATTATCTGTTGCGGGTGCTGCCTCCTGGTGGCCAATCGATGACTCAAATTCTCGTATGAACGGTCCGTCAAGTAAACCCTATCGTTTTGAGAGTTTACGTTTACGTTTACGTCAGAAAATACAATGTTCGGAAATTGACCGCTTTCGGCCAAACGAAGCAACTCCTTCGCTCTCTCAAGTCAAGATTTTTTTTTCGCGTTCACTTTTGGCAAAATGCTTTCTTGCGCTTGTAAACAATACAACTCCGAACTGTCATTTAGCAAATTTCTAGAGAGCTGATACCCGTGCGTCAGCTGCGCGAGCGGTCTGAAGTTGGTTACACTTCGAGTGCCGGACCCTTTAACTAAAAAATTGCACTCAATTTTCTCAGAGACCGCTCATCATATTTTCACAAACTTTAGTTCAAATGAAAGGTCTTACAAAACCATATAATACTACCGAATTTCATCCGGATACGACTTCCGTTTCCAGAATCACAGTCTGACAAGTGTAATTTCTTCAGTTAGGCAGGTATGGTTATTTTATGACCAAATACGTTGACTTTTAGTATACTAGTTCCGGAAGTACCGGAAAAGTGATCGAGTGCTCTAAACCAGAAATCACTCCATTTTCTCAGAGACGGCTAAAACGCAAATTCCTTCAACCCTCATCAATGAAAGAGATTATACTTCCCATCAATGAACTGAAAACGAACCAAAGTCCTGGCCTTGATCTTTTTCCAACAAAGATAATGAAAAACAATGCTGGATCCTTGTCTCGGATCTTATCTGACTCATTCAACTTGATGATGCAAGAAGGTTTCTACGCAGACTGCCTTAAAGTTGCCAAAGTTTTTGCATTTTTAAAATCAGGTGACTTTGCAGACACTTTCAGTTTTTAACAAAATCTTTGAAAAATTGCTGATTAGTCGTAAAGGTTGTTTCCTAGAAAGTCACAAAATACTCTATAGCATGCAATATGGTTTCCGTAGCGGAAGTAGCACAGCCGTTGCTATAACTTTTTGTATAACTCATAGATAATATCCTAGAAGTAACGGCTTCCAAAAGATGGGTGGGTGCTTTATTTTTAGATTTAAAAAAGAACTTCGAAACTCTGCATCATGAAATTTTGCTCCGCAAAATGGACAAGTATGGGATTAGAGGGATTTGCTAATAACATAATCCGAAGCTATTTAGAAAACACAATCCAATATGTTTCAAGGAAGTAATATCGGACCCTTACTGTTCTTGCTATATGTTAACGATATAAGGAGTGTATCGAAAAGTAGTTAGCAACATTGATTATTGAATAAAAAAGCGAAAAAGGAACATATTTTGACATCAGTTTTCGAAATATTGTAGAAAAATTACATTTTTACGCATTTCACTGATTATATTGAAGAAAATCCTAGTTTCTGTGAAATGCTCGCACTTTGGACTTGACATTCTTCATTAAATTCTGCACAGTTACTTTTGTGACTTTCCTGGTGGCAGCTGTCCAGTTTTTTTTAACTCCTGCATGCTTTGGGACACTGTACCTTCCTTCCGAAAGTGCCGCTTGACAATTGCCCAATATCTTTCAATTGGCCGAAGATCCGGGCAGTTCGGTGGTTGATGCCCTTTTCCACGAATTGTACATTATTTTTTAACAACCACTGTAGAACGGAGTTTGCGTAGTGGGCTGGAGCCAATTCCGGTCAGAAGAGAGGAGGAGCCTTATGCTTTCTGTACAGTGGCAGCATTCTCTTCTTCGAAAATTCTTCCTCGTACACCTTGGCGTTAATTGTGCCCTTCGTGAAGAAAATCGACGACCACAAACCACAGATACAAATTGCTTGCCAGACCAATACCTTCTGCACAAACTTTTCCATCGCCACCGTGGTGTCAGCGTCGTCCAGGTCCTGGTACTCCGATTTCGTATAACATCGCGGTCCGGGCAGCGCTCGCTCCTTGGCGTAGATTTCGTCGTCGATCAGGATGCATCCGTCTTTATTCTGTAGAATCCGGTTATATAGTTTTCGCGCTCTTGTTTTGGCCTAAGCTTGCTGTACCAGGGAGTTTTTCGGCACCTACTGTTTCTTGTACGTTTTCAGGGAGGTCCGAACTTTGATCCGTTGAATCATCCCGATGCTGGTTGCTAACTACTTATCGATACACTCCTTACCTATGCAAGATTAATCGCTCTGATATTTCAAGGTTATTTGCGGATGATACGGCCTTGTTTTATTCGAATGCCAATACAAATTCTATTATAACAAACATAAAAAACAACTTGCTGATTTTAAAAGAATATTGCTCTAAAAATTTGGTCTCTTTGAACCTATAAAAAACCCGAAAAAAGTTGGTGCACTTATTTTCACAACTTTTTGAACATTTTACCCCATGATTCCAGAACCGGGAGTCAGATTCAAATAATATTCAGGAATTTTGAATGGGACCACAAGACCTTTCGTTTGAATCTAAGTTTGTGCAAATCGGTTCGGCCATCTTCGAGATGTGTAGAAAGTGATGGATAATATAAAGGGTGATTTTTTGTGGTATCTTTTTGGGCAACACTGTTTTTGACAAATCACATAATAATTTAATAATTTAATCATAAATTGTCGCTTGGTCTATAATTTAATCATAAATGGGCTCTGGTAAAGTTGGAGGAAGATTCACTTTTTTATCGAATAAATGTGTTCAGTGATGTAGCTCATTTCTGGTTGAATGGATACGTGACCAAGCAAAATTGCGCATCTGGAGTGAAGACCAGTCTGAAGCATTGAGAGAGCATTCCAAAAAAGTCACTGTTTGGTGTGGATTATGGAAGGGTGATATTATACGTGAAATACCGGCCGATATGTTGGAGAGAGTGTTGCAAAATTGTTTCTTGCGCATGAGCCATCTAAAGCGGAGCCGCGACCAAAATTTGCATGAAGCCATCTTCAAACATTTGACTATATTTATCGTTCTATTGATTAAAATAAAGATTTTATAAATTTTCTCTTTTTCTTGTGTTTTCTTTTGATCAAATTTTATACCTCTTGAAAAATCACCCACTAGAACGGCTCCTTTGCAATTCATGTGTTTTATAGAAGAAAAACTTTGAAGTGAAAAACACTATGTAAACTTCATGTAGATTAAAAGTCCAACAGAAGATCTCTAACTCAATGAATAATTCATAGGACTGTGAAACCTTAAAATTAATCAATGTTTTATTGAAATAATCCTAATGATACAAACTGATCTGAGTAAGGCTTTTTCGCGACAAAATCATTATTACAGATTAAATTTGGAATAAAATAAATTTGCTGTTAGTTCAATCTAAGACGTATTTATTTTCCATTTAATTGTGTATTATAAGTCATCCTTAATCTGATTACAGTTATTGTATTAGGCGGCATGAAGAAACTACTTTTGAGTTTACTCCAGCCATTAGGGTCTGTGAAGACTTCTATACAACCTATTTAGCTGTTTTTATCCTACATTATCGACAGCCTAATGCCGCTCGATTGGTCATTCAAGAAAATTAGGTGAATTCGCCTTTATCGGTACAACATAGGCTCCATTCGATTTATACCTTTCCAAAACATATTTTGCATAATAACAAGATGCCAAACCAGGCTTGTTCGACCCCAGCTGCGTATTGCCTGCCAATCTAGAGATTTTTGGGATTTTTTTTTTCATCCTGAACTGTTCCTCTACGCCGTTCTGTTGCATTATAGTATAAAAATATATTCCGGGATGCTGCTTCGCGATACAACTTACGAGCCCGGGATTTAACCGTCACATTCTGTTTATCATTACGGTTTGGTACAGTTTTCACCTTGATCGAATTCATACATTGCCATTGCTTGTAAGTATGAGTAAAAGTGGAAGACATTTTTATTTTTCTACTCACAAAAAACACAGCCAATACCATCAACCACCGTACCGATGTAGACGGACTCAACACTATCTACGCAGGCATTTTACACACAATTAAAGCTACCACTAGTCGCCGAAAAAGAGTCACAACAGAGAGCAAAATGATTGTGGATCACGTGTCTCACTAAGCACACAAGCAACATCAGTTTGTTCACCAAATTTCTACTGACCGTTGTCAAGAAAGTGTACACCCAGAGAGTCTGTGACTGCTATCGACTACCAAATGCAAATATCCGCGAAGCAATTAAAGCCGTTTAAAATTGTTAAACTTCTTACCGTTGGCAATCAACGTACTCGACAAAAACGAATTGACTAAAGTGAGTTTAAAATATGTTTGTAGTATTTGTATTCATGTAACTTTTTTGTACCTTCTTTTTGACAATAATAAAAACACAACTTTACAGTTTCCCTTGAAAAAGGCCATCAAAAACGGCAGAAACGTCGGGCAATTTAAGGATTAAATCGTTTGCCTAGTGATTTGGGACTGAGAAAGCCGTCAATACTTATATAAATTCATCTTCCAGTCGTTACAACCATCATACATTGTGTTTTTCGGTGGTTGAAGAGGTTGATATTAAATGTGATTTTTTTGCTGGTATCTTTTTGGCAACACTGTTTTTTACAGATCACGCGTGAATCGTGTCTTGTGTCATTCGCAAACTTGTTCAGTTTGGTCTATAATTAAATTTTGAATCGACTTTCGAACGAATAACATTTGCAAATTATTGAATTTTACTATAAAATTCTAGCTCGGTTAAGATATGAAGAGATCCATTTTTTATCGAAAAATTGTTTCCAGCGACGAAGCTCATGTCTGGTTGAATGTGTACGTCGACAAGTAAAATTGCCGCATCTGGAGTGAAGACCAGCTAGAAGTATTGCAAGAGCTACCAATGCGTCTAAAAAAGTCACTGTTTGGTGTAGATTATAAGCCGGTGGCATTATCGGGCCGTACTTTTTAAAAGGCGAAGATGGGCGATGTGATGATTGATGATTTTTGTTTTTTGCACAAAATGGAAGAGTTGGACATGCCTTTCATGACATGTGGTTTCAAAAAGACGGTGCCACATCCCACACGGCACGCGAAACAATGACCAAATTGTGAGCCGCCTTCGGTGAACAGTTTATCTCTCGTTTTGAGCCAACACATTAAATTATATTGATCGTTCTATCGATTCCAATGATAAGATATCATAATGTTTTCAATTTTGTGTGTGTTTTTTTTTTTGAAAATCCAATCCTATACATCTTTAAAAATCACTTGTTCAATTTTTCATTTGAAGATATTGGGCTTATGTAGCATTTAGAAAGAGAAAAATTACACTCTTAAATACTAACACAATTTTCGTATTGAGAAAAGCTGATGGAAAAAAATATTATTGTAAGTGCTTCCAAAAATTTAAAATGCATATTATCTGACACTAACTTATCACGGTAGATAAGTTCTCTATGGAATTGACAGTATATTGAATCCTTCCGGAATAACGTCCCGTTGCCCCATGCAGTAACCGAGCGAGGTGAGAGGTTGAGTTACCAATTCTATATATATACAGACGATGGGAGAGAAAGACAACGAAACAAAAAGAAAAAAGCTAGGAGAAAGGAGTATCACTTTACCTATAATGCTCTACCCCGGGACGTTTATTTGCTGGTGTCCTGGGGTGCACGGCAATAAGGGAAGTTGTCTGATTAAAAATTGCTATATATCATCTCCTAGCGGGTATCACGTGCGGAATCCAACAGAAGATTGCATGGCACAAGGCAAGTGTAACTATGTACCTTGCTATCTGTACTGCACAAACAGAGAGTGTCGGTAATGATGTTAAATTGCTAGTGTAAATTTCGTACCAATATTGCTATCTTTTACCCTGGCTCTTGGATTCAGGTGATGCTCGATTCTGTCAGGTGGAAAATATTGGATTAAGCGCATTAGTGAGTCTTTGTAACGATCAGATAGTAACGATGTCGGAAAGCGAGAAGGATTATTTCCGTACTGCACGGAGAACCCTTCGATCATAAAATTGCGATATCGCAGTTTTTGATTTTTGCGATAGTTGATTTAACTAATTTCTTTTTGATTCAACCAAAATGGTTTTTGATTTGCATATATTCAAGTATTTGAAAAATATGTTGTTTTGAATGCTGTTAAAATCCCGGAGACAGTTGAAAGCAAAACAATAATCGCAATGCAAAATCAACAACTTTTCTAGTTGAAATCTGTTCGCGTCGCTTCAAAATGTCAATGAAAACAACATTGATGGTCAAAGCGTTTGGAGGAATTATGTTCATTCGATTTGAGAAATTTATGATAACAAGTGTTTATCTAATAGCGGTGTTGTGATAAAGTTAACCTTGTTTGAGATGAAAAAGATTTGGTGACAAATTAGAAAATGTTAATGCATGATCATCTCGTAATCTTTCAGGTATGCGAAAAATTTTATGCTTCAAATTCGATCATTGATTTACTTCCAGCTGTTTGATACCGATGATGATGTTCATGCATTAGCAATAAAACGCTTTTTGACATGAATTTAATTTATAAAAGTAACAGGAGCGAAGGGATTCAAACTCACAGAACGCGCTGCGATTGAATGGCGCGTTTGAATTGCCGTCGCAAAATTCCAATTCCCAGCGGTTGGTGCACCCAAGCTCATATAAATTGACTAAAATTATCAGTGCATAACTTTAGTTCAACTGTTTGAAGGCATCATTTTAGGTAAATTTAATAATTTCGCTATTTTACTCGCCCCTCCAGGCACTTTTGCTGATTAAAAACGTTTTTCTACATCAATCATTTCCGATCGAATCAGAAGTATTTTTTTAGAATTTAGATCTTTACTGATCTCAAAACAAACAAACAAATAAAACCGATTTATTTTTCAACTAACAGAATTTTGTTTCAATAACCACACCAGTTATTTAAACTAAAATATTTGTTGAAATTGAAAGGTATGTGTCCTCACTAATTGACAGCATTTTTTTTCAAACAGTTGAATTAGTTGTTTCAACCATCCTTTCTGCTAATCGAAAAACAAAAATGACAGTTTAGTTAAAACAACAATCGATTAGTTGTACCAAATTTTAACCAATCGAATTCAGAAAATCAACTAATATTCTGGTTGAAATGTGATCGCGGGTGGTTCCGTGTGGGATTACATCTTAGTTTCTCTCGATGACAATTGTTAGTCGGAGCTTACTATCGGGACACTATTCTAGAAAGATCGAAAATTCAGTTTCAATTAGTGTCAGTAATCAGTGATCTCGGCGGTACTTCCAAAACAACAAAACAAAGTATCCAATCTGCGAACGGCCAACGAAGCACGGATTATGTCCTATGCACTAGGGATCTGTAAACAGTAAACAGCAAACTGAGCGATGAAAACTTTATGGCTTTGGATGGGACCCCGACGATAGCCGTCATCGGCAAACAACTAAACGGATCATTTGACATTTGACCCCGATTTGATTTCATGAGGTCGAATGAGTTTACCGATTTTCATTCTATCGGATAGAGCAAAGTATTATCTCCTTTGATTAGTACGCCTGCAGTCGCTGGATTACAATGATTCAGTCATCATCAGTTTCAAGCAAGAAACGAAGCAGGTTTGTTTTTGGGGCGACGTAAATAACCCCCTGTTAGAACAGAACCAATAGCCACCAGGCTAGGAGCAGCAGTTTCAAATGGGCCAGAATGAATGACGAGATGGTAGAGGTGAGCTGACTATAGATACTGTTATCGTACAACTTTCACCCATTACCAAGACCGAGGACAAACTTTCACTTAATGAGAATTCAATCTTCGTTGTCTGTTTAGGTTGTGCTGTGATAGAAGAAGGTGCGCCAGGTCTCGATGAATTAAGTCATCTCGTTGGAATATGTGATATGATAGGATATTTTAGGGTGAGCTGAAAATTGGGTTCTGATTTAATTAGTGGTGTTGTCAAAAATTTGTTTCGGTCACACAGCTTTCGATTGCTCTCATTCCTTTGAAGAAACATGGATTCGGACCAGTTTGATGCTAGACAGAATTTTGCTGCTAGCCTGGAGTTCCGAAATTTTTTCCCAACATCAAAGTTAGTCAGATTTCCATCATTACCAGTTTGAGTCGTTTTTGAAAATAGTAAAAATAAAAATAAAAATCAAGACTTTTTAGAATGATGTTAAACTGTTTAGATTTCTTAATAGTCTGTCTATAGCTGAGCAATTCCAGAAATGCTTAGCAGATCATCAGACTCGACCTTCTCCGATTTGGATGAAACTTTGCACATGGCTTCAGTATGGCAAACCATAAGTTTTGAACCGATGGAGAGGTCAATCCGACTCACGACTGATTTTTAAAAAGGGCGTATGTATTTTTGCATATCACGAAAATTGCATTTTTCAAATCCTTGTAACTCGGAAGCCGTTAATTGTACAAAAATTGCGTTCAGGAAGAAATTGTAGGGAATCGATTGGGCTAATATACACTGTGGTTTGTTATTCCACTTTCAAAAAACGTTTGACATAAAGATTATCATTTATTGTGACAATTACCATGGCAACGAATTTATGCTGGAATCTGATCTGATATGTAATTTCTTGAATTTCAAGGACAAGGATATTCGAAGGGAGCATATCTCTCCTGCAGACCATTGCAGACGAGTAATTCAACCTGCTCTTTTGAAGAACAGGATGGGCCCCAATAACTTTTGACAGAATTTTCAGATCGACTAATGACATTCCAAGACAATTTTGATATGGAAAAGTACACACCAAAAGAAATCGTTGAAATTGCTCAGTTTAAATTAAAAATAACTTCTCAATTGTGAAAAACAAACGTGTGTTTCTTTCGAAAAATGCGATGCGTTAATAAGCAAAATTGTCGGTTCTTCGCCACTGAAAACCCTCAATTAATTGAACAGCAGCCTCTAGATGACCAGAAAGTTACAGTTTGCTGTACTGCCCATACTCGCATATTAGTCCAATATCGATTTTCGCCAATATTGAGTTAGCTTTAGGAATGCAAACTATCCTCAATATACTCTCAGAAATTGCAATAAAAGTTGAGGGTTTGTTCAGTAAAATGTGAAAAAAATATCAACTCATGTCTGTCCCATATGTGAAGTACCCGCATATCAGTCCCATCCAGTGTAAATTTCAATAATTTCATTTGTTGCAATATAGGAATAGCAAAGGTGTAGTACCGATATTTCATGTAATAATACCATATTTTAGCATTAGGTAGCACAATAAATAAAATAAATTCGAAAATAGAATTTTAATCGTCTTTTTCTCGACATGCCGATTTTCCATATGGGACGGATATGCAAGTATGGGCAGTGTAGTGTTTATGCGGATATTAAGATTGGGCCATATTTTCGTCAAATGGTGAGATAACTAAGTCCTCACAAGTCCCTATCTCATGCCTCCCCGAGCGTCTATGATGACATTTGGTCAATAGAACGGCGTCGACTGGGTGCTATCGCCTTCTGCGTTAGTAGCAGAATGAGAGGGAGCGAAATGGCTTGTAGGTTGAAGCCCATCCTAAAGTGCAGTGTTTATCATAGTATATTACAACATATAATTCTGTTGTTTATTACATCATGTATTATTATTATTATTATTATTATTATTATTATTATTATTATTATTATTATTATTATTATTATTATTATTAGAAGAGCGTAACTTACACTGCGACATTAACTGTTATATTGTATCATAGCATATTATTTCACATATTATCGTCTTACACTATTTTATGTTATTATATACTATGTTGTATGGTATTATACTGCATTGCATTATATCATATTATATGGTATTATATTATATATATTATATTATATTGTATTCTATTATATTATGTTATATTGTATTGCATTATGTTGTATTATATTATATTATATTATATTATATTATATTATATTATATTATATTATATTATAGGGTTTATTATGAGTAGTACTACGTTCCTCTGCGCAAAACATAAATTTGTTTTCCTTATAAGTTATCATTTTTAAAGTAAATTTTAACTAAATATCAAGGTCGTCACAAGGTGAGCTTGGTCCTCACTTGTTCCTGTTTTATGCCTACACGTATATCTGTGGTGACAATTGGTCGATGGAATGCGTTGATGGCAGAATGAGAGGATGAGAAATGACATATAAATTGAAGTAATATAATATCATAGCATATCGCAACATATAATTTTATTCATTCTATTATTTATTATATAATTCATTGTACTATATTATGTTGTTTTTTATTATTATTTTCATTATTATATTTATTGTTAGTATTATTAATTTGTCATCAATAATAATAACATATATTATTTTTATAGCTGTGGATATTATTATTGTTATTAGAAGAGAAATATTTTACTTCCTGCAGTATTGCGAAGATAGAAGAGCATAACTGACACTCTACATTAACTGTTATTTTATATATTGATTTATAATATATTATATTGTATGACATTGTATTATATTATATTAAATTAAAATATATTATACTATATTATGTTATATTATATTATTTTGTAGTATTTAAGTATTATTATTATTATTACTATTATTATTATTATTATTATTACTATTGTTACCATTATTATAATCTTTATCATTATCAGCTAAATTTTCATTTCCATACTAAACATTTCACTTTACACATATATTATTAAATTGTATCATATTATATTACGTCATATTTTGTGGTATTATATTATATTACATTGTACTATATTATACTACATTATGGGACAATGTTTGGTATTGTTTTATATAGTATTGTAAGGTATTTTTTTAATACACAATTAAAAGTGTATTATATTGCATTGTGATGTATTACATTTTTATATTTTATGCATAATAATATTTTATTATATTCAGTGTCGTATAGTGACCAAACTATATTATAATATATTATGGTATATTTTACTATATTATGTCACATAACATTATGATACTATTATATTCATCATTAAATATTATAGTAGACTATAATACACTGTACCATACGATTTTGCACCGTTTTATACTATATTGTATTTTATTGTATTATACTGCCGGAAATTATATTAAAGTGTATTATGTTACATTATATAATACTATGCTCAAGTACATTGTAAGGGAAGAGGGATGGGAGTGCATCAGGGTATCTTACAAGTGAATGACTGGATGAAGGAGTGAAATGTCAACCCGATTCACAGGGGAAAGCTGTGTGTTTTCCCCAGAAGGTCTGAAATGAGTAAGACGCACCCTTCTAACAAACAAACCATCAGGCAGGTTTAAGCTGGTACAGCGAATTCTTTTATTATATGGCCGGATGTTATTGCTGGAAGGCGCCCATTTTGGCCTTCTTAACAGCAGTAATATGAAAGTTATCTGATAATCAAATTCGGATCTACTGTAAGTCTACCTGCATCCACTGGTAATGCCTTGAACTGATGGTGGCTTCACACATACATAACATAACAATAATAAATATTAAGATTGGGCCATATTTTTTCCAAAACAATGATGGAGTAACGAAAACTTGTCATAGCGATCGTTATCGAGCTATGATAAATGACCTTCGTTCGTGAAAATGGTTCGAATGGCTACTGGTTTCAACAGGACGGTGCAACATGCCATACAGCTCGACTAACACTAAAAATATTTTTTATGGGGTGGTATTTTAAATCCAAGGTATACGGTGATACGACAAGAACTATTGCAAAACAAAAAGTGTTCTGTAAGTAGCAGAAACTTTACGTCTGCTTATCGGTTCAAATTGAACTGCCGAGTATAGTACTAAGCAGTTCAATTTGACTGCTCTGCACTGATGAGTCAAAGACGAAACGTAAAAATAATAATAGTTGTTTGTGCCCTACCACAAAATTTGGCTAACCCCTAAATGACAAGAACTATAGCGCAACTCAGAGACAACATACGACGTAAAATCGTTGCCATATCGAACGGATACATTGGTAAAAAAGATGGAAAACACCGAGAAAAGTTCACATTTTTACTCAAGGCAAAAAGTGGCCATTCACGAGATATCATTTTCAAAATATAACTGTAATGTATCTCCTTGAATCAAAATAAATTATAATCGTAATTAAATTATATAGAAATGTTTTTTTCAAATATTTTGTTCAGACACAAATGCTTCCACTTTAAATGGTCCACCCTGTAGTTTTATAAATATAGGGGTCTCATCTGCACCTTGTAATGACAAACAATTTAAAACTATGTTAACCAGGCTCTTTTTCGTTAAACTGAAATAATAGCATTTACAAGAAAATATTGTAGTTTTTAATGATGAATAACTTTGTATAATATGAAAAACACTTAGAAATTAAAAATAAACAAAAATTGGCTTCAGGAGAGTCTTAAAAAAAAAACTTTTTATCATGAATTCAACTATTCCCCTAAAAATTACCTGTAGCAAATATCTTTAAAGTAACTTTCGGCACAATTTTGTCTGTGTTACTTAGCCCCTATGTAGGCCCTGAGCTAAGATAATATTTTCAGCTCACTTTTAGGAGATCTAATCACATAAATGATTTTTTTTTTCAAAAGATGGCGTCTACCATTCTGAGCAACTTTGCTGAAGACACTGTACCTCGAAAGCTACGTGTTAAACATGTCATCAATTAAGAGTGTGATGGCGTCGTACCAATCGGGTCTTGTGTATAACCCTGGTAAGTATTTAGGTTGTACATCGCAACCAGATTTAATTTCGATCGAGTCCGGAGGTGAAAAATCTCAGTTTTGACTTCAAACAATCACCAAAAATTTAAAAATATTAAACAAAAATCGAATAGAAACGTAGGGTTCTAAAAGAAAAACATCTACTACAACCAAAATTCACAAAAATTGTGTTTTTGTTTCATCTGTTAGATTCTACCTCCCCCTTAATGCATGCCAAAATACGATCACACTTTTTTAAAAACCAGTTATAAATCGAACTGATTCCCCCGTTTGTGCAGAGAAAATGGTTTGCTGTACTGAAAGCGTATTCAAAGCTTCACTTAATTCGAGCTATGTGAAGTATGATTATTTGTAGTGTAGTGTATTGTTTGTGGCCTGAAAAGTCGTTCAGGATTTCATATAATACTGTTACTAGTAAGTGATAACTGAATCACTTGTTTTATATATGTTATCATGAAAACAAAGTCAAATGTGAACATTTAGGGGTTTTGTTGGTTTGTGCAAAAAGCACATATTTTGTTTCTATTTCTTCGCGTTTCGCCTTCGGCTCGTCAGTGCTTAAAGCAGTTCAAATTGAACTGCCATCTCGTGCCTCAAATATGTCAGTCGGTGTTGAATAGTCTGGCTACCTAGAGTTTCATTGATTCAAGGCTTCAGTTTTTTTCAAGGCTACCTGAACCACTAACAGTCTTTTTAAAGACTAACAATTAGTCAGCCTAGCTCAAGGCTATACAAAGAGTGATATTAGAGTGACTAAGAAATTAATCAGCCTCTTTTACGGCTAGCTATTCAAAGAACTATTCTTCGAACTAATCAGTCTTTATTAGGACTACTCCAAAATCAGTCTTTATCAAGACTTTTCCAAACTAGGAGTCTAATCGAAGACTAATTTAGCCTAGTTAATTTAATTTAAAAAAGTTAATTTTATTTAAAATTTCATTCATTTCAAAAATGCCTGCATCCAACCGGACTGGCAACAAGCGTAAGGCTAAAAATAATTCAATACGGAATAAATCACAATCCGTTATTCAACATTTTTCCAATAACATTCACGATCTGAATGTAAAAATAAAATACAACGGACGGATTTCCCTTCCGTTGATCCTATGCCGTCTAACAATATTTACGAGAATCTTCCGATTGTAGCGACATAGAAGAAAATTCTTCAAAAATTCCCAAAATGGACGCTTGTCGTTCTGGGAAGAAACAACAATCTATGCCACCAGTGACGGTGATGATTTCCGACTTCAAAGCATTCCGGATTGAGCTTTCTACTTTTCTCCCGGAAGTAAAAGTCTCATTTCAAATCGGACGAAGAGGAGAATGTCGAGTCTTGGTTGATGGATTGGAAGATTATGAACGTTTCATCCGATGTTTGTCCGTGAAAATTCATAAATTTTATTCATATGATATAAAATCAGACAGACCCTTCAAGGCTGTCTTGAAAGGCTTATCAAATGATCAAAGTACCGATGAAATTAAAAATGAACTAAAAGAATTGCTTGGTTTTGCCCCTTCCCAAGTAAAACTTATGAAAAAAAGAGCGCATGGTACTTCTAAACCACGCTCTGGAATATTCCATGAACTATACCTAATACACTTCAATCGAAGTGATGTAAACAATTTGAAAACTTTAGAAAAAGTACGTTTTATTTCCCACATTAAAATTCATTGGGAACATTATAAACGGCATAATCGTGTTGCAAACTTAACGCAATGTCGTCGTTGTCAAGGCTTCGGCCATGGAACCAAAAATTGTTATATGGATATACGGTGTTTGAATTGTGGTAAATCGCATTCGAAAGACTTTTGTCCAATGAATGAAACCACTGATAAATTTTCATGTTCAAATTGCGATGGAAATCATAAATCCATTTATTTGAAATGTCCTGTCAAGGAAAAAATTTTAAACGCTCGTTCGCTTAGATAACAAGTTAAATCAACGACCTTAAATTTACATAACATACCTGAAAATCAAAAAACCGTTACAAATGCCTAATTCTTCTAAGGCACTTATTTATTCGAATTTGAAACAAAAAACATGTATGCCTTTCAATTCGTCTTCTATCGAAAACAATTTATTGTCAGGTAGATCGATCTCGTCATTATCTTCTTCTATGGTCAGTTACGATGGTATAACTGGTAGAAATCTTCCACTTAATTCTTCTAATGTAAATAATCAAAACATAGGACCGTCTTGCAGTTCATCTTCTAACGAAAACAATTTATTAATAGGTAGATCGGCCATATCATCTTCTTCTAGTGGCAGTCTATCTACAAATATTCCTTCAATGCCATTCGCTTCTTTAAATGAAGTTGATTTAGGCGATATAACTGAAAATAAAATGATCTACCTACAAGATCAACTTTTTCAAATGATCATCCGATTGAATTCGACTTCATCACTTTTTGAAGCATTTAAAATCGGATGGCAATTTTTAAATAATAGTATAATGAATTTTAAATTTAACATTGAATTTTATAATTTGCTCAAAGTTCACAAAATTCATATTGCCATTGTGACAGAAACTTTTCTTAAGCCAAATGTCAAATTGAAAAGTAATCCACATTATGTGGTTCATCGATTTGACAGGTTTACTGGAATGGGTGGTGGAGTTGCCATTTTTGTCCAACGGCAAATTAAACATCGAATATTACCTTCTTTAAATACTAAAGTTATTGGGAATCGAAGTTGAAACCATTCATGGAATTTATTTCATCGCTGGATCATATTTGCCATTCCAATACACCGGCGAACAATTAAATTTCTTTAAAGGCAATTTTCAAAAACTCACAAGATATCGACCGACATTTTTCGTAATAGGGGACTTAAATGCTAAGCATGTCCAGTGGAATTGTAGGCAAAATAACAGTAATGGTAAAATACTTCATAATCAACTCTCAGCTGGTTACTTCACAGTTCTTCATCCCAGTAATCCTACTTGTTTCTCTTCCGTGAAAAACCCGTCTACAATTGATCTGGTTCTAACGGATCAAAGTCACATTTGTAGTGAACCGATTACACATGCTGACTTTGACTCAGATCATCTTCCTGTAACATTCAGACTTTCCAACGAAGCTTTAATTAATCCAATTAGTTCTATATTCAACTATCATAGAGCTAATTGATTGGATTACAGATCTCACATTGAAAATCATGTGGATCATGAAACTATTTAAGAAAATTCTGCGGACATCGACACAGCAATTGACAATTTGAATCATTATATTATCGAAGCTAGAAATCTTTCAGTTCCCAAAGCTCAAACTAAATTAAATTCTCCTATCATCGATGACAATCTTCAACTGCTCATTCGGTTGAAGAATGTTCGTCGACGACAATATCAACGTTCTCGTGATTCTGCTATGAAAAACAAGGTTAAGGATTTACAAAAAGAAATTAAACATAGATTTACTCTTTTGCGAAATGAAAATTTCGCTAAAGAAGTTGAACAAATTAAACCATATTCTAAACCTTTCTGGAAACTTTCTAAGGTTCTGAAGAAACCTCAGAAACCAATTCCTGCTCTCAAGGAAGGAAATCAAATACTTCTTACAAATGGCGAAAAAGCTCAAAAACTTGCTCAGCAGTTCGAGAGTGTCCACAATTTTAATTTGAACGTTGTGAGTCCTATTGAAAATGAAGTCTCACTGAAATATGATCATATTTCAACCCAAGTGTTATCACACGATGACATTATTGAGACGAATGTTAATGAAATTAAGTCAATTATTAGTAAACTCAAAAACATGAAGGCTCCTGGTAATGATGGAATTTTTAATATTCTTATTAAAAATCTTCCCGATGCTGTTGTGAGACTCCTGGTTAAAATTTGTGTTTTTCATTAGCTTACTTCCCAAAAAGATGGAAAAACACTAAAGTAATTCCTATCCTCAAACCTGATAAAAACCCAGCAGAAACATAAAGTTATCGACCAATTAGCTTACTTTCTTCTATCAGTAAACTTTTTGAAAAAATTATCTTGTTGAGAATGATGTCTCATATAAATAAGAAATCAATTTTTTTACCAGAGCAGTTTGGATTTCGTCATGAACATTCAACTACTCATCAACTTGTCAGAGTAACGAACATGATAAAAGCAAATAAATATTCTGGGTTATCCACTGGAGTTGCTCTTCTAGGCATAGAAAAAGCATTCGACAGTGTTTGGCACAAAGGTTTAATAGCAAAAATGTCTGATTTCCAGTTTCCTATTTATTTGATCAAAATGATTCAAAATTATTTAACTGATCGTACTCTTCAGGTTAGCTATCAGAATTGTAAATCTGAATTGCTACCCGTACGAGCCGGTGTTCCGCAGGGTTCGAGTGTAGCTCCAATCTTGTATAATATTTTCACTTCTGATCTTCCAAATCTACCCGTTGGTTGTCAGAAATCGCTATTCTGTGACGACACAAGTCTGTTAGCCACGGGTAGAAATCTAAGAGTGATCTGCAGTCGCCTACAAAGAAGTTTAAATATTTTCAGTGATTATCTGTCAAAATGGAAAATTAAACCAAATGCAGCAAAAACGCAATTAATTATCTTTCCTCATAAGCTAAGAGCTTCTTTTCTAAAACCAAACAATAATCACATTCTAAAATTGAATGGCTTGGAATTGACATGGTCTGATCAAGCTAAATACTTAGGTTTAACGTATGACAAAAAACTCACTTTCAAGGATCACATTGAAGGAATTCAGGCAAAGTGTAATAAATATATTAAATGTTTATATTCTTTTATAAACAGAAATTCTAAGCTCTGTCTAAAAAACAAATTGTTAATTTATAAACAAATTTTCAGACCAGCCATGCTTTATGCAGTACCAATTTGGTCAAGTTGTTGCTCCACCAGGAAGAAAACGCTTCAAAGGACTCAGAATAAAATTCTGAAAATGATTTTGAAGCGTCCTCCCTGGTTTAGTACAAATGAGTTACACAGACTCACAAATATAGAACCATTAGATGTAATGCCACATAATATTATAAGCAAATACCGACAAAAATCGATGCAATATTCAATTGAATCGATTCGCTCTCTGTATTAGTTAGTAAGTTAGTATATAAGTTCCTTTTCCCCATTACACAATACAAGTAGGTTTAGAATTTTCCCTACACAAAAATCTCAGAATTGCGGAAGCAAATAATGTCCTCATGGTAATAACCAAATCATATATATAATAGGGCTGAAAAGTCACCACTTGTGGCTGAACACCCAATTTAAATCTTAATAATTTAATTTTAACTCATATTCCAATAAATAGTTATTTAAAAAAACTGACCCATTTTTTTCTAATTTTGCATACACTTTCTACATATAAAAAACCAGACCCAAACGTTTTCCTTTTCGTTGTTTGTTACTTTGGGAAGGTTTAACAGCTACAAAATGGTGCCGCCTTCCCCCCTTAATGCATGCCAAAATACGATCACGCACTTTCTAAAAACCAATTATAAATCGAACTGATTCTCCCGTTTGTGCAGAGAAAATGGTTTGCTGTACTGAAAGCGTATTCAAAGCTTCACTTAATTCGAGCTATGTGAAGTCTGATGATTTGTAGTCTCTTATATATTCTTTGTTGTCTGAAAAGTAGCTCAGGATTTCATTTAATAGTGTTACTACTAAGTGATAACTGAGCCATCTTTTTGCCTTTCTCTATAGAAAGGTATTAGAATTGCTGGAAAAACCGACTTTCGAACGGAGCATCGGAGACCCATAGTGTTATATACCATTCGACTCAGTTCGACGAGATCGGAAAATGTGTGTGTGTGTATGTGCACTTTTCGAAGATATTTTTACCGCTCAATTTTCTCAGAGATGGTTGAACCCATTTTAACAAACTTAGGCTCGTTTGAAAGCTACTGTCGGGCCATTGATCAAGTCGAAGACCAAATGGCTGTGACTTTTGGTTCCTGAGATATAATGGTATAAGTGACGTAACCGACAAAACGCAAACAAACGTTGCCTATTTATATGAAAACAGTGATGCTAATCTAAAAAAATCCTTCTTAGTCCACTTAGTGGAATTTTTATAGATCTTGAAAAATCACCATAGGGCGGAGTACATGAAATTTCCGAAATCGAGAACAAAAATTTGATGCCAAAAGTCTCAAAACTGCATGAAACGTCGAGATTTAGTGTCATCTCAAAAAAATTTTTTTTGACAAAAATCCACTTTTTGGGAATTCCCAAAAAAGTCGATTTTTTCAAAAATTTTTTTTTTGAGATGACATTAAATCTCGACGTTTCATGCAATTCTAAGCCTTTTGGCATCAAATTTTTGTTTTCGATTTCGGAAATTTCATGTACTCCGCCCTATGGTGATTTTTCAAGATCTATAAAAATTCCACTAAGTGGACTAAGAAGGATTTTTTTAGATTAGCATCACTCTTTTCATATAAATAGGCAACGTAAATGCCAAGCGCTTGATTGGAAAAACGATACCGAGTATGTGACATAAACACAGAAGCTTGCTTTTGTGAACCACTCGAATCAATCTGAATCAATTGGTGTCAAAATTAGTATCCGAAATTATTTAGTAAAAGTATGAAATATATTTTCATGAGACTGTTACGATAGAAGAGAAAGGCATTATCATACTACTAGGTGGATCAGGAAGGGTTTTTTTATATATGTTATCATGAAAACAAAGTCAAATATGTAACAAATTCTCTTTTTAATGTATTTGTAATATAAATATGTCAATTTGCTTTAAATTTGTCTTGGCCATCGATCGGAGAACCGTGATCTGGAATGCGCAACAGAGAATTCCTTGCCATATTGTCAATTAGATGGATTCCATACCCGTGTATTAGGATTTCTATGTAAAACCAATTTATGTCTAACTAACTAATTGAATTAAGACCAGATTTGTCAGCTTGTCAGTTACTGCGCAGAGTGCTGTCGAAAAGTTTAATACAGAGCTTCGCATAAGTTTCTGTTCCATTTTAAGCATTTAATATTTGAGCGGTTGAATTGCCCAGAATTTGCATACGGATTAAAAACAAAAATTGTTACTGTATAATATGCTGTTATCAATTTCATTTTAATTATAGCAGAACCTTCAGTTAACAAGCAGGCAGCTCAGCTCCCTCCCATCGTCGAAACAATTTATGATGAACCGTAGTTCGCATACATGAGAAAAAAAAACGTCATCACCGATCTGTCAAAGGAACTCACATTTTCGTGAAAGGCTATCATGAACGTAAATTAGCTCCCTGATAGAGAGGGGAAAACTTTTCCCATCAAGATCCGTCTCAGCACGACAAAAACGTCGTTCTCGTTTTAGTCTCGTGGAGCTTAGTAATGTGTGTGTGTGCACCCGTATGAAAGGCGTAACCGAGGAATTCTCCTGGCGATGCACTCCGTGCACCGGCGACCGATGATGCAGCTCGTCTTCGAGAAAATTTTTCACATATCACACAATTTCCGAATAGCTCAACCTCTAGCAGCCTTTCCCTGCACCCCGGGAACAACGTCGATGGAGTGAAGTAAAATGCTTTTCTCCGGTTGAAACCTTCGGGGTCACACTTTATTGATATTTCCGGGCACCGGAATCCCGTGATCGCTCCTGTGGGTAGTGCCGAGCAGGCAGACTGCGAAACCCGGAACCGCTCTCTATCTCGCTCTTCGGATGGTATTACGTTTCGAGAAATTGCGCGAAAATGAACGACGGCTTTGGGCTCTGGTTTCGCATGTGAGCCAAGATGTGTACTCAAGTGTGTATTTATATGCAAATTATAAGGATGATGGCGATGTTGATGGGGACGATAGAGCCCGTGATACGGAACCAGCTGCTGCGCGTTGAAGCCGGCGAAGTGCATGCAGATCAAGTTGGTGTGGGGTGGCGTGAGGATGTCTTTTGCTGTAGAATTTTTGCTCCCCGTTTTATCTTGATAATTGTGTGGCCTGAATATGCGGTGGAGTTTTAATTTAGTCTAAAGAAAACTGATGAACTTACAAGAGTTATTGAAAATTATGTTCCATTTGAAATTCTAGTGGATCGGACTACTTGAGGCGGGAAACATGTATCAGTTGCGAGTGATGCTTTTTTCTGTATTCCGTTTACGGACGGTTGTCTTTATCTGACTCAATCAAGCATAAGAATTACGATTTATAAAAGAAGGATTATGACACACTTGACTATGGCACTGGTCAGAAAGTCGTGCGATTGCAATTTGGAAAACAAATTTGCATCTCCGACGAATGACGATCAGAGCCTCTGAATCTAATGTCTTCTCTCATCTCGAACTACATCCTACACCAGCACAATTGAATTGATTCAATAGCGTAAGCTCAGGAGCAAAATAGAAACGTCTCTTCGATTGCTGTGGCTTCTATTAACAGTAAGCACATCGAGTGCAGGCGACAAGGGCAATTACAAAGGGATTTTCTGTCACTAATATCAACTGTTTCCTGTACCGTTCCGTTCGAAGCAGTCGGTTTATAGCTCTGCTTGTCAGCTGTATGTATGTAACCGGATACGTCGAATTACGTTCCGAGAATGTCGATTGTGGTGTAAGCCAGGCAATTGTTGAAGCAGTAAATTGAAATCAAATACTGACATACCGTGAACTATCGAATGGTGAGCTGTTTTGGCACGCCCGATTCTGCTCAGAAATGTATTCAGTCGAACTGTCTGCACTTCGAGACTAAGTGATTACTCACGAAGCGCAATCTTCCGTAGGAATGCATGTGGTTAGAACTATGAAATCGAGACCGAAAGTTCTACCTGGAAAGGCTATCAATATCGTTATGGTTTGAAACAATACTGTGCGTTTAATGTCATTAAAAAGGTTAAACAATAAATGTCAAATTTTTTGTTCTTGAAATATCGATTACCAATAGCGCCTCTCTCTCGTACACGTGGTCTATTTTCCACGCTGTAACTTTTGTCAGACTTCACGGGTTTGACTAGCAAAAATGGAAAGAAAAAATCATCTTCCATCTACTCACTTCTTCAAACACATGTAGGCGCACACGGGGGTTTGTTCATTACACGACCAAACATCAAAATATGTTTTTTTTGGTGTGTTTACTCGACCAAACCAAATAACATCCAACGAATTCGAACCGGAGGATGCATTAAGTAATCATGTCATATCACATGAAACGAACCCGATGAAAGCTTTCCAACCAAATCCGATCCACAAATCTAGGCGTTCGGGGGTGAGGAAGCGTGGGGGGGCTTTGAAAGGATTATCGAAACGTGTACATTTTTCCAATACCCTCCCGCTCCCCCCGAATGACCACTCACTCCGATGCATTCACACCAAATTTCCCATGCACACAAACGGGAACCGACTCCGTGGACCGTAGTGTATCATCACTAACCACGAGAACCGGTAACCGGAAATGTTGCAGCAGCTCGGCGGATGGACTGTGGGTCGATCCGAAAAAAAAACCATCATATTTGGCGCGTTGTGTTTCGGGATTTTTGGCAGTCGATACATAAATGGATTTGATAATGAAGAATTGTCGGTTTTGGGCATGATTCGATTAATACCAGAGGACACTCAATTTCAACAAAAGTTTATTTCTAAATTAGAAATTCATTTCATGGATTTGGTTTCTAATTTACTTGAAATGCTTGGAATTCTCGAGGAAGCAGGAGTCTTTCATAAAAGATAATCAACAGTTTGAATGTTAAACAGGCTCTGTGAATCGAAATCATGCAATGTTTCAGCCGTTTCAGCCGACTACTTCTGCTCAAGATGTGCCCAAATGGTTTTGAATCTCGAATCATTACGTTGATCGGCAGAGGAAGCATTCGGTGTTCAAACTTCGTAATTGATCTGTACTTATTTAGGAACCAAAAGGATCTTTTGAAGCAATATGTAAGTCACGCAAGGACGTGAAAATTCAATTCAATTTTTTTGGCTGCTCGGCCATCCATGGAAGTTGACCATCAATGTCAACTTCCCTCTTTGAGCAGCCTAGATAGCCGTGTAGTGTCGGTAGCGGTTTCCCAACTGGCTAAGAATAACGCTACGGTCCACCTGTACCGGTGGTATAAGTTCACCAAACAGGTAAGCCGTGTGGCATCCGGCGGAATTATTTTTTTACCAAGAATTGATCCACTGGTTTCCTGTTCCATGTTGTAAAAGGCAACAAAAATAGGAACTCCTAAGTCAAGGTGTATTTCCGTGCCGATGACTGAACGGCTGCAGGAGGTTAAATAATGCAGTCGTGAACGGAATATCTTGGGGTTTTCCCTTACTGTGTTAAGCGAAGCTCTGGCACAGTGGACGACTTTTTCTTCGCAACTCGTGGGATTTAAATGATTAAAACATTTAAAATTTTTTTTACATGGTTCGCTATAGGCTATTATAAGCCAATATATTTGGTTTATTCTAGTTGTTGTAAGATAAGTGCTGGAGATGGAGTGTTCATTACTCTAATTGATAATGGTTAGAGAGGCACAAATCAATCTCCAGCATAAACGTACAGCAACTACAAATCTATCCAGACTTCTGCAAGAAGGTAACACTTCTATAGCTTTGGTTCAAGAAACATATTTCCAAAAGGGAAACTTCTACGTTGGAAAATTGTTAAACCCAGTCTTTGTTGCCTTCAACAAGAACGGTTTGACTAATCCACGTGAAATGCCTCGAGCATGCATACTTGCAAATAGTGCTCTCGATGTGCTCTCGATGAGGTTTGTCCACTTCGGATTGTGCGAGCTACTAGAGGAACTCCTTGGTGGAATGCTGAACTTGCTAGACTAAGGAAACTATGCAGAAGAGCTTGGAACCACCGACGCAGAAATGGGTCGGAGGCATTCGTGTCGGCTCGAAGGGCTTACAAAAATGCTCTTCGATCGTCTGAGCGAAGTGGTTGGAAAAGCCTTTGCACAAATGTCTCTAGTCTCAACGAAGCTAGCAGGTTAAATAAGTTACTTTAGAAGTCTGAGGACTTTAAAGTCAGTTTCTTAAGAACTTCAGATGGTGAGCAATTGTTTGATGATGGTGATGTACTTCACTATCTTTTTAACACTCACTTTCCAGGATGTATGCAGCCATCACCGACAGCTCTTCCCGAGACTTCTTCAGGTAGTTAGTTACGATTCTTGGGCCCCTTAGCTCGAAGCGTTATGACGATTGAATCGGTCAAATGGGCAGTTGAGAGTTTTGCTCCGTACAAGCCTCCTGGAAATGATGAAGTTTTCCCAGTGTTACTGCAGAAAGGGTATAAACATTTCAAACATGTTTTGAAGAAAATACTTACTTTTATTCTTGCGACAGGCAAGCAGAGATTAGGAAGCTGAGTGTCTGTGGGTGTCCTCAAGGTGGTGTACTATCCCCACTTTTATGGAACCTAGTCGCTGATGGTTTGTTAAATAAACTTTATGACCTTGGATTTCCGACTTATGGTTTTGCCGACGATTATCATAAGCATTAACACTCTCTATGATTTAATGCAGCAGCCCTGCGATCTGTTGAGCAATGGTGTTGTCAGGTTGGATTATCTGTAAATCCGGGCAAAACATCAATGGTGCTTTTCACTCATCGTAGGATAATTACAGGAGCTCGTTCGTTGCAGTTCTTTGGTTCAGAGGTCACTGTGGTCGATCAAGTTAAATACGTCGGGGTTATTCTTGACTCAAAACTGAATTGGTCTGCTCACATTGATTTCAGGATTAAAAGAGCTTGCATGGCTTTCGGCCAATGCAGACGAGCTTTTGGAAAATCATGGGGACTCAAACCCAGATACATTCATTGGATCTACACAACTATCGTTAGACCAATTTTAGCATATGGATGTCTTGTATGGTGGCAGAAAGGAGAAGTCGCGACAGTTCAGTCAAAGCTAAATCTTTTCAAAAGGATGGTCCTAATGGCGATGACAGGAGCATTCACGACAACTCCTACTGCTGCTCTAGAGGCGCTAATGTGCATTAAACCACTACATGTGTTCCTAAAACAAGAAGCATTATCTTGTGCATACCGTCTTAAGCTTACAGGGCTTTGGAACAGTAACCCATTAGATTATGCTACCAACCACACTCGCTTGTGGTCTCAAATGGTTACGTGGGATGAGTATTTACTCGCTCCTAGTGACCTAACTCTCACATGCAGTTTTCCTTTCAAAACATTCAATGTGAGCTATTCTCTTCGTGAGGAATGGTTGACTGCTTATTTGGAACGACAACTTGATGAACACATAGATTGTTATACGGACGGTTATCTGTTGAATGGTCGTGCTGGTGCTGGTGTCTACTGTCGTGAAATGAGACTAGAGCAGTCTCATTCACTTGGTAGATACTGTACTGTGTTCGAAGCAGAAGTCTACGCGATTCTGTGTGGAGTACAATCGGCACTTCAGCAGAGGATCTGTGGTAAGCGAATTTATTTTTGTTCCGACAGTCAGGCAGCTTTAGAAGCACTCAGTTCGAATGATTCACGGTCGAATCTAGTGATCGCATGTCGAACTCAAATTGAAGACCCTAGCATCTCAAATGCTGTTTACTTCTTATAGGTACCCGGCCATTCTGGTATTACTGGAAATTAATGGGTTGATGAGTTGGCTAGAGCTGGTGCAACGAATGATTGCGTTGGTCCTGAACCAGCTTTACCACTTTCAACTAGTTGGATAAAGCACAAGATTCGTTCTTGGGCTGCATCCAAATATGCCAGCTACTGGCGCAGCTTGCAAACTTGCGCTCAGACAAAAGAATTTTTATCAGATTTAAATCTGAAAATGTCTAAGTGTTTACTGCATTTTTCCAAGCACCATTGCTGTGTTCTGGTCAGAGCTCTGACTGGACATTGCAAACTCAATTATCACAAGGCTACTATTCAACGTGCTGAGTATTATTCGTGTGATTTGTGTGAATGCGATTATGGTACTTCATATCATCTGATATGTAACTGTTCCGCATTGACGCAACTACGTATCCGGGTTTTTGGTTCTCCATACATGGTTGAGTCTGTGTATGCGGAGCTAGAATTATAGGATATTCTCTCGTTTCTCACCAAACGTGGTAAGGAGCTATAGTCAGAAGGGTTCATCGTTCTGCCTGGAGTGAATGAATCCTTTCTGTATTCACCTTAAATAGGGTTTAGCAGATTGTTTGGCATCCCCTATGGGATACCGAATTTACTTCTGCTCATACATACTGTGAATCGTTCTGCATTCTTCCGTAAGTGCAGAATGGTGTCGCTTTTGTAAAATCTCCAAATCCTCTCGGGGGTTGGAGGTTTTATTAACAGCAGACTGTTCGGGACCTCGTTGAGGTTCAGAATTTACTTCTGCTTCCACTAAATGTGATCCCCAGCAGATTGTTCAGCATCCCTTAGGGGTGCAGAATTTACTTCTATTGTTATGTGTTTTCGTGTTGTCAATTTTTCCCATCCTCCTAGTCGAACCCTTACCATTTCCTTTCAATCCTTCCCTCTTATGTATCGGGAAAATGATGCTAAAAACAAATTAATGGCAAGGCACAAATATCGAGGGGAACGTGCCATTTGAGCCAATTTGTTCTGATTCCTGATTCCTGAACCAAAAGGATCTTTTGAAGTAATATGTAAGTCACGCAAGGACGGGAAAATTCAATCACCGCCCTGATTATGTTTCACTATACATCATCGGTCCATTGCGCTCTCAATTATAAATAACAGAGTCACTCAAACTCGTTCGGTATCATCAGACCCTGTCAGCTTGGAGCGAAATCAATGTTCAGTTCAGCAACGCCATCGCACGTCATCACATTCAACATATCATGTCAATTGTATGGGTGTGCAATGCTGCTATTTCGGCGCACGAATTTGACACTTCTCTCCTATCTATGTACGAGATTCGATACAGACTCGCCTGAGGGCGCAATGTTCGCAAAAAAGTATGTTGACAATAATTCGTTCGGGAAATGTGAGAACTGGATATCTTGTTAATATGGTGTCTTTGGTATCATACTGCGTGCGATGTGTTACTTGAACAGTTTTTTCTCTGATACAACACTGAGTGGTTTGCGCCACATTTTACTCACCGGCTTTGGGTTGTTTTATTCTTTTTGTCTCCAGAGAAAATTCTACTTTCTTTTCGAGCGGAAACAAGCAAATGGACTCATTATCTGTAAGCTAACGCAACATAACTTGAATACATTCAAGATTAGACACTTTATTAGACACTTAATTTTCATATAAACCTTTTTTTCACTTTATATTTCAGGATACTCAACAGGGGGGGGAATAATTGAACAAAGAGTGAATATTACTTGCGATTTTTTTTTATTGCGATGATAACTTCTTCTGGAGCATCGTTGCGGCTGTGTGAAACATTAGTCGACTTGTTGCAGCTGGCTGGAGACGGGGCTCAGATGGGGGTAGTAAAGGACTCTTACTCGGCAGATGACGATGACGAACTATGGACTCCGGATGCGGCAGCAGCTCGGCCGTTGTTGACGGAGGCCTGCGTTTCGCGGTACTGCACGCACTTGATTCACCTACGAGTCTCTAACTTTGAGTCGAGTGGGATTAATAACGTTTTTCGGTCTGAACTGCCATACCCTACTTGGCAGTTGGGTAATGGCGTTCGTTGGCGTCCTTTTGACTTGGACAATCACTGGCCGTTTGTGTGCACTCGCGTCGTACGTATTATTCATGAGCTGTTCAACTAAACCGGTAACCGAGACGAGATCGAACGAAAACTAGTGAACGTGTGGATCGTCCGAACGGTCGGATAACTTAATCCATCGATCAACTTTCCGCGAGAACAATTATTACTCATTTTTTAACTTTTATTGCAGAAACGCGTGGTCACATTAGACGTGTGACACGCTGCTGCTGGTCTTCACTCCTCCGGGCAGGTTAACTAATACCGTTTTCGTTTATTGATCAGAGCAGCCCGAGAGCTGACCCAGAGTCACCAAAACAACTTTTGATGAGTTTGTTTTAGCAACCTGGGATCGCTCTAGATCGGACTCCAATCGCGTAGTTTCGCTCTGAAAATTTTCTCGAGTCGCACCACGAATCTATGTGAGTTTATTGATTTTTTCTTTGTTATATGAGTTGTTGTTTAGGGCGCGTACCACGTGTTCGTTTTACTCGGAGTCAGAGTTGCCCGCGTGTAGGTTCTAAAACGAAAACGGTATAAAAGATACTTGATACCGCCGGCTCGGACCCTTTTATCTCCTCCCAGATCTTCCCCGCTACCACCCCCATCGAGTCCGCCTAGAATCATACAACTCGATGACAATGCTACAATGACGATGATGATGACAAAGAACAGTATAAAGACCATCGACGATTACATTTTGTTCTTTTGGTTGGTATCGATTATGAATTTGATTTTTTATAGACTTTTGATACTAGTGCTTGTTTCCTTATTTTGATACTTTTGAATGTAAATAGTTTTTTTTGTTTATTGCATAATAAATAAATATGTGAATACATGTGAGTAAACAAATAATATCAGGTGTACAACTTTGCTTCCGCCGTTTTCCGATAAGTGGCTGTACCGGTTGAAGTGGGCGAAATACATACATAGATGATAATGCCTTTAAAGTGAGTGTGTACAGTGCCTAACGAATTGTCATCGTCGTTTCAGTGACAGTTGTTCTTGTTTTCGTATTATCCACGCTCGAAAATGTCTGTTTTTGTGCCCAATGCTCGCCATTTGTGGGAAGTTTTAGTTTTCTGGCACAATTCGAGAAAAAATGCTGCTGAAGCGCATCGAATGCTTTCAGAAACTTACGGTGATGCTGCTCTGAGTAAAAGAACGGATCGGGAGTGGTTTCAACGTTTTAAAAATGGTGATTCCGATGTCGAAGACAAATATGGTGGTGGAAGAGAAAAAAGCTTCAAAGATAAACAACTAGAAGCATTGCTTGATGAAGATTCGTGCCAAACCCAAGAAGAGCTTGCCGAGTCGTTGGGAATGAGTCAGCAAGTCATTTCAAAACGTCTCAAGGTCCTGGGTATGAATCAGAAAGAAAGAAACTGGGTGCCGTACGAGTTGAAACCAAGGGAGATCGAGCGCCGTCTATTTGTATGTGAGCAACTGTTTTAAAGACAAAAACGTAAGGGGTTCTCACATCGAATCGTAACCGGTGATCAAAAGTTGGTTCGATACGATAATCCTAAATGCAGCAAGAAATCATGGGGAAAGCACGGGCACGAATGTTCACGGTGCCAAGTTTATGATTTGTATTTGGTGGGATCAGCTCGGTGTGATTTACTTCGACTCGGTGTGATTTACTCTTAAAACCGAGTTAAACCATTACAGGAGATCGCTACCGAACGCAACTGATGCGCCTTAGTCGCGCGCTAAAAGAAAAGCGGCCACAATATCAAGAGCGACATGACAAAGTCATCCTTCAACACGACAATGCTCGGCCTCACGTCACAAAAGTGGTCAAAAAGTACCTGGAAACGCTGAAGTGGGAAGTCTTGCCCCACCCGCCGTATTCCCCAGATGTCGCCCCTTCTGACTTCCACCTATTTCGTTCGATGGCACACGGCCTGGCAGATCAACATTTTCAATCCTTCGAAGAGTTGGAAAAATGGATTGCTTCATGAATAGTGTCAAAAGAGGACTCCTTTTTTCGAGCCGGGATCCGAAAAAGCTGTGGAGCTTTTAATTTTGGAAAAAAACGGCGGAAGCAAAGTTGTACACCTGATTTACAAACAATTAAAAAATCTATAAACAAATAAATAAATATGTACATAAATGAATAAATAAATAAATGTATATACATATATATATATATATATATATATATATATATATATATATATATATATATATATATATATATATATATATATATATATATATATATATATATATATATATATATATATATATATATATATATATATATATATATATATATATATATATATATATATATATATATATATATATATATATATATATATATATATATATATATATATATATATATATATATATATATATATATATATATATATACTCATTTCGCCGGATTCCACACGGCATCTAGGCTGGTTCTGTCCGGAGAAAGATAATACAGGGTCCGGCACTCGAAGTGTTACCAATTAAAAAGGCCATAAATTCAGTTTGGAAAATTACTTTTACTTAATTCAAAGTACAAAATGTGTAAAAATAATACAAAATTCAGAATCAATTCACTTTTGCTCGATATGACCACCTTTTGCCTTGACTTGATGACTTGAGAGAGCGAAGGAGTTGCTTCGTTTGGCCGAAAGCGGTCAATTTCCGAACATTGTATTTTCTGACGAGAAAATTTTTCCAATTGAGCAATTCGTAAACTCTCAAAACGATAGGGTTTACTTGACCGTTCATACGAGAATTTGAGTCATCGATTGGCCACCAGGAGGCAGTACCCGCAACAGATAATGGTTTGGGCCGCTGTAACCGCAAATGGGCGCTCTCCAATCGTTTTCATCGAGCCTGGCGTCAAGGTAAATGCGACATATTATCGGGAAAGTATTCTGGAAGTTGCTTTGAAGCCGTGGGCAGACAAACATCTCGGTGGCAGACCATGGACGTTTCAGCAGGACTCGGCACCGTCTCACAAAGCTCGAGTGAACCAAGAATGGCTGAAAAACAACGTTCCGAACTTCATCACGTCCACACAATGGCTCTCGAATTCACCAGATGCGAATCCAATGAATTATTCTCTTTGGGCCATTGTTGAGAGCAAAGTCCGAACTAAAAGATACACCAGTATCGAGGCGCTGAAAAAAGTTATTGTCCGCGAGTGGGCCAAAATACCTGCAAGTCACATTCGGCCAAACGAAGCAACTCCTTCGCTCTCTCAAGTCATCAAGTCAAGGCAAAAGGTGGTCATATCGAGCAAAAGTGAATTGATTCTGAATTTTGTATTATTTTTACACATTTTGTACTTTGAATTAAGTAAAAGTAATTTTCCAAACTGAATTTATGGCCTTTTTAATTGGTTACACTTCGAGTGCCGGTACTATCAATCAATCTCTTAGTGGACCCCAGCCAATATTAAAATTGTCATGCATTCGCAATGACTCAAACATCGTTTTCAAACATGTACTTATCAAATCCGTTCCGAAAATACCCACATTTTAAGGGGTTTCAAGAAATATCAATAAACCGGAAGTCGCCACCTTGGAATTCAGAACCACCTCACACATCATTTTTTGACATCTACTCATCAAACCCGTTCTGAAATTACCCATATTGTAAAGGTTTCAAGGAATATCAAGAAACAGGAAGTCGTAATCTTGGATTTCAGAATCGCCCGAACAAAATTTTCCGGAATCCACTCTTTAAGCCCGTTCCAAAAAATCGGAAATCGCTATCGATGTATGCCAAAATCTCTTTTTACGAAGTAGGTTCGTAAAAAAATTTACGTTATTTGGGATTTGATTCGTACAAAAAAGATTACGTTATTTGGGATTTGGTTCGTAAAAAGAGTTACGTAAAAAGAGGTAACGTATAAAAAGTGTTCGTAAACGGTTTACGTAAACTTTTTTTTACGTTACCTCCTACTTAACCTACTTCGTAAAAAGAGGTTTTTGCATATAAGGAAAATCATTTCCCTTGCAATATAGGTATTTTCGGAACGGAGTTGATAAGTAGATCTCGGAAAACGATGTTTGAACTGGTTATGAAATCCAAGATGGCGACTTCCTGTTTCTTGATATTTCTTGAAAACCCTTACAATACGGGTATTTTCGGAAAGAACTAGATTCCAAAACAACCACAAATATCTTTTCATTTCGGCACCTACACACCAAATCTGCTCTGAAAATGTCAATATTGTGAGTATTTTCAAGGAATATCAATGGGCGCAACACAAAAGTTCATTGACTGGCTTTGGTCTTACTTAAGTGGTAGAGTCTTACGAGTCAAGCTTGATTCATGTATGTCATCCTCGTTTTCGAACATATCAGGTGTACCTCAAGGCAGCAACATGGATTCACTTCTGTTCTCGCTGTTTTTTAATGACGCTATTTTGCTGCTCGATAGTGGCTGCAAATTAGTTTACGCCGACGATTTGAAACTTTACCTTGAGGTACGCTCTATTGACGACTGCGTGCGTCTTCAAAAGCTTCTGGATGAATTCGTTATCTGGTGTCGAATGAACTGGCTTATCGTCAGCATAGCAAAATTTCAGGTCATAACATTCCACCGAATTTCGAATCCATTACTTTTTGACTATAAAATTGACGGACAAACGCTTCAAAGAGTTGATCGTGTTAATGACCTTGGTGTTATGTTGGATTCAAAACTTACTTTTAATTCTCATCGTTCAACATTAATTACAAAAGCGACTCGACAATTAGGTTTTATTGCTAAAATTGGACGGGACTTACTGTTTGAAGGCGCTATACTGCTCGCTAGTTCGGCCTGTACTTGAAAATGCTAGCATAGTTTGGAGTCCGTATCAACTAGCTTGGAGTTTACGAATTGAACGTGTGCAGAAAAGATTTGCTCGATTCGCTCTAAGGAATCTTCCCTGGCAAAATCCGCTAGATCTTCCACCGTATCCCGATCGCTGGCGCAGAAAAATTCAGCAAGCAATTATTTATGCAAAAATATAAAACGGCGATATTGATTCATCGAAGCTTTTATCTAGTCTTGACTTCCGTGCATCACAACGGTCGCTACGTTCTACTAGTTCACTTCAACCGAGATTCCACCGAACGACGTTTGGATTCTATGAACCGATAACAGCATGCATCAGAATATTTGGGACGGTTGAACATCTCTTCGATTTCGGCGAACCTACACATAAATTTGCGCAGAAAGTGTTACGGTCCACTATTTTATAACTTGACTACATTATATTCATTAAGACCTTTTATTGGCGGATGAATTGGAGAAAAATAAATAAATAAATAAATAAATAGACCGGAAGTGGTCATTTTGGATTCGGAACGACCACAAACATCGTTTTCATGGCACCAATTCCTTTCTAAAAATACCCATACTGTGAGGGATTTCAAGGAACGTAGATGACACGGGATCACGCCATCTTGGATTTATAACGACCCTTAACACTGTTTTCCGGCACATTTTCATCAATTCTTTTGGAAAATACCCATATTGTAAGGGTTTTCAAGGAATATCGAGAAGCCGGAAGTCGCCATCTTGAAATTCAGAATCACCTCAAACATTGTTTTCCGATATCTACTCAATCCCGTTCCGAAAATACCCATATTGTTAGGAGTTTCAAGCAATATCAATAAACCGGAAGCTGTTATCTTGGAGTTTGAACGAGCCCAAACTTCACTTTGTTGCACTTACTCTTCACATCCGTTCCGAAAATAGCCATATGAAGGGCGGTTTCCACATTCTTTACACTTTTTTGACGAAGTAAATTCCAAATAACGTAAACTTTTTTTTACGAACTACCGAACTCCCGTTTAGTTCGTAAATGGAGGTTTCGGTGTATTGAGCTGAAAATTAGTCAAATTGTCAACATACAGGAAGCTGATGGTTGGGTAGGATTGGACTAAGTTTTTCTGGCTCTGCAATTCGTATTTGCTACGGAGAAGGCTTGAGTGAATATTTTCTTTTCATTTCGGAACTGAACTAAAAAAGGAACTCCATTTGATATTTGAGTAAAAGTTTGAAAGATTAAGACGTAACTTTGTGATCTTAACACCTTTTAAGGCCGTTATGTCATTTACTCTATAACGAAGTCGTCTTCGGTGCGAACACTAAAGTGTGCTCGATATGGAAATAAGACTCTTTCGAAAACCTTGCTGACCTTGGACTGTTTAAAATTTCATACAACTTACTGAAACAATCTTTACAACACTTATCACACCTGGTGCTGTGTGAGCATAAGGTTTCTTTCCCACGGCACTGAAAACCGTATAGACAGTGCATTGATTTTAAACCGTTTGAGTACAGGATTTTCCTCTCGGTCTAAATGAAAGAGAAAGAGTGATGAAAGTGGACGGATGATAATTAAAAAATCTTGGTTCCTTTCTACGTTACATGAAAGTGGCAAGCTCGTTCCTTCTTCGGCATCGCGAGATACACACATACTCACATACAGTAGGGCAGCACTTGTATATGAGGGCATATGTTCGGCTTCGTCTCAATCTTGCTAAAGTTAAACGCTGTGAAATCCCTGCGTTGAAAGAAAAAATAAAAAAAGGCACATGTGGAGTGTGTGAAACGTGAGATGGGATATCGGTACACCCAAAACGAAGCTCGCACTTCGACGTCATTCTGATGTTGATTGCTTGTCATTGACTTTAGTGCCATGATGCACGAGATGCTTTCGTACTTAAGTGTTTCCTGAATGGTTGGAGAATAGTTTTTTTTTCGTATAAGATAGAGAATGACGATTTTTCACATTTCAAGAGTTAGCTTGCAAGAACAGGATGGTTTGCATTTGATTAGTCCTTGGCATCCTGATATCTTGTGGAAATGATTATGGAATGATTCAATCCGGCTTATGGTTTCAGAACTACAGGGTTATAATTGTAAATATTTCAATTTCAAGAGCGTTTTAATATAGGTAATTAATTTGTGTTCTACGCATGTATTTGTGATGGTTTTTATGCTCAGATCACAGCATGCTGCGCGTTTGGCTGTCAGCTTTCGTTTGTTTACTTGTTTGTGCGGTTGAAATTCTGCGTTTTCAAAATGCCGCATATTAAAAAGGAAGTGAAAATTAAGGTTCTGGACATATGGCTAAGTGAGCCGGGTATTTTTATGCGAAAATTGGCGAAGCGATTTATAATTCATCATGTCAGTGTTAAAACCATCATTAATAAGTTTGGGGAACACTATTCTTTGGATGAGCTACCAAGAAGAGGCAGAAAACCCGGTTCTTCCAACCTGAAACTGGACCAGAATGTGGTATCTCTAATCATGAAGAACAAATCAACGTCAATACGTGATTTGGCCAAAAAAGCAGTAACGAGTGTCGGAATGATCCAGCGTAGCAAGAGGCGAAATCACCTGAAGACCTACAAGAAGCAGAAAATTTCGAAACAAAGTGTAGAACAGAAGAAGCGAGCAGCAACAAGGACCCGGAAATTGTATTCGCGTCATTTGCAGTGCCCGGATGCAAGCGTTTTGATGGACGATGACACTTATGTAGAGGAGGACTCAAAAACCCTTCCTGATCCACAATATTTTACTGTCGTCATTGGGGAGAATGAGATTGATGCGGACAGGTCGATTCAAGTGAAGAAATTCGTTCGAAAAGTACTGGTATGGCAAGCAATATGTTCCTGTGGTTCGAAGTCAACCATTTTTTACACTACCGAAACTATAAATGCAGAAATCTATCGATCTGAGTGTCTCCAGAAGAGATTGCTGCCTTTATATAAGAAGCATAGTATACCTCTACTGTTTTGGCCGGATTTAGCGTCGGCTCACTATGCCAAAACCACTCTCAATAGGCTTCCTGAAAAGGGTATACATTTCGTTGAGAAAAATATCAATCCACCAAATTATCCTCAACTTCGACCCATCGAACGTTATTGGGCAATCGTGAAGAGGGTGTTCAAGAAGACTGGTAAGGCAGCTGGAAACATACAGGGGTTCAAACAATTTTTTGCTCAAGCGTCCAAAAAATGCGATGCAACACTTGTCCGGAACTTGACGAAGAGCGTTCGATCAAAAGTTTGAAAATTCGTGAAGGAATTAAATTTTGTCCGGTTTTCATTTTGCTCACGTTCAACTTCGTACAATAAAGGATCGATTTTTAGTTTTATATAAAATATCGTTTTTTAACATATGAATAGCTTATATTCTGCCGCACAGTCCGAGCCGCGTGCGACGAAGATTGGAGGGGTGTTTTTTTTTCAAACTTAGAAATAATAATCTCTTTTTTGTCGTGAATACTTACGACTTACTTTACTAAGGGGTGCCTTTTTAAAATTAGCCATATTGAAGAATGGGCAGAACTTAATCGTGAATATCTCGACTTGTATTAATGGTAGCAACATAATTCTTTCACCATTTCATCAAAAAAATTATCAGGAATTTAGGATAATATGTTGAACAGTGTGAAATAACCACAAACAACTCACAAATGAAGCTTTCTCAAACTTTGACAACAACGCGGAAAACTCTTTACTTTCGCTTGGGTTTTTTCGCGCAAGGACGACGATTTTGAGGTAGTCAGGCACATATCTTCAACTGAACGTTATAAAAGGGAAACCGTGGTCGAAAATCGATCATTTCTTCTTGTGCGGATGGAAGCAGACGTCGGGGCGAGAAGACGCATTCAAACAGTGGCATCGGAGAGCGCACCTTCTGCGTGGTTAAAAACCTCAAACGCTCAGGTCGTAGTTCTCATTTGCCGTCCGGTTGTCAAGGCGAGAAGACGCATTAAACCAGTTTCGCATCATTTTACACTGCGAACGGATGTGTTGCGGTTTGTACGCAAAGCTAGTTTCAACTCAAACAAGAGCGATTGCATCATACAACCAGAGCTCATGCTCGTTTGCATTGAAGAGAAAGAAAACGAAAAGTTTACAACATTATATAAAATCAGCAATTCTAATGGCTCTAAATGTTATCTAAAGAACTATTAAGATTACTTCTTTGCAAATCGAAGGTAAAAATCACCAGTTTAGTGAAAATCCAAAATAATTTGATTTGCTTCGTGCACTTTTCGCTGTGTGAAAATCGTTCGAAAAAAATGTTCCGAACTGTGCTAAATATCGTAGAGAATTCCACAATTTGGTCCTTCTAAAAGGCAGAAATGAATCCTGTACAGTATCTTGGTAGTTTCTTTCAATGAAATATGCAAAATGAGATAATCGACGTCAAAAATCGTTTAAAATTCTAGTAGTGAAAAGGGGGAAAGTTTCACAATTCACACAATCGATCAACTATTAATTCGAATTCGAAAGTATAAAGAAATTGTGTCAGTTTTATTCGTATTCACGACATCCAGTTATGTCTCTGACATAACACACCCATACTTTTTTCTGTTCTTCTTTTAACTTTTTTTATTTACTTTTATTACTTCACAATTAAGGTTCTTACACAATGACGACGAACTACACAATGGCAGAAAAATCTTCGCAAAAAACTGTTATCACTTGCTATCTTTTCTCGGAAACACTAAAGTGAATCTACGCTTCTTGTGCTGTATGTTTTGTTCACGAAAAATAGTTATTATCCCTCATTGAATGTTTCTTTTTCCATTTGCTACCGTCAGGCTATGTGCTGACAAATCCGATATTTTCTTTTATTTATCACTATTCAAAAACTGCTTTCATGGTTTTCTGTCAGCCACATTTTACGGATTCTTTTCCTACAACGATATTGTACACGGAATGGTACTACTTGAATATTGATTATTAACACGAGAACGACCTTTTTCGTTTTAGTGTTAATCGCAAAATGAATAATGTTTTCATTTCGTCCTAAAATTTCACTGACTACGCTCTAAACTATGACGACCGTGGCTTGCGACTCTCTGAAAACTGATTGACGGACTACTATCCGTACACTATCCGAGAACTGACTGACCTGTCTACGGGTCGACGCCCGAGACCTTCGGATACTCTTCCCAACTATGGGTTTTAAGGCTCCTAACATTTACTTTCGGGTGAAGTCCGAAGATTTTAGTACAAGCTGAGCTTGCGATTTTAAGTAGAAAGTTCATCCGACTTTCTCCCGAAGTTCTACCAAAAGCCGAGACCACTGTCACTATGCCAGTGACAGTGACTAGTGTCCGTGAAAATGACTTTGTTTCTACTACATCGCTGCAATTACGCTAATATGAGGGTTCGCTTGACGAGTTTCCTTCATAACTTCCTACCTTTTTACTAGCAAATTCAAAGGAAAATTTGCTAAGGGCGCAACACATAATTTGAAAGAAAAATTTGTGGATATAAAGGGTGATTTTTTAAGAGCTTGAGAACTTTTTTAAACAATAAAACGCATAAAATTTGCAAAATCTCATCGGTTCTTTATTTTAAACGTTAGATTGGTACATGACATTTACTTTTTGAAGATAATTTCATTTAAATGTTGACCGCGGCTGCGTCTTAGGTGGTCCATTCGGAAAATCCGCTTTTTTATCGACAAATTTTATTCAGCGATGAGGCTCATTTCTGGTTGAATGGCTACGTAAATAAGCAAAATTGCCGCATTTGGAGTGAAGAGCAACCAGAAGCCGTTCAAGAACTGCCCATGCATCCCGAAAAATGCACTGTTTGGTGTGGTTTGTACGCTGGTGGAATCATTGGACCGTATTTTTTCAAAGATGCTGTTGGACGCAACGTTACAGTGAATGGCGATCGCTATCGTTCGATGCTAACAAACTTTTTGTTGCCAAAAATGGAAGAACTGAACTTGGTAGACATGTGGTTCAACAAGATGGCGCTACATGCCACACAGCTCGCGATTCTATGGCCATTTTGAGGGAAAACTTCGGAGAACAATTCATCTCAAGAAATGGACCGGTAAGTTGGCCACCAAGATCATGCGATTTGACGCCTTTAGACTATTTTTTGTGGGGCTACGTCAAGTCTAAAGTCTACAGAAATAAGCCAGTAACTATTCCAGCTTTGGAAGACAACATTTCCGAAGAAATTCGGGCTATTCCGGCCGAAATGCTCGAAAAAGTTGCCCAAAATTGGACTTTCCGAATGGACCACCTAAGACGCAGCCGCGGTCAACATTTAAATGAAATTATCTTCAAAAAGTAAATGTCATGTACCAATCTAACGTTTAAAATAAAGAACCGATGAGATTTTGCAAATTTTATGCGTTTTATTGTTTAAAAAAGTTCTCAAGCTCTTAAAAAATCACCCTTTATAAAGAAATGGGAATTCCTTTACACCAACTCATAAATCGATTTTACATTTCGTCTTTTACTCATCAGTGCGTAGCATGTTGAACTGATACGCACTGATGAGTCAAAGACTAAACGTAAACTTAAATCTACAGTATCACATGTCTTTTCTTCTTTTTATTTATTTTGGTTATTTATTACGGCTCAGAACGGAGCCGGCTCACCATACTTTTGTGTAACTAGTTCACTGTTTTTGACTACTGGATCTCGTTGATACAGTTTTCCTTCCGGACAAGGCAGTCTCATTACCATCTAGTGAGTATTGATGTTTTTTTTGTAGAAATTAATATTGTAGGGTTTCTCTGACTTGCTTTAGTTATCTGGATCGAATTTCCAGTTCGGGAGTAACAGAGTAAATCTACAGAAGAAAAAAAATGCGCACTCGATCTCCTCCACTAAATCGATTTTCTTCATCTTATAATTCCATAGTTTGCTATCGAATTTTATCCCCTTTCGACTTCCGGTTTTGGAGTAACGTGGCGAAATTGGCAAAAAAGTGCACTCGATTTTCTCCGAGACCGTTGGATCAATTTTCCCAAACTTAGGTTCCTATGAAATCCCATCCCAAACTTAGGTTCCTATGAAATTACAATCCCATAAAATCCTATCGAATTTCATCCGGATAGTCTACATACTGTTAAGCATACAAATTTCAATTTCAAGAACCTATTTCTGTACATGATTCTGAAAAATCGATCAAAATACTTTCAATTAGCATTACAATTCGACAGCCCCGCGACAAATGCTAATGACAGTTTCTCTTTGTTTACATTTTCTTTTACGATTTACCGCACTGATTTTATATTTGACGCCTCAATCATCGCAAAACTTTCAAGGTAAAACCACAATCTTTCGATTTATATTGGAAACTTTCGAGAATTTGCAGTAATGGCTCCGTAATAATCAAAAGAGAAAGTAAACAAAGAGAGGCTCTCATTTGCAGTTAGGCCCTTTTGTCGTGGGACTATCGATTTCTTCAATTACGTAGTTAGGGGTTAGTTAATTGACCAAATACATTGATTTTGAGTATACCGGATCTTTGTTTTCGGTTCTAAAAAACGTCGGAAAAGGTGATCGTGTACTGCAAGCCGGAAATCACTCCAATTTTCACAAACTTAGCTTCGAATGAAAAGTGTTGTTTTCCCATAAGTTGGTGTAATTTTAGTTTTATCTGGATTCAGTTTCCGGTTTTGGAAACTACGGGGTGAAGTGTGTATGAACGTATAACCCAACAGTTAAAAATGCAACCGTCAATGCGAAAACGGATTTTTTCTTCTAAATTTGGCTCAACACTAATTCAATTTATTGATTATGTTAGCGATTGATCAAACGAGCTGATTTTAGCTACATCGGTTTCCAGTTCCCGATTCGAAAAATTATGGTCAAAAACTCAAGAACGGAACTCTCTTCCTTTTCTCAGAGACGGCTAAGTCTGTTATCGCAAACTAATAGTGGAAGGTGTTCGGTGGCCGGCAGTGTTCGGCACCCCACCGTAACTTTTGATAGAAAGCAGATAGCGTCATTCCAACAAATGTCTTGTGTGTGTAATAGCAGCACGTTCTTGTTGTGCCGAATACCGGAGCAAGCAGACGCTTGCACCTTTTGCTGCCCTCAAAACAAGTTTTAATTACGTGAAAATCAACACTTTCTGAATATTTATAAAGTGAAATCGATCTATGTCGTGATTTAATACCGGATGTTAGCAATATTTTCGCAACCAAAGTTTTTTTTTCGTAATTTTCAAAATGTCTACCGATTTCGGTTACCGGCACCCCAAAATTGTCAGTGACATGCAGAGATACCAAAAATGCAAATTTATCTGTAAATTATCAAATTTCGTAGTTAACCTGCACAACTTTTTTCGTCCAAAGACTTTTTACATAGTTTTGAAACTTCGATTGTTTGCCGACACTCGTCAGAATTTACAGACATTTTAAAATTGGCGTGATGATTTTGTTTTTGCTAGCTAAACTTATTGTACTAACTGGCATCTCTGGTGATGTGCAACACGTGGACAAATTGACAGCTTCAAAACATCCGGCATATAAGTAAAAACTTTGGTTGGTTCTCTGGTTTTGTTAGCCATGGCGACTCCAAACAAGTCGTCAAAGTCGAGGAAAATGAACTTTGATGCACTGATAAATGTCCCTAATTAGTGGATAAGAAGCCAATAAATTCGGCTGCAGTAACGTATTCAATGCCGCGAAGCCGGTGGAAGACTGGTGAAATCAACACCAAAGGGGTCATCATCCAAATCATCGGCCAAGAGAGCCAAGGCGAAGGCAATTAAGACTTTTGTCCAAAACGCCTCCGAAAAGAATGAATTCCGTTTTTTCTTTGAATGATTGCAGTCTATACTTATATTTTTTTCATTTTTTGCAAAATTTCTTGGGGTGCCGGTAATTTTTTTTTGAAATGGCCAAAATTTATCATTTTACTAAATTGATAATGAAGTTTTCACAATCAAATGAGTCAATTTAGTTTCTTAATCAGTTGTTAGTTAGGGACTTCAGCTTTCCATTGATGTATATATGCCCTTATAATGTGCACTTAGTCAGAAGTTAAAAACTTAAAATAAAAGGGTGGCGGTAACCGAACACTCTCCCCTACTGAAATGAATGGTTATACCAAATACAAATTATAATACTTCGACCAATTTTCAAGGACACATTTTGCATCGTGCGGTACACTGTCATGATACACTGTCAGAGTGACAATGTACTTTAACGAGTTTTCTATAAAACTAGTAACACTGAAGGGTAAGAATAAGTTCACCATAGTTTATCATAGTGAAAAATAAATAAACAGTTTTTATCTGATAATTAAGATCACAAGCGAAATGTAAGTTAAACAATAATCAAGAATGGTTAAGCCACCATGAATATACTACTAGCTGTATTGATATTTGTAGATTCGTAGGTGTTTGTGTTCATTTTTCATCTTTTGTGCTAGTGCCGGTGATATTTAGACTGATTGTAGCAGTTTAATACAGCAACGATAAACATAAACAAACAAGTTTGTTTTGCACCGTAGCAACTAACATAAAGTGTTGCCAGAAACGATCTCCTTCCACATTTTCAAACTATCGCAATGAAAGAGAGTAATTTGCTAGGCTTACTTTTTCAGGCTCGGGTTTCAGGTTCATTTGTATGGGACTTAGGGGTATTATTATTTGTATTTGGTTATACGGTGCCAATGACATTTTTCCGGTATCCGGCTCCAGAGCAACAGTGTGAAACGTGTTTATAATTTCAAATCGTTGTTTTGAGTAACGATACAAAAAACCGGGAGCGGGTCATTTTACTTAAAGCCGTTTCACCGAAAGTTATTTCGCTGAAAGAGTAATTTTTTTACGAAAGGGTAATTTTGAATACATAACATCATTTATTAGGAAACTGCAACATAGATTTCCTTGCTTCAGTTAGGTCCGAACGTGGTCGGATAGCATACGAACAAAACGATGTGGCGAAGCCGCATTAGCTGTTTTTTTCATCTGCATTCAGTTATCAGAAAATACCGCAAACTATTGCCTGATAGGTACACCTACAAAAATGATTCAAGTCTCTGGATTTCAGGAGTACGATTGTAGGTCAACAAAATTGGAGTTAAAATAATTGTTTTTTTTTGTCTTCATTTTATCAATTCTAATCACGATATTAAGACTAATGAAGAATTCGGCGAAATGATTCTTTCGGCGAAACGGCTTTCGGCGAAATGACCCTGATCCTAAACACAAAAGAGTTTCTCTAAATTTTGCTCAAAACTGTCTCTAAATTGAAAATGTTATGGAAGCTTATGCCCAAACAATCTTTTTTGTTCTTATTCAAGATTCAAACAAAAGTTTTTTTGAAGAATCATTTAGTAATATTGATGAAAACATTAGTTACATAAGAAATTTCAATATTGAAAATTTTTTTAGAGTTGACCTATTTTTTCGCGAACCAATCACAGCAGGCCATAATGATGTTATCCTCTGGATTTCTCGCGCACGGCCAACAGTTTTGACCCTTGGTCTACACCTCGTTTCCTATTCGACTCGCAAGTGGTTAACAGTTCACGTTAAACTGTTATGCCATCTATCAGTTCAACGCTAAGTAACCGTAGAGCTCAAATTCTACCTAAGTTGCAACATTTGTAAAATACATCAAAGTGTATCGTTCTTGCTGACGCATAGATCGGGAACAATTGCACTTCGATGTATTTTGAAAAAGTTGCACCTCCAGTAGAGCTCCAAAATTTTAATACCACTTTCGGGAAACGATTTATCTTTTGCCTTAAAATAGGCGTTTCAGCTATACCCTCTTCAGCCAGTATTCGCTGGGAGCCAAATCTGGTGAATACGGTGCATGTGGAAGCAATTCGCAGTTCAATTCATGTAGGTTTGCCATTGTTTTGATTGACTTGTGACACGGTGCGTTGTCTTGATGAAACACAATTTTTTCCTTGCCATATGCGGTTGTTTCTTTGCAATTTTAGCCTTCAAAGGCTCCAATAACGTGTAATATTCACTGTTACCGTTGTTATTTGTTAATACCGAGGCCATAACCTTTCAACCGATTGTTGTGCTTTCGGGCGCTTTGGAAGAGGTTAATCAGTTGCCGTCTACTCAGATGACGATCGTTTTGATTCCGGAGTGAAGGGATGAATCCATGTTTCATCCATTGTCACATATCGACGCAAAAACTCTGGTTTGTTACGTATAAACATGGCCAAACACTGCTCAGTATCATCAACACGTTCTCGTTTTTGGTCAACAGTGAGCAAACGCGGCACCCACTTTGAACAGAGCTTTCTCATTGTCAAATGCTCATGCCACATAAAACCAACACGTTCTTTTGATATCTTTACGATGTCAGCTAACGCACACAAGTTAACTTTTCGATCATTTAAAACGATTTTGTGGATTTTTTTATGTTTTCTGGTGTTACCGCCTCATTTGGACGTCCAGTGCGTTCTGCATCATCGGTGTCTCTACGACCACGTTTGAAGTCAGCAAACCAACGGACTCTCCATAACACTTTTCAAGCCATTGCTTCGCTTGAACGGTATTTTTTCCATCGAGAAGCAGTGTCAAATTAAAACACGAAATCGTTTTTGATCCATTGTTCTGAAAATAACAAAAGTAGCGCCACTCTTAGCACGATAATTCTAAACTAAAATCTTTTAAAGGTTAGTATTAACCGAAAAAAGGCGACTGCAATAAACCTAGCGACATCTATGTGTTAGGTCCGGGACTTTTCAGCCCATGTGTTAGATCATAATAAAAAATAAGTAGTCTTGTCGAATCCCGCAGTAAATATGGAAAACTGAAATCAATAGCTAAATGTAGAATTCTACTAGCAGGGCTCTACTTTCGATACGAATTACCTACGAAAAAGCTGAAAATGCTTGAACAGTTTTTGCACCAGCACTTTGTTTTGAGTGTCAACATACATATAGATCCATTAGAAGTAGGAAAAGAAAGTAAACGTTGCCTGGCAGTAGCGGTAGCATTACCACTATTTCAAACTGATAATAGCCGGCAAACGTTGCAGCATGTTCCAGCAGAGATTCTGCAAAAGCTAAGAACAAATCTATCCATTACAGTTTAAGTTTTTGTGTTGGGATTTGTAAAACCTCGGCAAGAATCAAAGGAAGAATCAAACATTGTGCAAAGTTTCGCCTAGTTCTTGCGAGTTGGTTACAACGGATTCCTGCCGGAGTTTCTGGTATCTGGATAATTTTGCTTCGAGTTCACCGAGCTCAGTTAACGCTAGTTGAGTTCGTAAAGATTATCGTAAGGTTCAAGAATAGTTTCTAACATGGTTCTTTTCAACAGTTGTTTTAAGTAATACTTTGTTGGAAGCACAAACCAGCGGTGGGACGTGAATCAAAGGTACCTTCTAACATAAACAATTTCACTAATCCACATATCACGCTACCTTGTCATTGGCTGAGTTCAATCTTTCAACCTGTACACCAAGGTGGGAACACAGGTGAACTCTTCTCCCCCGTAATCCCCGATGGGGGTGAATTTTTCATGAAGTATGCTAATAAAAATAAATATAATATTTTAATCTCATTTGAGCTGTCATTCCTGGAAATTGCCGCTGGGAAGGGGGCCGGAGGTGGAAGACAATCGGAAGGTTGTGTGCTGTCTGTATCTCAATGGGGCCTGGTTTTGGCTTTCGCGCTGAGTTATGCCGCAAAGATGAACCGCGTTTCTACACAACGAACAAAACTTCGTTGGGGATAAAATCGCCTCCATTGCACGCGGACCCCGAGAGTAAGGCTCTCACACATTCGCGCTGATACAAAAATGTCCGGACACTGGGGGAAAATTAAACATAATTTTCCACTTTTATGAATTTGCATCTTTTTAACGGGCGCAGGAGAATCATTATTCTTCCACCGCAGAGTCGCTCAGCACCCGGGCGGGGCCGGCAGTCGGACCGGCGGAAAACCCGTCTCCCAGTGCCACTTTTTTTTTTTGCTGTCAAGCGCCCTATCCCGACTTGGTGAAACTTTGTTCGCTCCAGTTGGGATGTGTTACATTAACTTGAAGAGAAAATTAATTCATCTTTGTACCAAGTTTACGTGCGGTGGTTTTCCTTCCATTTTTTTTTTCGCTGACATCAGAAACGAGATTAGGAAGCTCTCTATGCATAGTCGGTGGAAAGTGGAAAAAAAGGAAACAATGCTCACCAAACGGATTACCCTCTAATGATGGTTCTTCGGGCTGGAGGGGTGCCCGTTTACACTGTTGGTTCTCATCCGAGGAATGTGAGTTTGGTAAAAGGTTTGTAATTTCGAGGTGCTCTTTCTGCCTGGAAAAACACACTGAGGGGCGATAAAACGCTCATATAACGTTCGTCGGTGATGGCATGTAAGTTAGACGAAGGTTTACCAGACCGAACAGAATTCGTTGTAGCAAAGTTTCGAGAAAAAAAGATTGGACGCCTGCACAAATCCGTCGGATAGAATGGATGGAATTTTTGAGTTAGAATTTCTCATTCGTACTTTATAGAAAGGTAAAATATTTAGCGTGAAATTTAAGCATCGTGGAATTTTGTGGAAGTTGTCCCACCATCGAAGCTAAGTAACTATTGTGACGGAAATATTCAACCGAGAGGGTTGATGTTTGAGTGGGTATAAACAGTTGTCAGTCAGAAGATTAAAACAAACAACGGAGACTATACGGGCTTGGAATTGGCAGGGTGGAGTGAGTTTTTCTTTTGTGTTGAGGTTTTTTTGCATCGTAGAATATTGATTCGATATTGAAAATACTGGGACGCTATAGATGACAAGATAGCGTGTTGGGTAAGACTAATACCTTTCATGCAACCTACTCAGTTCACAACACCGCACATCTCCGATCTTTACACCTAGTTCCTAGTTCAACTTCATGAGCTTTGTCGAAGAGTGGAAATTGTGACGACTCTTACAGTATTCGCGGTTTCTGAAATCATCATATTTTTTCCAACAGATTAAGTTATGCAATTATTTGGAGAAGATTAATACAGGTTATTAGGTAGGCATACTAAATTGCATATGTTATCATTACCAAGATATAAAAACCTAATTGGAGAATTTTGCGCCAAATCGTATTCGCAGTTTGCAAAACTTTCTTAGATTTGAATAAATCTCGACATGTAGACTTTGTCACAAAAGCCTCTTCTCACTGCTTTTTACCATTTTGTTGCTAAAGAATTTAGGGTAACGGTTACCTATTCCATCTCAGCTTCCTATTCCATTTTATCCCTTCATCTCATAGCTTTGAACATAAATCATATCTTTCAACGTACCTAAACCAAGCTGTGAAACGCTTTAAAATGTTTATTGAGGTTTTTGTCACACTTTCGCATTTAAAAACTGGTTTTGATTCACTTTCCAATTCACTTTCCAATTCAGAAAACATTTTGGTCTCAAGTTTTACAGTTGGTCATGTCTCTAAATATTTACTAATTGATTCGTCTTAAAATATGATCACAATTTCACATGACTACACCACTATTCAATGTTGGATGATTTCATAATAAGGTATTTTCACTTTTCACTTGTTTTTTAATCAACGATCGGAAACTTCTAAAACTACCGTCTAAGCAATAAAAATCTTCAAAATATGAAATGAAAGTTTACACTTAATTTACTTGATGGCGCCATGTTTTCATCTCATTTCGTATTGCCAGATTTTCTTATAATGCCATGAAATTTTTTTTTCTTCTCTAAATTACCATCAACAAATATTTTTCGTATCCGTGACATTAATTTCATTATATTTTTGATATTCATATTTCAATAAAATTGTTTCTGCTGCGAATATTACTAGAAAGTGCGTGTTGAATACTAATGAAATAACCATTATGGTAAATCTAGTAGCACCGGTTTTGTTTCGATATATGTCAACATAACGCTGTTAAATGTGCGTGTTTTATCGGTTGTGCCTCCGATGTTTCCATATTTTTAAAATGGTCAATCCACTCAATGTGGTAGAAACAGGTGGGGCAAACACAACTCTTTTGTGTTAGTGAAATTAACTTCGTTTCTGCAAGTCAAGTAACAGATCGGCTGAAAAGTTCGTATTGTTTCTATGAGAGGGCGCCACTAGAATTAAATCCATACCATTTTCAGTTAGTACCAACCTTCAAAAGATACGTGTATAAATTTGACAGCTGTCTGATTATTAGTTTGTGAGATATTGCATTTTGAGTGAAGCAACTTTTATTATTGTGAAAAAAATGGAAAAAAAGGAATTTCGTGTGTTGATGAAACACTACTTTTTGATGATAAAAAGTGCCGCCGATACCAAAAAATGGCTTGATGAGTGTTATCCAGACTCTGCACCGGGCGAAGCAACAATTCGTAAGTGGTTTGCAAAATTTCGTACTGGTCATATGAGCACCGAAGACGATGAACGCAGTGAACGTCCAAAAGAGGCTGTTACCGATGAAAACGTGAAAAAAATCCACAAAATGATTTTCAATGACCGTAAAGTGAAGTTGATCGAGATAGCTGACACCCTAAAGATATCAAAGGAACGTGTTGGACATATTATTCACGAATATTTGGATATGAGAAAGCTTTGTGCAAAATGGGTACCGCGTTAGCTCACAATCGATCAAAAGCAACAACGAAAAACCATGCTGAAATTGAACGAATTGGGCTTCGAATTGCTCCCTCATCCACCGTATTCTCCAGATTTGGCCCCCAGTGACTTTTTCCTGTTCTCAGACTTCAAGAGAATGCTCGATGGTAAAAAATTTAGAAGCAATAAAGAGGTAATCGCTGAAACTGAGGCCTATTTTGAGGCAAAGGACAAATCGTACTACAAAAATGGTATCGAAAAGTTGGAAGATCGCTATAATCGCTGTATCGCCTTTGATGGCAGTTATTTTGAATAATAAAAACGAATTTTGGCAAAAAAAATGTGTGTTTCTATTAAACAATACGAACTTTTCAGCCGAACTGTTAAAACTAAAAAGCTTTCGTCACACTATTCGGACTATTTGGCATTGAATCAAATCATGTTTATTTTTCTTGTATGTAACTATTTACAAATTTTTGGCTACCAACGCAAGCAAGCCGTGTGGTCTGCACCACCTGATTATATCACATTGAATTAACCTTACAGAAAAATTTCAAATTGAAAACGACAGGAAGCGAAAACGGCCCAATATCGATTCCAGTCGTATTGACTCCAAACTGGTTCTAAGAATATCGTTTGTTGGCTCACAGTTGGCATTAGGCCCTTTTTCAGAGGAATTCTGATATTTTAAACCGGAGAGTGTAAAAATAAGTTAAATTTTCGAATGATAATACTAAAGAAAATACATACAAGGTGAGATGAAAAAACTGCAACAAAGTAAAACGCCATAATTTTTTCATTTTTTTTTTAAATTTTATTGAATGAAAGCAAAAAATGTCGGAAATAACATCAAATTTGAGAATCGGTTTAGATTTGTTCGAATTGGCCACCTTTGGCACGAACTATGGCCTTCAAACGGCCAATGAAACCATCACACGCTGCCCGAAAGTGGCTCTGCGGTATTTTGTCCCATTCTCGGCGAAGCGCTTGCTTGAGATGATCGACACTTTGGTATTTTTTAGTGCCAACCTTGCTTTCCAAAATACCCCAGGCACAATAGTCCAACGGATTGGCATCCGGAGATTTTGGTGGCCATTGTGCGGTGGAAATGAAGCGAGGAACCTCATTTCTTAACCATTCTTGGGTGGCGCGTGCTGAGTGCGATGGTGCTGAGTCCTGTTGGAATGTCCAAGGTCTGCGGCCGAAATGTTTGCGTGCCCAGGGCTTCAGAACTCCCTCCAAAATATTTTCGCGATAGATTTGCGCATTTATTTTGACCCCACGGTCGATGAATACGAGCGGCGAGCGACCATCGGCTGTTATGGCGGCCCACACCATCACCATGGCCGGCTTTTGAGTTCTGGTGGCCAACCGAAGTTGCAAATTTTCAGCTGACCTCTCTGGCAAGTAAACACGATCATTTTGTTTGTTTACAAACTGCTGGATAACGAATGGTTTCTCATCGGAGAAAACCAAATTCGGCAGTTCACCACTTTCGGCCAAGCGAAGCAACTCTTTAGCTTTTTCGAGTCTAACTTTTTTTTGCGCATCAGTAAGATCTTGCACTTTTTGGAACTTCAATGGCTTTAGTCCAAGCTCATTTTTCAATATTTGCCGAATGGCATATTGCGATATGTTCAGCTCACGAGCCATTTTTCGGCCACTGCGACGCGGATTTCGTTCAATTCGCTTCTTCACTTTTCGAACCATTTCTGCCGATGTTGCTGTTTTTTTTCGTCCACTTCCTTGACGTCGGGCTACGCTACCAGTATCACGGTAACGAGCGATGGTACGAGACACAAAAGATTTATTCACTTTTAAATGCTGGAGGGCTCTAACGATAGCCACTTGTGGTTTTCCAGCCAAATGCAAAGCAATCACACTATCACACTTGAATTCCATCACAAATAACTTTTTTTCTGAAAAATTCCCACCAAAATGCTTTTGTGCGCTTGTAAATAATATAATGAGCTGTCACTAGAATAAATCTGACAGCTGTGGGACGAGCGGTTTAGAAATGACAGCAGTCTGAAGTTGGTTGCAGTTTTTTCATCTCACCTTGTATTAAACCCCACACTGGAAAAAAGTATTCTTAAAATTTGTAGTCAAATTACAAAAAAAACCTGTTTTAATCCATCTACTGGTGTAATGATGCCTTTCTCATATCAATCATACTAGCATATATAATACTGTGGTATTCTTCAAAATAATTTTTTTCGATTCTTGATAGAAAAACTGAAATCGGTTTGTTTGACCGTCTACTGATTAAAACTATCTAATTGGAGAAGATTTGTGGTCGATTTAGATTTTGTTTACGGTTTTTCGCTCTTTTTAGTGATGGTATAAAATTTTTAACACACTTTACCCTATATTTTCGGTTTCGGATGAAATTTAAGAATCCCATATGGGACTACAAGAACTTTCATTTGAAAAGCTAAGAAATATATTTTCATTTGTATGCACATTTAACCCATAGCTCCGGAACCGATGAAATTTAGGAATTTAGTATGGGACCTCAAGAGCTTCCATTTGAATCTAAGTTTGTGAAAATCGGTTCAGCCATCTCCGAGAAAAGTTAGTGCAAAAAAAAACGTTACATACACACATATGCTCATACACACACAGACATTTTGCGTACTCGACGAACTGAGTCGAATGGTAGATGAGTCGGTTTTCCCAGTGATTGCATATGAGAAAGCAAGACAACCTTCCATTTGTAGCAAGTTGGGTTTTAAGGGAAAAAGGTTTACCAGCAAAAATTTTTTTCTTTTCCAGCACTGATACTTTTTGCTAATGTCAGGCAACTAGCACTAGTAATGTTCTCGCAAATTGAGTTTCATTGGAATCTAAGTCTTAACAGGGTCAATAAATTGAAAGTCCTGTTGTCGTTATAAAATGATGAAGTTTCATGTATTAATGAAGGTCACGACAAGCAAAGATGTCTCGAACTGGGACATTAGATAGTCTACCTTGGGTACGCAAAGAATTTATTAGTTGAGACCTGACATCATGATACTCCACGCATGTCCAAACGACATGATAAATATCGCGATAACCTGCGCCACAAGCTTGATTAGTCTCGGAAAGTCCAATTCGAAGGAGATGTGCATCTAACGTGTAGTGATTGGACATGAGTCTGGACATCACACGAATGAAGTCCCTACTCACATCCAGTCCCCTGAACCATGCCTTTGTCGATATTTTAGGAATAATTGAGTGCATCCATCGACTTAGATCATCTTCATCCCAAGAAGCTTCAGAATTCGTTAAAGGCAATCGGTCTCTCATAAATTTCACCCTCAATAGCACCACGTTTGGCTAAACTATCAGCTCTTTCATTGCCTGGAATGGAGCAATGAGCCTGGACCCAGATTTTAGCGACTTGATAATTATAATTCAATATGTCGTTCAGGTATTGTTTTATTTTGCCCAAGAAAAACGGTGCATTTTTGCCAGCAGCGTTTGAGCTAATGCCTTCAATTGCACTCAGACTATCTGTGACGAGAAAGTAATTGTTTTTATATAATGTGACGAATACACTCAAGCTATAATGAACTGCTGCTAATTCTGCTATATAAACAGATGCAGGTTGTTAAAGCCTAAATGAGACTAAAACCAGTAGTCTTTTCAGTTCGTGATCTGTCCGTGTAAAACATGTTCTTAGAATCAATATGCCTGAACTTACTTGAAAGAACTTCGCGCTGCATGGATGTGTCGAAAAATAAAGTTGAGTCAGAGGTATTTAGAATGCTGACACGGATAGGAATATATCTTGATGGGTTGATTTCCTGTGACATGTGGTTAAAATATACTGTCATGAATCTTGTTTGAGATCGAAGCTCGACTAGTCGTTCGAAATTATTAATTACCATGGGATTCAGCACCTCACATCTTATTAGCAGGCGTGATGAAAGCTCCCAAAATCGATCTTTTAATGGAAGAACTCCCGCCAGAACTTCAAGAGTCATTGTATGTGTCGAATGCATGCAGTCTAAGCAATTCGCAAACAACAATACTGAATTCGCTCAAGTTTTATAATATGAAAGTTTGCAGGGGAACGAAAGCAAACGCATCCATATTCCATCACTGAATGTATCGTTGTCTGATACAATTTTATTAGATCTTCCGGATGAGCACCCCACCAAGATCCTGTTATTGTTCGGAGAAAATTTACTCTTTTTTGCCATTTTGTTATCAGATACCTAATGTGTCCTCTCCACGTGCATTTGGAATCAAACCACACCCCGAAGTATTTGAAAGTCAAAACCTGCGCGATGATTCTTTCCACTATATGGAGCTAGAGTGTGTAGGACTTAATAAGATTTTTTTTCAGAATTTTTACTCAAAAATTTGACTGATTTGTGAAAATAATAATTCAACACTTGTTTTACAATTTATCGCTTTTCCACTATAACTATTTGAAAGAAAAACGGGTTAAAATAGTTTTGCTCTTTTCAAAAGACAGTCTAAATCAATTTTGGAAAGAAAAAACAAAGTATGCGACGTGTCCAAAAAGTTTCCTTCAAAGCTGATAGGGTTCTGCCAACATATGTTCGAGTTGGCGCAAAATTCGCCAATTATGCTAATCCGGGATTTTTTTCACAACTGAAGTTATTTTAGATTATTTGTATAGAATTGCTTCTTATGTAAAGGTTCTGTATAAATTTTCAAAGGATTTCCTTCAATTCGTGATGAGTTTCGATTTCTTTTATGAGTAAGTTCTAAAATTTTGTTGTAGGTTATTATAGTTCATGTCCAAACACCTCGAGAATGCTTACCTCAAAGTCGGTTTTATCATTATGTGAACAAATTTATTGCTTTTTATTTGTAAAATCATATTCCAGTATTCAAAGGATTATTTTACCTTAAACACTAGAAGTTTTGCTAATACTCTCAAATTGTGTTAACTTAATTGTTTTTAAAAAAATATTAATCACAGTAATGTGATTAATGTATTTCTAAAATCGTTCAAGTTAAAACAATTTGAGAGTATACGCTAAACTTTCATTTTGTTTCAAAAAACGTGCTTTTTATCAATCCGCATGTGTTTTTTGTATGAATATATTTTTAAGCGGCAATTTAAAATTTTAATCATTTACTGCTCTGTAATGTCGAAACAGCAAATCGGATCGAATTTGAATCCAAAAGTGTGACAATCGATTGAACATTCCATGATATGTCGAAGTAATTTTCACTTTAGAGTTTACTGTTACTTAAGGTACTTCCAGAGCCGGTATACAGGAATCAGCATAACCCAAACCGATTCGTATGGCCATAAATAAATATAACGAATAAATTTCAATAGTTTTGAGTCCAACTTTAAAGCTTTTCGGGATTGTTATCTTCTATATCGGTTTTAATTTTAAAAACTCATCACCCTGTAATTCAAGAATCGGAAGTCAGAATCGGATAAAATTCATGAAATGGAATGAAATATATTGTCAGCGAATGTTCAGTAATTTCAACAGTTTTCAAATCGACCGCACTCTCTCATGCGTGTCATGTGAATACTTTTACGGTAATTTCATCTCATCGGCGGAAAAAGCCTTATTTGGTTCTGGCAAAGATACCGACAATACTTGAATCTTGTCTTCAATCGTTCTTTAGAAGAAGAATCTATGCTTGCTACTTAACTCAGGCATATACATTGTTAGTATATAAACTCATGTAAGCCAAGTGTAATACTCATGGTTCTAGTGTAATTATAATCAATTACATTAGGATACATATAAAATGTCCGTTTTTGCCTGTTATGCTTTGTGCGATGATTCGTTCAACTCAAGCAGTTAAAATTTTTCCCTCAATTTTACATTTCACCTTGATGGTAATAGCCAAACCATGTAATACTAGGGCTGAAAATTCATCACCCAGCACCCAGCAAAAAAATTTTAAAAATAAAATTTAATTCATAGTGAAATAAATTATACATTGAATAAAATGTTATTTCTTGCTGAACGAGAAGACAAATCTGCTGGGATGCATCTGAAAGTTCATAATTTCCAGAATCTATTCCTGCTACTTTGCATAAAGAATACTATCCATTTCAAATTCCCATCTAGATTCGAGCTGGTCCACTCAACGTCACGATTTGCTTCAATTCACATACTCAGTTGGATACCTAATCGAATCTCCTAGATGCCATTTCACGCACCATGGAAGCTGCCATCGGACATAAAACTGTAGCAGCGAATATATTCTCCTGGCAACCAAATCGGTCAGTTTCCTGCAATGCATCATAAAAAGCACTGCAATAAGTGGACATTGTCTGTTTCCGGCAAATATTCAGATATGTATCACCATTTGCTAGACAAAAGATGGCTTGCCTTTTTCTTCTGCTGCCGGCGGAGCGCCCATCTTGACGGAGAAGAAATATACCACCAGCGGAAAAAAGGGGTGGTCCAACGTTGTTCGGATGCAGTTATGCCACCCGTACCTGTTCCACTTTACGACCACCGTAGGCTGTGTCCACAGAGCAAAAATAGCAATCTACCATGTCCTATTGTATTAAACACGCAACGTCGCACGTCTCTACAGCGCAGACCACCCGGCCATCCCAGGCTAAAAGAATCCTGCAGCAGACGAAGAGCGCAATTTAACTGTCACTTGCAATCAAAATGCAATTTTCATATCTCGTTGGCTGCATCTCTTCCGCTGAGGAATTTACTGTGCAATGCGTCTTCAGTCAGCTTTTGAGACAATTGTAGGTGAAATTGGGAACGATATTTTCAGTGCACTCTGCTCTCACCTACAACCTTTATATGCCGAACGGACTACCGTTTTATAATGTAGTTTGATTGACCATTTTACTGATAATGTCTCAATTTTGGGTTTGAGGCAAAATTTTGTAGCGACAACGAGAGGCACGCCACAACAAACTCAAATGCGTTTTCGACTTTCAAAACAGTATGTCCGATTACCGTACCATTATAATAAAATACGATAAAAACTAGACAGACATTTCCAATGAAGCACCTGCTGAAGAAATGTAAATTAAATTATGTCAAACCAATGAATGTTTGCTCTAGCTCAGACACGACGGGTTGAAAACAGGAAACACAACTGATATTAAAAAGGATTCCTTCCGTCAAACCGTCATCATCGTGTCTGTGGTCGTAACTTGTCCGTCTTGAGCCGCAACAGAAACATTTTCCACTCACTCCACCGTTTGAAGTTCAAATTCCACATCCATTGCACATCGACAAACTGCGGACTCGGCACCCTGCCGTAATGTAGTGCCCGACATTCCACAATCGGTCGGCTTTTGTGGGAACTCTTCGTCCAATGGCGTCCAGTCTCCGGGTAGGATAGGGTAGGGTAGTGGCAATGGTAAGTCACAGTATAGATGTCCGCTCCTCAATCTTCCGGCAATTCACCGCACTCACTGTCTGTCCGGCCGGTCGGCTTCGACTCCGGCTCCGGGAAAGAAAACCGAGGTAGTTGCATCCGAAAGAAGCCTAGAAAGCTTCACGTCCCTTCCCTGCCAGCCTTCCACAAACATCGCTCCCGTTCTGGCACAAAAAGCAATGGGTATTATGTTGCATATTTTGCGTGGCATACATTTTTCATGCCAGCTTGGCTGTGATCAAATATGAATGAAGCTGCAAGTGCACTAAACGTGGTCTGGTGAAATGAAATATTTGCATCGAAAGAGTAGCTCAATGAACCGCATCCCTCGGGGTTTGAGTCGGAAGTTGTTTTTAGCAGTAACTTTACGCAACTCAAGCAGGTGTATTTTCGGAATGCAATTGCCTGTTCTGTGTTTTACGTATGGTTCTTAGAATATTTACTTAACTTTCAAATACTAGGTTCGTATAATTAGTAAAAATGAGAACACTGCAGCTTTTAAGTTTTAATAAATCTTAACATTTAAATAAATAGTTTTTGAAACAGTCATATTTGAATTAATTATCACTCATGAAAAATTCAGTGACTGAATAAATCTCTTCCGAGATTTTCATTCATGAAACAAGCATCCACAAAACTCTGAACCTCGAAGTTCACAAATGATTTTTTTGTGTCAGCGAAACTTGATGACGAATTTTCATCCACGGAAATATCGCTAAAGAGTTAACTGAAAGGAAGAAGAGTATCCGAAGATATTTCGATGCTGAATTTCCACCACTCTTCAGTTCGATACCGAATTGATTCGTGCAAGATTTAACTATTGTATTTTCATCAACAAAAAAATCCCTGCATAATAAATTCGCAACTGAGAAATGATGATTGCGATGTTTCCGATGAACGTGGAGCACCATATATGTACAACAATATTTTTCCACATTCCAAGAAGTGATTATAGCACCGAAATGCTGTTATAATTCCAGCTGGTTGATTACACTGCACTACATATTCAGATTGATTGCATTAAAATGCTATTTAATTTGAATTTGATTTATAGAAGGAACAGGAGCGCACCGTTGTCAGCATGTCCTGAATACACAGCTGGTGCATCGTTCGAATTGGCGTAGTGATAGCTTGCGCTTCTATTACTTCTGCGTATGGTATTCAAACTAAGTTGGCTAATATTTTGAGCATTAAAAATGCCATACTCTTCACTATACGAGGCCGGAGTTTCAAAACTAGCTGCGTAACCTTTTTGTGTCATAATTTTGAACGTTAATAGCTCAGTCATTTGTTGATGGGTTGATATAATTTAACAACCAATCGATTCGGAAACTTTTAACTTAAAAATGTATGACAACGTCGTTTCAGTATTTCAATTGCATACTATTACAAAAACGGTTAGAATCGACCTATGTTTTAACCACCAATCCCAGTTGTCCGAAGTGATGTCATTTTCTTGTTCGGCATAGGAGGCTATGCGTTATGCATAAAAACACCGCATCGTTCAGCGCAGTGTAAAGAGGAATCTATAAATATATGCTGCAAAACATTTCTTTGCCTAGTAGATGCTTGACTGTGAATGAAACAAGTAGCTCGTCCAGTGAGGTGATGACTGGATTGTCGCTATTGCTTACTCTTCACTATACGAGGCTGGGTGTTAATTTAAAAAAATGCAAAACTAACCGCGTAACCTTTTTCTGTCATAATTTTGAACGCTTATAACTCATTCATTTGTTAATTGATTTATATAATTTAACTAGCAATCGATTCGAAAACATATAACTTAAACTTATGAGGTAACGTCGTTTAAGTATTTTAATTGCATACCATTGGTTTGAATGGACCTATGTTTTCACGAGTGGATGCCGACAGAGCTGAAAGTTCCATTCATTCGCTCGCTAGATAGTTGCTTTTGTATGTGTGCGGTGTGTTGATATCTTATTCACTGGTATTGAATACAAGTTAACTGTTCATTTTGATTCTCCGGTAACTAGTAGGCCAATTTAGAACTATCGATAGATTCAGTATAAAGTTGTGTTATGATGATAATCATATATACTTCTTTTTCATTAAATGTGACTAAACACAATAAACTATCCCTCTGCACAATCCCTCAGACCATATTATTGAGCCAAACAATAATCGTGTAACCTAATTGAATAGTTAGAAATTGCTTTAGTCTTATAAAGCATAATTTTTTTTTCTAATCTTGCTTCCAAGAATCTCATAGAAGGGATCCAGACTAAGTGTAGTAAAAACAATGCAAATCGTTATGCAGTATCAATTTGAACAAGTTGTCCCACCAGGGGACGCCCTTTAAAGATTCGGAACTCACATATATAGAATTATCAGACGCAATAAAATATAGTATCAAAGATAAACTAAAGAAACCTTGTAGCTTACACATCTTTTATCATCCGATCTCTACAATCGCATCTACAGGTTGATGCTATCTACACAGATTTTTCAGCGGCATTCGATAAAATAAAGCATCAAATAACAATTGCTAAACTCGACAGAGTGGGCTTTAGTGGCGCTTTACTGGATTGGATGCGTGCATATCTTACTGGTCGCGAGATGTCGGTGAAAATAGGAAACTTCACAACAGTTCCTTTTACTGTTAGTTCTGGAGTACCTCACGGAAGCCACTTAGGACCGTTTCTATTTTTACTCTACCTCAATGATCTCAACTTTTCCGTGAAATGTTTCAAACTATCATTTGCTGACGACTTCAAACTATATCATCCTATAAAGGAACTAGAAGATGCACGTTTTCTGCAAGCTCAGTTTGACACATTCGCCAAATGGTGCCACAATAACAGGATGGTACTAAACGCTTCCAAATGGTCCATTATATCTTTTTCCCGAAAACGCTCAATAATTACATATGACTATCATCTCTTGCAAAATGTCCTCAAACGTGAATCCTCGGTTAAGGACTTAAGTGTTATTCTCGATCACAAATTGGATTTCAAGAATCATGTCGATTATGTAATTTCGAAAACTTCTAAACTCTTAGGCTGCATTATTCGGATCACTAAGAACTTTACCAATATACACTGTCTGAAGACTCTTTATTGTGCGCTAGTTCAATCAACATTAGAATACGCAGCTATCGTTTGGTTGCCTCATTATCAAATCGACATTGATCGTGTCGAAAGTGTTCAACGCAAATTCGTTAGATTTGCTCTCCGCAATCTACCATGGAGGGACCCATTCAACCTTCCTAGTTACAAAGATCGCTGTCGGCTTATTGAGCTAGATCCGCTGTCTGTACGTAGGAACGCTTGCAAGGCTGTCTTTATTGCTGATCTAATTCAATCACGTGTTGACAGTCCTGATCTCCTACAATTGATCAATTTCGACATTCATCGTCGAAGTCTTCACAGCACTTGCTGCTTCTATTAAAGGTATTACTATTACTATTACTATTACTATTACTATTACTATTACTATTACTATTACTATTACTATTACTATTACTATTACTATTACTATTACTATTACTATTACTATTACTATTACTATTACTATTACTATTACTATTACTATTACTATTACTATTACTATTACTATTACTATTACTATTACTATTACTATTACTATTACTTTTACTAATACTGCAAAATAAAATGTAAAAATTGATCGGCCCTCTGGGCCTCGAAAATTTTTTCTAAAGTTTGATTTCTATACCTATTTTTTATATTTATAAAATAATATACAACAGTAAGTGCTGTGATTATTAATGATAATACAAATTAAAAAAAAAAACAACCACAAAGTATGTTATGCAGCTGATTAAAATAAAAATTAGCCAATTTCGCTTGCATATCATACGCAGAAGTAATAGGAGCGCAGATTATCGCTACGTCAATTCAAACGCTGCGCCTGCTGTATGTTTGAGACATTCACAGTGCTGCACTCCTGTTACTTCTATGAATAGCGTTTTATTGGATTTAATCTAAATAGTACAATCAATCAGCTAGAATAAAAACAGCCTTTTGTAGCTATAGTCTCTATTTGGTAGTTGGGATTAATATTATTGTTTATATTGACCACTCTACGCGCATTGAAAATATCCCAGTCACTATTTCTCAGTTGCGAATTTATTCAGTGGAGATTTTTTTATTGATGGAAAAATAATAGTCCCAATCTTGCACAAATCACGTCCATGTCGAACTGAAGCGCAGTGGAAATTCAGCATCGAAATATCATCGGAGACTATTCTCCCTTTCAGTTATCTCTTTAGCGATATTTATGAAGGGGAAAATTCGTCATGAAGTTTCGCTGACTCAAAAAATCACTTGTGAATTTCGAGGTACAGAGTTTTGTTAATACTTGTTTCATGAATGGAAACTTCGGAAGTGATATTTTCAGTCAGTGACTTTTTTTTCTAAAATCTCTTGGACTGTTTTTTTTTCACGAGTGATAATGAAATGATCTTTTTCTGATCGCAATTTTCCCAACTTTGTTTATTTTGATGTGGAACAAATCCTTATTTTCTATATAGCTTTAATTGGTATGCTCTGATCTTGTGTCATGCAAGCTCGGATGGAATCTCATTTCTCAGGCGAAAAATCATTTCGCCTGAGAAATTGACAACTACCCCAGGGTAAATTTTGAGTGCTTAAGATTAATTTCTAATTTATATAAGATGAACTCGATTGATAATGAGAAAAGGTGTATCGCTTCAGCCGAAATCGTAGAATGGTAGAGAAACAACGCTATAAAAACAACTGCTTGCATACAAAAATTGAACACAAGCTTGGAGAAGAGAAACTTAAATATTGATATCCGTATCGCAAATATGTACAAAGATATAATTTCATACATTTGGGATATTGGTGTAATTTCGTCGGCTATAAAACAAACAATAATCGGTGTTGGTTCCTAATCAAGATAAATCTAGTGCACGACGGATTCAGAAGTGTGACAATTGATTTTTCTGTTTGATTGTAGATCATTAGAAATTTTGGTTGCCTTGTTCCACATCAATGGCTCGAAAAACCTCATGATGCTGATCCTTGTAGATTTAATTTTTTTCACGCTACTTGTAAACATTTTTTTCTTTGAGTGATAAGATAACGAGTTTTTGATCTTGAATAGTTTATTTATACTGCTGAGATGTTGCAAACAAAATTAATAGTGGTAACTTTTATTTACCGATTCATTACATTCATTTTATTGTTTTTCTAAAAAAAGCAGTGGTAGTTTTGCTGAGCAATAAGTAAAGTTTCTGCTGATGATTTCGACAATATTGGACGTTTGTCAAATTTGAGAGTGCTGAGCTGTGCTAATCTTGGCAATTGTGGACCGAGACTCCGATGATTTTTGCGTTACGGAACAAATCTGTCTGTTCTGCTCGAATTAAAAAAAATTATTCAGAATTCGAGAGAATTTTGCTGAAAATTTGAGATCTTTGCACTCAAATTAAAAAAAATCACTGTTTGCTATTCACTTTCATTTAAATTCAAGAAATTTCCTATTGAAATTTTTTTTAAATAAATAGAAGAAAAACGAATAAAAATCGTTCTCTTTCTGTTCCATACAGACCCCACAATAAGTACAGATTACCTTCATGTAAAAATTGAACAGTTTTGAAAATGGCAGAACACTAGAATGAACTGAATGAAGTTTTGGAACCACTGTTACATGACTGGACATGGATCTCGTACTTAAAATTTGCAAGTGGAACTGAGAGTGACGTTTATTTTTCGCCATTTTAGTCTATTTTGAGTCAATGAAAATATGACTGTGGCATGTTCCAGCAATTGGTTTAAGGTTAGAGTTCATATTGTATTTCAGGCACATATTTTATTTTCAGCTTATTTCTAGTATGCTTCGCATTTTGTCTTTGACTCTTCAATACACAGTAATTTTAATTGAACCCATTACCTCACCTACCTCATTATCTCTACTCAAACCACAAGCAATTCCATTTCAACACCACAATTCTTCAATGGCTAAGAGTAGTATATATTTTCATATCTCTGATGGAAGTAAAATTCAATTTGATAAAAAGACTGACGAATACAATTACAAATTGAGAGTCTTCGTAAAAGTAACTTAAGAGACGAATGTTTTTCACGATCTGTTAGATACCGATAAAAACCTAAAACAAAATTAAGACGGCTCTACGTTTTAACAAGACTAAAACAATTGATAATTGATAGTCTCCAGACTTTGGAAGTTAAGATTGTGCGCAAACTTTTAGTGAAACTTGAAAAGGAAAGCTGGCGAGTAGGTGGTGAACACAATTTGTCCGCTTCCTATGTCGTAATCATCTGATGGAATGATTCGTCAGTAATACTATCATTGAGAATGTTCCGCTAAGGTAGTTTTTCTGACTTCATATTACTAACTTGTCGAATAAAGTAATTAGAATTCAAAAGAAAAATTCAATCAAATAGTTGAGGTTCCACCTTACGTCTGACCACCGTACATCGAAGCCACTACGGAGCGACCAACACCGCGAATTTACTCCTGACTGTGCACCATCACCATCGTAACCATTTGAAAGAATCCCAGAATCCATAATGTCGCATCGCATCGAAACAACGGTTGGTGCTTGGCTCGGGCAAATATTTTACTGCTGACCCAGCACCGCAGCCGCATTCGAATCAATCGAAACCCTCGCACGGACGAATCAATGCCACTCACTGAATCGGAAAAAGTTCGCTAGGGAAATGTGCAATCAACATAGCACCAGCGTCGCGGACCACCGTGATCCATGGGAAATTAGTCCGCAAATTGTCTTGCAAATCCCAGCGAATCTGAACCAAACTTTCGGGGGTATCGGTCGCCAGCAGCCAGTGCTGGATCTGCCATTTTCCCTTAAGCTCGTGAGCCTTACCTTTGTGTCGTCCATCGCATCGTCCTCGCGTGTCGTGTCTACCAAAGGATGTGCCGATTAAAAACCCGCCGATGCAGCTGTCTGCGCTTGACAATTTCACCCCGGGGAGTTTTCTCGTTCATTTTTGCACTGATGCTTTTACGAGCTTTTCCGGAATGGTTATTCCTTCTAACCAACGGGTGGAGGCATTCGCTAGGGTTGTTCAAGAAAAGCGTTCGGCTTGAAGAGAGTTCGAATTTGATGATTCGATGATTGAATTGGACAGTATTTGAAGCACGGATGGGGCAATGTTTCGGGCCAGCAGGCTATTGATAAGGAACGATTCCGCATGATCATCCCTACTGACACGTTCGGAAGCCACTTTTGAGCGTTGAATATTCACAATATTTCATTTAGAATGATGTAACAGGCCGGTAGCGGCCAGCAACCCTTGCTCCCAGAATGCTGCAACGACGACGAAGAATGCTTTGCCGCTGTATATCGGTGGGTCTCTCGAAGAACTAGCCCCCCCGAGGGAACGGGACCGCCTGGAAATTGGAACATGCACCGGTCGGTCGGAGAGTGCTTCTGCCTTCTGCAAAACCGGAATCAGCCACGGTTCCACGGGCAAAGTAAGACATGCCAGCAGAGTTTCGACAGTTATTATGACACAGTGAATTATTCCATTCACGTCTATATGGACCGAATATAATGGTTTCTCACGAACCGAAGTAGAACACATAATTTAACCATTGTCCGATGAACTAGTGCAGTCTTTTGCTGACGGGCGAACTTTTGCCGAATGCATGCTTGAATTTTAAGCGCGAAATTGAAAGCTGCTGGCATTGTTTCGGAGATATTGATGTATGCTATGTATACGTTTGTGTAAGCGTAAATTTTATTTAAAACTTTATCTTTCGTTACATCATATCCAGCTCTTCGGTTGGCAATGGTTTAGAATGAAGGATGCGGTAGATCATAGATTTGTCTGACGGTCAATTTCGACAATCAAACAATCTTAAGCTAGCTGAGATTCTCCTGACAAAAAAAAAATAAACACAGAGTTGTTCACAAGACATATAAATTTACAATTTGGTCCTTCTGGAAGGCAGAAATGAATCCTGTACAGCATCCTGATAGTTTCTTTCAATGAAATGCAAATCCAAAATGAAATAATTGACATTTAAATTCTGTTTGCGGCTATTTTTATAGCAGTTAGGACCACCCATTAGTGAAAAAGCTACCAACGAAGTGACGTAAAAAGAAACCTCTTAACAAAAATTGGATCAGTTTGGATTCTATCGCCACTGCGAGCAGATGTAATGTGTGTCGTTTGCAAAGCTAGTTTCGCTTCCGACAAGAGCGATTACGTCACAGCTGCCAGTTGTTTGCATTGGTAAAAAAACAACGAAAAGAGGACAACGGTGGGGAGCATTACACAAAATCAGCCCTTCTAATGACTCTAAAAGTTTTCTAAAGAACTATTAGGATTCTTGCTCGCAAATCGACGGTAAATATCCTTAGTTTAATGCAAATCTAGAACTGTTTGATTAAATTTGTGCACTTTTCGCTGTGTGAAATTCACAGTAATCGAGATCAAGTGAAGCCTTCTTTGTTATTGCGAAAAATGTGAAAAAGGCGAATGCTTGCATGATTCATACAATTCATCAACTAATTTATATTCGGAAGTGTTACGGAACATGTCAGTTGTTTTCGTATTCACGACATCCAGTTATGTCTCTGACATTACCCACCCGCCTTTTATTTTACTAATATTGCATGGCGTATTGCTATTGCGTAGTGAATGCTGTCAAATTAACAATATCAATGTGATTACAATTAACACTTATTGTTTTCATAAAACCTGAATCTAGCATTCATTCCTGTAAATCTAATATTCATTTTATAGCGAATCAAAATCGAAATCACTGCCGATTTTGTGTGACGGAAAATCAGTGTCGGAATGATCCAGCGTATCAAGAGGCGAAATCACCTGAAGAAGCGAAATCACCAAGAAGCAGAAAATCTCGAAACAAAGTGTAGAACAGAAGAAGCGAGCAGCGATAAGGGCCCGGAAATTGTATTCGCGTCTTTTGCAGTGTCCGGATGCATGCGTTTTGATGGACGATGAAACTTATGTAAAGGAGGACTCAAAAACCCTTCCTGGTTCACAATACTTTACTGTCGTCGTTGGGGAGGATGTGATCGATGCGGACAGGTCGATTCAAGTGGGGAAATTGGATCGAAAGGTACTGGTATGGCAAGCAATATGTTCCTGTGGTTTGAAGTCAACCATTTCTTATACTACCGGAGTTATAAATGCAAAAATCTATCGATCTGAGTGTCTCCAGAAGAGATTACTGCCTTTATGTAAGAAGCATAGAACACCTTCACTGTTTTGGCCGGATTTAGCGTCGGCTTACTATGCCAAAACCACTCTCAATAGGCTTGCAGAAAAGGGTATAAATTTCATTGTGAAAAATATCAATCCACCAAATTGCCCTTAGCTTCGACTCATCGAACGTTACTGGGCAATCGTGAAAAGGGTCTTCAAGAAGACTGGTTAGGAAGCTGAGAACATGCAGGAGTTCAAAAAAATTTATGCTTAAGCGTCCAAAAAATGCGATAAAATACTTGTCCGGAACTTAATAAAGAGCGTTCGATCAAAAGATCGAAAATTCGTGAAGGAATAACTTAACTTTTATCCGGTTTTCATTATGCTCAAGTTTAACCTCTTAAAATAAAGGATCAATTTTTAGTTTGAATAAAATATCGTTTTTTATCATAATTTGAAAGAAAAATTTGAGTACGAGGTCTGTTCAAAAAGTTCCCGGAATTATTTAATTGCGCGCGTCTGGAGAGTCCGGTGGTCAAAATTTTTTTTTTATTGTGTTGGTACATATGTCCCTAATGTATGGTGAAATTTTCAGCTGTATTCATTGTTTACATTCTGTCTTGTAGCGGCTGGTGTAGAAGTGTTTTTTTTGAGCTCGGCGATTTTTGTCTTGGTGACGTTGGGTGCTTCCACGTGGACGATTGTGCTTTTGTTTCGACATCATAACCGTACACCCATGTTTCATCACCAGTTATGACCCTTTCAAGTAAATTTGGATCGTCGTTGACGTCGTTTAACAGCTCCTGAGCGATGGTAATGCGTTTGTTTTTTTGATCAAAATTCAGCAGTTTTGGAACGAATTTTGCTGCCACTCGTTTCATGCCCAAAACATTTGAAAAAATATGATGGCATGAGCCAACTGATATGCCAACTTCATCAGCAACTTCTCTAATAGTGATTCGGCGATCATCCATAATCATTTTTTCCACTTTTCCTACATTTTCATCGATTATTGACGTGCTGGGTCGACCGGAGCGTTCGTCGTCTTCAACGTCTTCGCGGCCATCTTGGAAACGCTTATACCACTCGTAAACACTTGTTTTTTTCATAGCAGACTCACCGTAGGCTCTCTGTAACATTTCGCACACTTGGTTACACTTTATTTCATTTTTCACGCAAAATTTAATACAAATTCTTCAATTCTTCCATTGTTTAAACTAACAAAAATCGCCGAGCTCAAAAAAACACGTCTACACCATCCACAGAATGTAAACAATGAATACAGCTGAAAATTTCACCATACATTAAGGACATATGTACCAACACAATAAAAAAAAATTTGACCACCGGACTCTCCAGACGGACGCAATTAAAAAATTCCGGGAACTTTTTGAACAGACCTCGTATAGCTTATTTTCGATACACTCCTTAATAATATGGCCAGGAACTGTAGTAGGATACTTTCCATGCCGCAAATGCTTGTCACAGTCTCAAAACTGATGTTTCACTTAGTTTTCAGTTCAAGTCACTACTCATCATGTTTGGTAAAGTGAGGACGCATGGTGTTTTTGAACAATCGACGGGTCTCTCAATAATAATATACATCATTCCATAAGAGCACATTTTTAGCACCCGTGGTGATGCACAATTTTTCCAATTATATCAAGCACATGTGATGATACATATCGGTACAGATGCTTCGAAGGTTCCACCCATCAACCTGTCCAGCTTTCCAGCGCTGTTTTGATGTTCGATAAAAACATGTCGTTAAAATTAAATTCCATACAACTTGACAGGGAAGACGTATGTAGCCATGGCGACCCGGCAGAATGAAGCACCCAGTAGAGAAAAACAAACCCACTTCTCGCGAATTACACTTTCAGCTCGGTTTTCACGTTCTGGCAGATGAAATAGTATACCGGTGGTTTGCTCGTAACGTAAACCTGTTTGTTAACAGTTTTGTAAAAGAAACCCACCTGTGTGGGATACATTTATTTAATGCATTATTATTGTTATACCAAAGTAAGAAGATCACACGGTTATGTCGACGTAATTATAATCTTTCACTTGCCAAAATGGACTACCGTGAGGTAGTGTACTCTTTAAAATGGTTTACTAATTTTGAGTGTGTAACTCCGACAACTCCGATACTACTGCAGGGGGTATAGAATATTTTTTTCCTAGACAAATTTCCATCACTCTTGCCCATGCTCCAGAGTGTTTCATTCGGCTTCGTCTGCCAGTGCCAGTATATTCAGTTCACCTACCAATCATCGATGCGAACGGAATTTTTTTCCACGGAATTTTCTTCTGTTTCACGTGGTTTTCAGAAGCTTTGAACTGTGTTACGGTTTGAATTGAGTTCGGTTAACCAACGGAACCTCGTTATACTGTTCATCTACGCTTCGCCACAATACTGACGTTTGAAGACGTTTGCCGAGTACGCAATGTAAGATCTCTTTCTACAATTTCGGTTTTTAACTAGCTCACATGGAAAGGTTATGATATTGTTGATGGTTGGCCTCTAACTCGGAATGGTAAAGACGAAGAAAGTATGCTGAAATGGTGACTAATATCTTTGAAAAAATTGATTTGTTCCGATTGTTGCTTTTTTTTGCTTAAATGTTTATTTAGATAGTAAGAAAATACGGAAATATTCTTTCCTGTATTAGAAATGCTATTTCATCATGAATAAAAATATTCATATGTAACAGGCTCTATTACCACATTTAGTTCTTTATAAATCTAACTCACTTTTTAAAAACTTGGCTCGCCCGGGTGCACATCTGCGAATTCAATTGTTTTTCTTTAATTAACGAATTGAATGTATACAATTTTATTAGCTTTGTTCAATTGAAGTAAAATTGTTGTTCAACGCTTTAACGCCTTGGTCTTTCAAGTTCTTATATCGAAGTTCTGACTTTGCACTGCCTGAAGTTCATAATCAATGTATTTTTTCTCGAGTGATTGAAGAAGTTCCGGGATTCTAACAAATTGAAATCGAAAAGATTAATTTGCATAGACTGCTGTCCAGCATTTCAAGATGTTTCTTGTTTCGAGATGAAAACTTTTTTGAGAAATTAACCGAATAGAATAGAATTGAAAAGCCCTTCCCTCACCCACCTATTGGTGTTATAATGCCTTCTTTATGCCATTTAAATTGTCTCATTAGAGCGTTTGTAGGATTCTAACCTCGGCCATTAGTTTTGTGAGCTTATCAAATAACCTAATATTAATTTTCAAACGAGTTTAAGTCTTTCGAAATCGATTCTTTCATATCCGAGAAATTTTTGTTGCATTGTGAAAAACAATGGGATTTGTCGGTTATGTCACACATAACATTACGTCTCTCGAGCCGGAGATGCACGCCATAACCCTTTCAAATATGATTGACATTGTTAGCTATCTAATAAATTTGTCGAAATTTGTTGTGTCATCTTCGATAAAATTCAACCGATGAAAAAGGTGCTGTTTGTCGGTCACGTCACTTCTACTATTATATCTTCGGAATCGGAAGTGACCAATTTGATGTTCGAACTTCATCCAGAATACAATAGTAGCTTTCAAACGAGCCTAGACTTGTGAAGATCGGATTGGTCATCTCTGAGAAAATCGAGCGTTAAAACATATCGCGTTTGGTCGGTTACGTCACTTATGCCGTTATATCTACTGAACCATTTTAAGTGTCAGCCATTTGATCTGCTCACTTGATCCACAATTCAACATTAGTTTTCATACGGATTGTCTCTTACGTCACTTAAATCATTTGAATGAATTTTATATTAACCCTCCGTCTGACAGATGGTTTCAGCCAGACCTTTTTAATTTGTAGCCCTAATTTAACATATTATTTATTTATCTATCAACTTAAGGGTCTATACAGCTTCCGAAAATTATGTTGAATCTCGATCTATGAAAAAAAAAAGACGGGTGAGTTATGTCAGAGACATAACTGGATGACGTGAATACGAATAATCCTGACAAGCATTTCCACAGTTTGAACCACAGTTTCTTTAGTTTGAGCGAGTTCTATACCTATTTATTATAAAAAAGGTAAATTAACGTAATAGATATATGTCGAATTTTTGAATATCGAGTTTTTCAAGGAAATTGTTGTATATGAAACATATAGCGATATATAAGTCATAAATTAAAAAAAAAAAGTGGATCAGGAATTAGAACAAATTGGCTCAAATGGTACGTTTCCCTTGATATTTAAAGATTTGTGCCTTGCCATCAATTTGTTTTTAGCATCATTTTCTCGATATATATGGGAAGGATTGAAGGTAAATGGCAAGGCTTGGACTAGGAGGATAGGGAAATTTGACGACACAAAAACACAAAAAAGCAGAAGTAAATTCTGCACCCCTAAGGGATACTGGAACAATCTGCTGGGGATCACATTTAGTGGAAGCAGAAGTAAATTCTGAACCTCTACGAGGTCCTGAACAGTCTGCTGTAAAACCTGTTTAGGTTTGTTACTATGTGCGTTCTTTCTGATGAACGATGCACATTTAATAAAACCTCCAACCCCCGAGAGGATTTAGAGATTTTACAAAAGCGACACCATTCTGCACTCCCGGAAGAATGCAGAACGATTCGCAGTATGTAGGAGCAGAAGTAATTCGGTACCCCATAAAGGATACCAAACAATCTGCTAAACCCTATTTAAGGTGAGTGCAGAAAGGATTCATTCGCTCCATGAAAAACGATAAACCCTTCTGACTATAGCTCCTTACCACATTGGGTGAGAAACGATAGAATATCCTTTAATTTTAGCTCCGCATACACAGACTCAATCATGTATGGAGAACCAAAAACCCGGATACGTAGCTGCGTCAATGCGGGATAGTTACATATCAGATGATCATGATGATTTACCATAATCGCATTCACACAAATCACACGAATAATACTCAGCACGTTGAATAGTAGCCATGTGATAATTGAGTTTGCAATGTCCAGTCAGAGCTCTGACCAGAATACTACAATGATGCTTGGAGAAATGCAGTAGACACTTTGACATTTTCAGATTTAAATCTGGTAGAAATGCTTTTGTCTGAGCGCAAGTTTGCAAGCTGCGCCAGTAGCTGGCATGTTTGGATGCAGCCCAAGAGCGAATCTTGTGCTTTATCCAACTAGTTGAAAGTGGTAAAACTGGTTCAGGACCAACGAAATCAATCGTTGCACTAGCTCTAGCTAACTCATCATCCCATTCATTTCCAGTAATACCAGGATGGCCGGGTACCCATAAGAAGTAAACAGCATTTGAAATGCTGAGGTCTTCAATTTGAGTTCGACATGCGATCACTAGATTCGACCGTGAATCATTCGAACTGAGTGCTTTTAAAGCTACCTGACTGTCGGAACAAAAATAAATTATTACCACAGATCCTCTGCTGAAGTGCCGATTGTACTCCACACAGAATTGCGTAGATTTCTGCTTGGAACACAGTACAGTATCTACCAAGTGAATGAGACTGCTCCAGCCTCATTTCACGACAGTAGACACCAGCACCAGCACGACCATTCAACAGAGAACCGTCCGTATAACAAACTATGTGTTCATCAAGTTGTCGTTCCAGACAACAAGACAACCATTCCTCACGAAGAGGATAGCTCACATTGAATGTTTTGAAGGGAAAACTGCATGTGAGAGTTAGGTCACTACGAGCGAGTAAATACTCATCCCACGTAACCATTTGAGACCACAAGCGAGTGTGGCTAGTAGCATAATCTAATGGGTTACTGTTCCAAAGCCCTGTAACCCTAAGACGGTATGCACAAGATAATGCTTCTTGTTTTAGGAACACATGTAGTGGTTTAATACACAGTAGCGCCTCTAGAGCAGCATTAGGAGTTGTCGTGAATGCTCCTGTCATCGCCATTAGGACCATCCTTTGGAGATGATTTAGCTTTGACTGAACTGTCGCGACTTCTCCTTTCTGCCACCATACAAGACATCCATATGCTAAAATTGGTCTAACAATAGTTGTGAAGATCCAATGAATATATCTGGGTTTGAGTCCCCATGATTTTCTAAAAGCTCGTCTGCATTGGCCGAAAACCATGCAAGCTCTTTCAGTCCTGAAGTCAATGTGACTTGTGAGCAGACCAATTCAGTTTTGAGTCAAGAATAACCCCGACGTATTTAACTTGATCGACCACAGTGACCTCTGAACCAAAGAACTGCAACGGACGAGCTCCTGTGATTATCCTACGATGAGTGAAAAGCACCATTGATGTTTTGCCCGGATTTACAGATAATTCAACCTGACAACACCATTGTTCAACAGATCGCAGGGCTTGTTGCATTAAATCAAAGAGAGTGTTAATGCTTATACCGGTCATCAATATATGATAGTCGTCGGCAAAACCATAAGTCGGAAATCCAAGGTTATTAAGTTTCCTTAACAAACCATCAGCGACTAGGTTCCATAAAAGTGGGGATAGTACACCACCTTGAGGACACCCACAGACACTCAGCTTTCTAATCTCTGGCCTGCCGAAGCGATGATCAAAGAAGTTGATTGCTAAGCATTGCGTGTATCCAGTAAGGGAAAAACCCAAGATATTCCGTTCACGACTGCAATGTTTAACCTCCTGCAGCCATTCAGTCATCGGCACGGAAATACACCTTGACTTATGAGTTCCTATTTTTGTGGCCTTTTACGACATGGAACAGGAAACCAGTGGATCAATTCTTGGTAAAAAATAATTCCGCCGGATGCCACACGGCTTACCTGTTTGGTGGACTTATACCACCGGTACAGGTGGACCGTAGCGTTATTCTTAGCCAGTTGGGAAACCACGTCTAGGGAAGAGCTGTCTGGGCTGCTCAGAGAGGGAAGTTGACATTGATGGTCAACTTCCATGGATGGCGGCCGAGCAGCCACAAGAAACATATAGCAATGTATAAGTCATAAATTAAAAATAAGAGGATACAATAAAACAAATTTCCTTAGAAACTGCTCGATTTTGGCTGTTTGAATTTGGAATTTTAAAGTTAATACGAAAAATAAAAAAAAACATATCATGAGACTTCATGAGTCAACTCAGGTTGTAGTGTATTGTTAAGAACACTTAAATTTTTACTACTCATATTATCTCTGGGAATTACCATGTATCAGAGTATTGAAGAGTTTTTAGGGAACTACGCAGGTTTTTAGGTGATCAGTCGACTACAACTAGTATAAAATTCAGCATTCACATCTCTCGCTTGACCGTCTCAAACAACATGCATACTCAATACTCAATTTGTTGAACTGAATCGATTGGTATGTTATACTAGGTTCTCTGGGTCTCAGATTAGTTTTACAAAGTTAAAGCGAGCTTTATACGTTTGTTTTGTTCATATGATAAACGTAAAAAAATTGAATAACAGAAGCCTGCTTTAAAAATTTTCTCATCTCCTGGATCTCGATCTCTTTGTTAACAACACACATACAGGCACACACACATACACAAACGGACGTTTTCACAATTCGTCGAGCTTAACCCGGCCTCTAGTATATGAAAAAATGTCTAAAGTTTGGGCAAACTTTATACCTACTTTTATTACATGGAATGACAAGTCCCGCTAGTAACAAAGAAAAAGTCTTTTTTCATTCTTCAATATAATCTCCATCTAGTGCGATACATTTGACCCATCGGTCTTCCAAAACTTTGATGCCCTTCGAAAAAAAAAAGATTTGTCAAGGCCTTCAAAATAGTCTTCCTTTTCTGCAATGACCTCAGCATTCGACAAAAATTTCTTTCCCTAGAGATACCTTTTCAGGATTGAAAATAAATAATAGTCGCCGGGGGCCAGCTATGGAGAATACGGTGGTGGACCAATTTGTACCGCAAATCATTCAATTTCACCGTTGCTTTTATGCATGAATGCACTGGTGCGGCACGGTAAATTTCAATATGGCTTTAGACAAGGTTCTAGCACACATACCGCTATTATAGAATTAGTAGACAATATAATGAGCGAGATTGACCAAAATAAAAACATGATTGGGGCCCTCTTGGACAAACTTCAGTGCTACGGCATCAGGGACATCGCGAACTTTATTATCAGTAGCTACTTGACAAACAGAAAACAATTCGTGTCCATCGAGGGCGTCTGTAGCAATCTTGCTTCAATAACCATTGGAGTGCCACAGGGTAGCAATGTAGGACCACTATTATTTCTTTTGTATATTAATGATGTAGGTTACCTGCAACTCACAGGGACTCCGCGGTTATTCACCGACGACACAGGTCTATTTTATCCTAACAATGACATCAATGTTATTATAAACTCAAGCGATTTAAGTATTTTAGATCAATATTTTAGTGCAAATTTATTGTCTTTAAATCTTGTAAAAACTAAATATATGATTTTCCGGTCCATAAGAAAAATAATACCAATCCATCGTCATCCTAAATTGGGACATTACATTATTGGAAAAGTGGACTGCTTCAAATATTTGGGTGTATGTTTTGACTCCACGTTAACCTGGATCCATCATGTTAAATATATTGAAAAACATGTGGCATACTACTGCGGTATTTTGTGGAGGGTCAAGACATATGTTCCTAAGCGTGCACTTCTAAACTTTTATTTTGTCAACATCCATTCACAGCTCATTTATTTGGTATCGGTGTGGGGTCGCGCCGCTAGCACTCATCTAAAAAAATCATCTAAAAAAAATTTTGAGCATAGACCGAGCGAGATATTTAATTATTGAAGTTCCTGAATGTATTCCTTGCTTTACAAACTGTCAACAGTAATTCATTCTTGTATAATTTTTTAGTTAATTTGTATCATTGTTGATCCCTTGAAATGAAATCATTTCCACTGGGATTCCGCTATATTTTTTAATAATATTAAATCATGAAAATATAAACATCTCAGCGTTTTTTTTATATTATTACTAGCTGAATTACCCGGCGTTGCTCGGAAATGTTTCGTGAAGGGAAGGCGGAAAAAAATTCTCGAAGTTGTCCTACTTAGTGAAATACTCTTGTAGTGAAACATAACTTAGACGGCAACTCGATTGAACAATACTCCGTTCATGTTCAGATTGCGAATGATCAGTGTCCCATCTCAGATCTCACAATAATCCTTATTTTCATGGTATTTTCGACAAACTGGGTCAGTTTTATATTTGAACCCTTTTGTTAGAAACATTGAAAACACCTTTCTCTCTATTAATACCTTCTTAGTAACCTCCGAGTTTCGTATCTATATGTGCTTGTAACGTACTTCCGTACTTCCTCGTCACAATCAGTCTACAATAACTTTGGCTTCCATGGATATAATCACTTGCTACTCCCTCATCTTTTTCCATCTGATAATGATTATTTTATAACGAATGGTTGTTTAATGTCATAACTACATTCGTACTATAGAATAACATTTTTATATAATTTATTTTACCAAGGCTTTAACCATTTTGGCCGTTCATCGGGGAGAAAAACTTATGGAATAACGATTCAGTTAATACAAATGTTGTTGTAAACTTATTTTCATTACCTTGAGTCGACAGTATTTTCAATTTACATAATAAAATGCACATTGGTTGTATGATTTCGTCAATTCAAATCAATGTTGAGAATACTTATTCCCCCTCACTCTTGTGAATATTTTTGTGAACCTCACTCAGTTGCTAGAAATATACTGTACTCGTAAAGAAATACCAATTTTTCGTAAAACCCGATCAATTTTCCCTTTCACTTTCCAAGTCGGGGCACTTACCCCACTCTCTCACACTCTAAATAACCATATACACTATTTTTATTTAACTTCCTTTTTGTCAGTGAACTTACTACAGATCTTCTTCATGATTACCCTGAGTAGTATAGAAAGTATCTGTGTTTTTCAAAAAATATCGATTCACACCTTTGGTACATGCTGAGACTTGAATACACTCACGTTCATAGACAGACAAAGATTATTTTCCCTTAGTTCTTTGAATTCCCCGGCAAAATGGAACCAGATCTTTTGAACTTATTTAAAGAAAATTTCGGCCTTGAAATTCTTGCCACTCTCTTGTTTTATAAAAAATGGGAGATTAAAATTTATTTTCAAAAAGCCCTCCTTCTAGTCTAAATATCGATTCTCTTCAAATTTCGTCATTGACCCTCTCCCCCCATTTTTAAGGACACTTCCTACACACTTTCCCCTCTGAAAATGTCCTAAAGATCATTTCTGAAGAGCTTCTTTGTGCCAAATTTGATAGCAATCCGTTCAGTAGTTCCGGAGTTGCGCCGTTACAAACTTTACATCTCCTTTTTAGAGGGACGTACTACATCCACCTCACACGAATACCTTAAGTTGCACAAAAATTATCTATGGTCTTCAAAAAGTATCGATTCTCGTCAAATTGAATAAATTTTTTCATGACCCCTGTTAAGGATAGTTGCTACGCTCTCTCCCCCATAAAAATACCCTTACAACTATCTCTGAAGAGCAAAAAGCAGCTATGCCAAGTGTGATAGCAATCCGTTCAGTAGTGTCGGAGCTATGCCGTTACATCCCCCTTTTTGAATGCACTTGCTACATCCACTCCCTATATCTATCATATCTAAGGTATGGAAAATGTTTGCATGATCTTCAAAAATAATCGATTCTTGTCAAATTGTATGATATTTTTTCATGGCCCCTTCTGTTAATGATACTTGCTACGCTTCCTCCCCTATAAAAACACCTTTATGACAATTTCTGAAGAGCAAGAAATAACTGTTCCAAATTTTATAGCACATATTTTTTCTGCCCACAGAATATCCTTATAATCTTATCTAAGTTGTGCAAAAAGTGTCTTCAAAAAGTACCGATTCTCGTCAAATTAAATAATATTTTTAATGACCACCTTTGTTAAGGACACTTCCCACGCTCCCTCTCCCCATGGAAATATTCATATAACCATCTCTGAAGAGCAAGATGTACATGTACCAGGTTTGATAGCAATTCGTTAAGTAGTTTTGAAGTTATGCCATTACAAACATTACACCCTCCTTTTTAAAGGCATATGCTGCATCCATCTCCCATTAAATTATATCTACGGTATGCAAAATGTTTCTAAGATCTTCAACAAATATCGGTTTTCATCAAGTTATGTGGTTATGACATTTGCTACGCTCTCTCCCCCCCATAAAAATTCGCTTATGACCATCTCTGAAGAGCAAGAAGTACATGTGCCAAGTTTGATAGCAATCCGTTCAGTGATTCCGGAGTTGTGCCATTACAAACATTACACCCCCCCTTTTTAAAGGCACTTGCTACATCCACCCCTCATATAATCTTAATATATGCAAAAAGTTTCTATGATCTTAAAAAAGTATCGATTCTCGACAAATTTTTTCATGACCTCCCCCTGTTAAAAACATTTACTACGCTCCCTCCCCCATTAAAATATCCTTATGACCATTTCAGAAGAGCAAGAAGTATCTGTGCCAAGTTTGGTGGCAATCCGTTCAGTAGTTTCGGAATTATGCCGTTTTAAACATTACACCTCCCCTATTTAAAGGCACTTGCTACATCCACCCCCCATATAGTCATATCTAAGGTATGCAAAATGGTTCTACGGTATTCAAAACGTATCGATTCTTGTCAAGTTATCTGAATTTTTCCATGACCCTCCCTTGTTTATGACACTTGCTACGCTCCCTCCCATATATATATATATACTCCCTAACCCATCTCTGAAATGCAAGAAGCATCTGTGCCAAGTTTGATGGAAATCCGTTCAGTAGTTCCGAAGTTATCGCGTTTCAAACATACAAACTTACATCCATATATATATATATATATATATATATATATATATATATATATATATATATATATATATATATATGTATATATATATATATATATATATATATATATATATATATATATATATATATATATATATATATATATATATATATATATATATATATATATATATATATATATATATATATATATATATATATATATATATATATATATATATATATATATATATATATATATATATATATATATATATATGTATATATATATATATATATATATATATATGTATATATATATAACATAGATATTTATTGTTACGTAAGACTTTTTTTTTTGTTTATTTGAGCTGAGATTAGTTTGCGTCCACTACCAGGGTGTTTCACAAATTGAAGCTCTTTGGTGTGAGCAAAAACTCCTGTCAACACCGGTTTTTAGCAGTCTCAATTAAATGTTTTCGATGTATACTCATAAATATCGACATTCTGCCTGTTCGACGGGGCTCAAACCATCAAAGCTGTTTCAGTTGCGGCTTCAATCCAATCTCGAGTCCATCACGTAGATCTTCTAAAGCAGCTAAATTTTGACATCCGTCGTCGTAATTTGCTATTCAATTCTTTTATCCGAGTTCTTCACGCTAGAACTAACTACGGTTCCGATGAACAAGTCTTTATTAGATTCTTTTCCTGTTAATTTTATTAATTTTACTATTTTAGTAGCGTTATAAGTATAGATGACTAGCGTTACCTTTAAAGTTTTAGATAAGAATAATGATAAGAAAGGATGAGTGTTATGTGTTATTTGTTTGTGTGTAATCTGTTGATACAAAATATGAGAAGGTTTTATGCCTGCTGGAGAAGGCGAAAGACGGAATCTTTGCTCCAATGGACTTTTCCCTTACTTTCTATAAAATAAATGAATAAATAAACAACTGATCTTTGAAATATACCGGTTCATGAAGTTTATTGATTATTTGATCTTGATACCGCACTATTCAATTTAGTGAAACCATAATTTCCACTTGAAATCTTCACACAAAATAGTACAACTAATCGACAAACAACAAATGAAGGCGTTTTGTTTCGATGGTCTCTTTGATATCATTGTGGTATAACGAGAAGACAAAAAACACTGCTGTAGTTCAAAAACAAATTCTACCTCATGTTGTCTCTTTTCGACATTCAGCGGCTGCATCCAGCGGCGCACGAGCGGTAAGCGAACGGAAGAGTTTTACTGGTTGGCTCTTTTTACGAGCACGACTGCAGTTCGCGACAATTGAATTATTAATTTGCACGTCGTTTAATTATTCCACCGTAAAAATCCAGGCAGGTCGTTATAAAAGCTTATTTCACCCTAAAACCTCCGAGTCTTAATAAGGACCAGCGGGAAAGTACTTTCGCTTTGACAAGCTTCCCGTTAAAACGAGCTATTTACCGTGGAGCAAGAGTACACATTTTATTGGCACGGAATTGACAATCAAACAGTACGGGATGGACTATTAGCGCGGTTTATTACCTTCCGTTTCCCGTTTGTGTCTGCCAGTCTCCGGTGCTCGGTTTTCAGCAGCTGGTTTCTATAGTGCGGGCCTATTGACGGTCGTTTTCCGACACGCAAGCAGATTTTACTGGTCCTGTTTACGGTCCTTGCAAGTGGTCGTTGCCTTGCGACAGTTCCGCGTGTCGTGACTTGACTCGCGTCGAGCTGGGAACTGAGTTGGACTATAAAACTGCCGATGTAGCGATGCTTCGTTGACGACCCGGACGAGCGTTTTCTTTTTATGGCAGTGGTTTCTTATTAGCACACACTGGAGTCTGAGTCGAAACGATACATCAGCCATTGATGAAAAGGCGGAAGAACATGTTGACGCATTGATGAACTTTGTCAGAGTGTTTAAATATTTTAATGCACATATTTTATATGCTTAAAGAAAAAAAACTCACTCGCTCGGTTCTGTTTATCGACCCAATCGAATATCAATGGAATAACTACGGCTGACTGGTGCAGGCTCGCAGATAGAATCTATTCAAATCGGAACAGATTTCCCTAATCTCCTCGTCGAAACAGGTAAACATCGAATCCACATCTGAGCAGTCAGTGTCAGTTACATGAATTGTGCTTATGGTCAAATCCGTCTATCGTCGGCTGGTTGAAACACTCCTGCATCCAATATAACATACCTATCGTCTAGGCGTATCGATGAATACCAATTCGATTCGGTTACCGTTAGATTCGACACTGCCGAAGACCGTTGGGTGTGGGTGATCCTATTGCTGGGTTTATTTCGCTTTTATTACAAGTTCCGATTCGGAAAACGTTACCAAATTAGTCCCGCACTGCAATCACCAGTAGTCGGCGATAAGTGAACCCGGCACTCCGGTAAACGACCTTCGATAGCTTACAACGACACCTTGCGGTCACAATTGAAAATCTGTCTAATTTACATTTCTGCTGCTGTTGGATGCATTCGAAAGCATGTAGGATAAAATTGGCACTCCGGGTGCAAATTGGAAATGACTCTTTCCTGTGGGCATTTCGGGTACGATGTGTACATTCCGACAGTGTACAGGAAGACTTAATCCATTCGCCGGACACTGACACCATACGCTGTCGGTTGTTTGCGGACTGATCCAATAATGCCCCTCCCCGTAAGTCCGATCCGATTTGAGCCGCCGCACCGTGGGCCAGGAGGACTGTTATTAGATATATTGGAAAACCTTGTAAAATATAGCATTCGAAGTGCAATGAGGGATCTAGAACTTTGAACCTGCTTCAGGCTTTAAATTTGTAAAAAAAGTGGTTGAAAGGCTTTTTTGCTTGCATATTATCTAATTTTTCCATTAATTAAAAATTTTGTGTTAAGAAAGGGGCCTGCAACACCCCTAAGATTATTTCAATACAATCCAGGTCGTAGTGCGGAACTGATTATCTTCCAACTAATAGTTCGTTAATCATCAATCAGTGCATGTATTTCCGAATGCTGCTAACTTTATACAGTCTATTGATTGAACACCAGTTGTATATATCAATGCTAAAAAGCAGGTGAGTGATGTCAGATACAAAGCTTGCTGACGTGAATATGAATAAAACTGACATGTTTCATTCATAGTTCCGAATATCGAATAACTTCTACACTTTTGCTGCCAGAAGTGCAAGTGTTTCCGTAAGTTTGGATTACTTTCCAGATTTACAACGATTTACGACAATTCGTAGAAACATTCCTTAAAAATCCAGAATACTTCTGGATTACTAGCTATTATTTGTGATTATTTCTTAATTTTAATTGAATTGAATTGATTGATTTTAATTTTCAGCATAAGCGCACAAGACACACATACACACAAATATTTACCTTCTCAAACTAACTGTCAAAAATATTGCATTCAAATTTACAATATTTCTAAAGAGGATCACGTTAATATACACTTTTTTAAGAAGCTCATAAAATGAACTGAACTCCTCTGACTCTTGTTCCTTACCATAATGGGTGAGAGAAGATAGAACATTCTTTAATTTCAGCTCATCATACAATGATTTAACCAAAATCCAAAATCCCCAATGAGAACCAAAATCCCGGATACGTAGCCATATGATGCGATTGTTAAGTTTGCAATGCCCAGTTGGAACTCTGACCAGAATGCTGCAATGATGCATTGTAACATTTTTAGGTTGAAATCTGATAGAAATACTGTTGCCTAAGCGCAATTTGTTATAATATGAAGAATATGAAGTCATCGCTCGGTGAAGACCTATTTTTACAGCAAATATGCCGAGAAATAGATATATTATCTACTATGCCTTCAATTAGTCAGTCTAACTGTGACACTAAGTTTTGATCTCCGCAAGGGCAAAGGAGTGTTCCGAAATTAAGCCATCCACAATTTTTTCTTTCTAATTATGATAAAAAACGATATTTTATTCAAACTAGAAATTGATCCTTTGTTGTACGAGGTTAAACTTGAGCATAATGAAAACCGGATGAAATTTAAGTTGTTCCTTCACGAATTTTCAAACTTGAGCCTGGACTGGACGCTTGAGCCCAAATTTTTTTGAATACTCCCAGCTTCCTGACCAGTCTTCTTGAAGACCCTCTTCACGATTGCCCAGTAACGTTCGGTGGGTCGAAGCTGAGGGCAATTTTGTGGATTGATATTTTTCTCAACGAAATTTATACTCTTTTGCGCAAGCCAATTGAGATTGGTTTTGGCATAGTGAGCCGACGCTAAATCCGGCCAAAACAGTGGAGGTGTACTATGCTTCTTATATAAAGGCAGCAATCCCGTCTGGAGATACTCAGATCGATAGATTCCTGCAGTGTAAAAAATGATCCGGTAGTGTAAAAAATGATTGACTTCAAACCACAGGAACATATTGCTTGCCATACCAGTACCTTTCGACCGAATTTCTTCACTTGAATCGATTTGTCCGCATCGCTCACATCCTCCCCAACGACGACAGGAAAGTATTGTGGACCTGGAAGGGCTTTTGAGTCCTCCTTTACATAAGTCTCATAGTCCATCAAAACGCATGCCACCGGACACTGCAAAAGAGGCGAATACAATTTCCGGGCCCTTACTTCTGCTCGCTTCTTCTGTTCTACACTTTGTTGCGAGATTTACTGCTTCTTGTAGGTATTCAGGTGATTTCGTTTCTTGATACGCTGGATCATTCCGACACTCGTTCCTGCTCTTTTGGCCAAATAACGTATTGACATTGATTTATTCTTCATGATTAGAGATACCACTTTCTCTTCCAGTTTCGAGTTGGAAGAACCGGATTTTCTGCCTCATCCTGGTAGCTCATCCAAAGAATAGTGTTCCCCAAACTTATTAATGATGGTTTTAACGTGATGAATTTCAACCGCTTCACCAATTTCCGCATAGTAATACCCTTCTCACTTAGCCATGTGTCCAGAACCCTAATTTTCACTTCCTTTTCAACGCGCGACATTTTGAAAACGCAGAATTTCAACCGCACAAACAAGTAAACAAACGAAAGCTGACAGCCAAAAGCACAACATGCTGTGATCTGAGCATAAAAAACGTGTTTAATCCACCTAGCAGTGGGATGATACCTTTTTTTTATCAATCCGCATGTGTTTTTTGCATGAATATTCTTCGGTGTTAAAGTTTTCATGACATTTTTTTAATGACCGTCGTTTTAAGCGACAATTTGAGATTTTAATCACTCATTACTCTGTAATGTCGAAACTGCAAATCGGATCGAATTTGAATCTAAAAGTGTAACAATCGATTAAACATTCCATGATATGTCGAAGTAATTTCCACTTTAGAATTTAGGGTAATTTAAGGTACTTCCAGAGCCGGTATTCAGGAACCAGCATAATCCAAACCGATTCGTATGGCCATATGACGAATAAATTACAACAGTTTTGAGTCCAACTTTGAAGCTTTTCGGGATTGTCATCTTCTATATCGGTTTGAATTTTAAAAATTCATCATCATGTAATTCGAGAACCGGAAGTCATAATTGGATAAAATAATTATTTTTGCATGTATGTATAAAATTAATTAATTTTTTTATATAAGTTTGTTTAAGTTTGAATTTTTGTTTCTGAAACTTGATTAGGCTTTTTTTGAGAAAACGATTGAGCTTTGAGAAACGATTCGATACTGGAACCGGAATTCGAAATTCGGTGTAGCCGAAGTCAGACAAATTCACCTGAGTAGCTGTATAGTTTACATTTGTTTCAAAATATTTGAAAATCAGTGAAGACATCTTTGAGAAATCATAGCACGAATTAAATTTTTAGGTGCCTTCTGAATCGACAACTGAATACCACTAAAACTGAAAAAAGTTAATATTTTTTATCGACTATCCAAATCTGCTTACCCGATAAACCTGATTAATTTATGTGGAATAGACATTTTTATACTAATCACCCTGTATCTCCGAAACCGGAAATTAGATCTGCCTGATGAGCAAAATGTTTTATAGAATCTTGAAACTTTTCATTTGAATCTTAGATGATTCTTAGATTTCATTTGAATCTTAGATCGGTTCAGCCATCTACGAGAAGAATGAGTTACACAATTTTGATTTCGTTTCACATATCATCCTGTAGTTCCGAAACCAGAGGTCGGAACCAAACATAATGCAGGAACTTTGTTTGGGAGCATACGACTTTTCGTATGAATCTGAATTGGTAGAAAAGAAATTTTCCGAGAAAATTGAGTGAAATTATTTGTCACACACGCATTTGCTGATCTCGACGAACTGATTCGAATGGTATATTCGTGTTATGTTCTTCCAACAAGTAGTTTAAAACAATATAATTATGGAAATGCTTTCAACTCGAAAATTTTGCCATAATCTGGTTTACATATGCCATATTCGATCGACTATGTTGCCAAAAACGAACCGTGCTAAAATCGGTCCGAGGCAAAATGTCATGAAAAAGGATGCTGTACACAGATTTTTGGTACTTAGAAACAATGGTATAGAAAATCATGTTCCACGTTGCTCCCAGACATTATTTTGTCATACAGCGCTCAAAACTCCCACTGCTGGAATAGGGGAAAAAGTCGTTTACACAAAAATTTCGATAACTCCGTTAAAAATGGACGGATTTTAACAATCTATGGCTTGTTGGATAGCCATTATCGTGCGGAATCTAAGTCTGAAAACATATTCTGTTTTCAAGGTCAATTGTGACAGATACTGTCAAAAAACTGAAAATTTTGACATAAAACTTCGTATAACTCAAAAAGTAAACATCCGATCTCAAAACCATTCAATAGCGTTTTGGGTGACGGGGAGACCTTTCATTTGCGACTAGTTTGATCAAAATCGGTCCAGCCATTTCTGAGATCTCGACCTCTTAGTTGACAACACACATACAGACACACACACACATACACACACACACACTCAGACATTTGCTCAGTTCGTCGAGCTGAATCGATTGGTATATGACATTCGACCCTCCGGGCCTCGGAAAATTTGTCGAAAGTTTGAGCGAATTCTATACCTATTTTTTATATATATAAAAAAAGGTAAAACTATCACAAAATCATGCGTACAACACAAACTTTCGATACACTTTTTATTATTCTCCTACAGATTGAATGACGGCACGGAAATACTCCTTTACTTGCGAGCGCTCGTTTTAGTGGCCTTTTACGACATTGAGTAGGGAACCAGTGGATCAATTCTTGGTTGAAATAATACCATGCCACAGGGCTTACCTATTTGGTGGACTTATACCATCCAGAAAGGTAGGCCGTAGTGTTATTCTTGGTCAGTTGAGAATCACTACCGACACTATACGGCTATCTAGGCTGCTCAGAAAGAGAAGTTGACATTGATGATCAATTTCCATTGGTGGCTGAGCAGCCTGTTTAAGCTTTGGTTGCGCAAAAAGAAAAAAGTGAAGAAAATGTGCAATCAATCAATTTTCACTAACTCAGACAAAAATGAGTAGTGTTAAGGTCAAATAGAAAATATCTGATTTCTCTTTCTATTCAATGGTTCCGGAATTACAAGGTGATGATTGTAAAAATTTGAATTTCAAATTATTTATCCACTTCCCTCAGAGATAGCTGGACTGAATTTCATAAACATATGTTCAAAAGAATGAGCGGCCATGCAAAACACAGAAAAATTTCCCGGAAAGCACCGGAAATTGTGGTCACAATTTCGAAAACAGAACTTACTTTTCTCAGCCATAGCTTGACCTATTTTCACATTCTTAGATTATTTGGAATTTCATCCAGATCCGACTTTCGGCTCCACAATTACTACAAAATGATGAGTGTTCAAATTTTCAAAACGTCACTTAAAGCGTACTCACGGTATGATTTCAAATGTCAAATAAAGAAAAACTCACTTCATTTTCTCACAGACGACTTAACCGTTTTTCACAGACAGTGAATTTTGTTCGGATCCAACATCCAGTTCCGGAGCTACTGAGTTAGGTGTGCTCAAAATTTCAATCCCAAGATGCAAAAAATTCTTCTAAACTTGGCTCAAATTAAGTATGCTATACTAGTTTCTACCCTAATGAACTTCCTTGTTTTTATTCGAGAATAAAATAGGTCCATGCAACTATGTAGGCTCACGTAAATTTGTCCACAATTAGAATGGTTAGTAATGAGCCTTCTGCAAATTATATTTTTGACAATCCGGTGGCACAACCGTCTAATTACTGAGCAAGGAATTTTGATTGGCGAGATAACAAATGAAAACCGTATAAATTTCAAAATAGTTGAAAAGCTTTTCCATCCAACAGTAGTAGTTGGTGAAGAGACAGAGAGAGGATATTTTGTACATGCTAGCCTTATGCTCTTGTATATTTTTGATGAAAAATCTAGAAAATACAGTACATCGAATTAGGAAAAACAATACATTTTTCCATAAGTTTTTGAAGAATTTAATTTTGTGTGTATATTCCTAATGACGGAGACATTTTTTTTGTTTTTACTAAAAAAGCAAAAAAAAAAATGTGACGTGCTCTAAGCAAAACTAAACAATGACGATGAAAAGAAAAAAGATAAAGCAACAAAGCTTTTTCAGGCTTCCATTCTTCTCGCTGCTAAGAACAACTCACCGTTTGCTGTTTGCATGTTTTTATATTCGTTTCATGTTGCCAATGTTCTCTTTGACTTTTTGTATTGCGACAAATCGGAACTCGAGGCGACAAAGATATCAAATAGTGTATATATTTCTCGATGTGAAAAATACAGCCCAATTTAATGGGAAAATACACTACATTTTTTGTTCAAGTCTTGTTAAGACGTTGAACCGACTTGAGCTAGTTTTAAATATGATCAGTACCTAACGGGGAAAACAGATCGATATGCGAATACAACTATATGATGAAAACCGCAAAAATGTTACTGCTGAGACAGGACTCGAACCCAGTGAGCCCAAATGCACGAACTTGCCAACCACCTCGATATCGTCCCCGTCTATCAATATTCGTGGTGGGAGGCGTAGTGTTTTTTTGCTAGAGCCTTTTCCTCTCATGTATTTTGTTTTTGACGCATTTATGGCCAGTCCAATACGCCTATCTTCAGCTTTCAGTCCGATGTAGGTTTCCGTCATCTTCTCAAGGTTACGTGTCATAATATCAATATCGTCAGCGAAGCCAAAAAGTTGTACGGACTTTCGGAAGATCGTGCCACTCGTTTCGATCCTCGCTCTTCGAATCACACCTTCCAGGGCAATATTGAACAAGATACAAGAAAGTCCATCACCATGACGTAGCCCTCTCCGGGAGTCGAAGCGACTCGAGAGCGGACGTAGCACATCACTCTAACTATCGTTGCTCTGGCCAATCGCGTCAGTTTATCCGGGAAACCGTATTCGTGCATTATCTGATATAGCTGTTCTCGATCGATTGTGTCGTATACCGCTTTGAAGTCAATGAATAGGTGATGCGTGGGTACGTTGTATTCACGACACTTCTGGAGTACTTGTCTTATCGCGAATACACTAAGGTCTCTTTTTACACGGTTTTTTTTCTGATGAGAGTTTGAAAAGAACTGTCATTTGTTTTTTTTTCAGAAAAATTTTAAAAAAGGGAACAGGTTGTCTGTAAGAGAACGATTATGAGAGTTAATTTAAAGTTTGAAAATTAACTAAAATCATTCATTCAACAATTCACGGGAGTATTGGCTGTCGTTCCATAAAATGATTATTCAGTCTTCAGATCTTGAACCCCTGTCGTAAATTACACGACAACGTCTCTTCCGCTCAGTTGAGGTGTATGATGTCAGCATCGTCATTGATATCATCGAGTATTTCGAAGCGTTGAAGAACTAGTCAAATTTACTTCAACTCTTCATAATATCGAGCAGTACAGTATTTCATACCCATTTGAATGATATAGCTCTAGTAGTATTATGATTTACGCCGATGAAATGAGTTGTTTCAGCATGACACATAGTTAACGCTCGTATCCGTACTGTATTTTACAGTATTGTACTGTATGTTCGACTTAAATACTGTGTACTGTTTTTTACCCTCAAATCTACTGTATTTTAATTTGTACTGTATTTTTACACCGAAATGTACTGTATTTTTCACACTAAAATTTAATACATAATTTTAAATCTGCAACGCTTCGTTTTTCGATCTATGGCAGTACAAGAACAATAACAACACGGAGCGAATGTTAATAAAAAAACAAAAACAACAACACACACAAATTTTTTCATTAATAATTCTTGTTCAGAGCGCGTCACAAAAATCAAGCGAAACTTTGATGATTAAAAAAAAAAGAAAAATGTCTCAACCAAAAAGAAAATATACTCTAAATCAAAATCATTATCAAAAACATCCGCTTCTCAAAAAATGTTATTATTACTTTCGCACATTTTTCAGTTTTCAACGAATTTTAAAATGCCCTAAAAAGGAAATAAAAAATAATTGAGTTTATGAACTTGCTTTGAACGATTTGTTTAGTCTTGTTAAGCCGTAGAACCGTATTGAGTAAGTTTTACATGGTACTCGAACCCGAAAATAGTTCCTATCCTCCTAAATCGTTTTACCAATTAAGCTATCCTGCATGTGAAACATACAAAAAATACGGACTACTTGAGGGCTGAAACACCTTGCGGAGGGATTGTTATTGAGAAATGACTACAAATGAACGCCGTAGGGCCCCAGCACAGCTGAACATGCTCGGTACTTATGTTTAGTTAGGCTGTTTTTTTGTGTGTCTCACATGTAGGATAGTTTAATGAGCAAAACGATTTACCCATATTTGGCTTGCTACGGGTTCGAGTCCCATCTCCGCGGTGGCTTTTTCGCGGTTTTCATTACATAGTTGTATTCGCATGTCATTTTTTCAATCTGTTTTCCTCGTAAGATGCTGTTGAAATTTATTTGCTTTTGTTTTTTATTCACTATTTTTAGAAAAAAGCGTGCTGTAAAATGTACTTGATTTTTACGCCAAATGTACTGTTTTTCGTAAAAAAATATACGAGCGTTACACATAGTAATACCATTTCTAATTTGATTTATATTTATTATTATATCGTTTATTTATACCCGGTTTTAACCTAGTTGCGGTCGTTCACCGGAGCGATTTATATTCATCTCTATGAATTCTTCCCCTTTAATTCTGTCGACGGCAAAGGATTTGGGAGAGTACCTTGTAGGCGGCGTTGAGCAATGTGATTGCGCGGTAATTGCAACAATCTAGCTTATCGCCCTTCTTGTAAACGAGACATATCACTCCATCCATCCATTCCTGCGGTAGAATCTTCTCCTCCCAAATCTTAGAAATCATCCAGTGCAGCGCTCTAGCCAGTGCCTCTCCTCCATGTTTGAGCAGCTCGCCTGGCAACTGGTCATTGCCCGCGGCTTTGTTGTTCCTCAGCTTGCCGATCTCCTCACTTATCTCCGACAGAACAGGGGCTGGGAATCTGTCGTCGGCTGAGCGTGCACCCAGATTGATTCCTGTACCGTTCTCTGTATCTTGTGCTGCGCCATTCAGATGCTCGTAATAGTACTGCTTCCACCTGTCGATCACCTCACGTTCGTTCGTGAGAAGGTTACCACTGGTATCTCTGCACATTTCGGCCTGTGGCGTGTAGCCTTTACGTGAGCGGTTCACCTTTTCATAGAACTTCCGTGTGTCATTTGCGCGGTACAGCTTCGCGATCTTGATCTTTCTGGTGGCGCTTTTTCCTCCGGAAAACCGTGTTCTGTATGTTCCGTGCCTGTCTGTATCGTTCCTCGTTCGCCCTCGTTGCAGCATCCTCGCCCTTGCTGCATTTTTCTCTTCGACCAACTGCTGACATTCGCCGTCAAACCAGTCATTTCCTCGATTCGATAACCTCGTACCTAAAACGGTTGTAGCAGTGCTACTCACGGCGGACCTTATGTTCCTCCAGCCGTTTTCAAGAGTCGCCGCGCCAAGCTGCTCTTCCGTTGGTAGCACTAACTCCAGTTGTTGCGCGTATTCCTCTGCAGTACGAATGCTACGTAGCTGCTTGAGATTGAGTCCCGGCGTTCCTGTGCGACGAGTGTTGTGCACCGTCGATAGTTTTGAGCGCGTACAGACCGTGACAAGGTAGTGGTCAGAATCAATATTGGCACTGCGGTAGGTGCGGACATTGATGACGTCGGAGAAGAATCGCCCGTCGATGAGAACGTGGTCGATTTGATTTTCCGTATGTTGATCAGGTGTTCTCCAGGTGGCTTTGTGGATATCTTTGCGAGGGAAGAAGATGCTTCGAACTAACATTCCTCGGGAGGCTGCAAAGTTTACGCATCGTTGACCGTTGTCGTTTGTTACCGCGTGCAGGCTCTCCAGCCCGATCACGGGCCTGTACATTGCCTCCCGGTCTACCTGAGCATTCATGTCGCCGATGACGAGTTTTACATCCCGCCGTGGACAGCTTTCGTAGGTTCGTTCTAGCTGCGCGTAGAATGCTTCCTTCTCGTCTCGCCTCATGTGGGCAGTGCACGTTGATGATGCTGCAATTGAAGAAACGGCCCTTGATCTTCAATACGCACATTCTATCACTGATTGGCTGCCACCTAATCACGCGCTGGCGCATAGTGTTGGACAAATCCCGTTCCTAGAACGTTGGTTGTGCCACAGCTCTGGTAGAAGGTAGCCGCTCGATACCCACTTTTCCACACCTTCTGTCCCGTCCAACAAAGTTCCTGCAGTGCTACGACATCGAAGCCGCGGATTTGAAGCTCATCATGCAGCATTCGGTCGTATCCTGGGAAGCCAAGTGATTGGCAGTTCCATGTGCCAAGCTTCCAATCGTAGTCCTTTGTTCGTTGCGTAGGTCTTTGCCGATTATTCCGAGTCGTGTTTCCTTCTTGATCGTTCGTAACATATGTTTTCCGGGCGGCTTGTTAGGTCTGCACCAACTTCCTGTCTCGCCGGAGGGCCATCGTGTTTAGAGTCCCACACTGACACAAGGACGGTAATCAGCCGCTCCTAACATGGAGAACAGACGCTGTTTCGAGCCGAGATGTCAGGTGAAAATTCCAAATATCTGCAGACAGGGTTACAAAAGTCTGTGAATATGAAAAAAAAAATCTGCAGTCAGCAAGCATGTCTTGCTGGCAGCAATTTCTCTATTAAGTATGACACGCAAAACTGACTTGGCGAGCAAAAAAAAAAAACAAAGGTCGCGGCAATTTCAAAAGTCTGTAAATTTGGACGAAATTCTGCGAAAAACTCGATTTTTGAAAGTCTGCAAAAATCTGCACAACAAAAAATGTCTGCAGCACTATACCTGAAATCTGCAAATTTACAGACAAATCTGCAGATCTGGCATCTCTGGTCAGGTCGCATCGTTTCGAATAGATAAAACTATATATTTGAAATAGTTGGTGGTCGAAACTTTTATAAATAACGAACAATGTTTAGTTATCCATGTTTACCAAGCCGTACACCCTAACAAAGACTACAATTTCGTTTACATTAAATCTCTTTGCATTCCGCATAAAATGGACGCGACTATTTAAACTGAGCCACTTCACACAATCGAAATTAATATTGAATCGACTTGCATTCTGTGCGGTTCGTTTGTGCAGTGGAAAAGGATTCTATGCTCATCAGCTTTCTGTGGGTAATGATTTTTATCGAAGTTCAGCTGATTTTTCCAATCGGGATGCTGAACGATCTCGATGATCGAGTGCTGAGTGATTTTTATCAGGGGTGACATTATGCATCCAAGTAGAATCTTCTTGTCCGTACAAAGCAAAGCAAAGTCATGGCATTACATTCCTTCTGTGGAATTTGGCCTATCCATTTCAACAAAATTCGCAGTCGATTCTTAGCGTTCAGGTTCTTCAAGGTTGGGGCTCAAACATACGACAACTGGTTTGTAAGACCACGTGCCCTATGCATTGAACCGCCAACCCTTTTCCGTACAAGGACTTGAATAGACCTCTATACTAATAAGAATATGAGGAACACAAAAGATAACTGCTTCCTAAATGTTCAAAACAGAAACTAACAGTGATTTCGACAATAGTTGTGTAGTCCTACGCCAATAGTTCGAACAACCCAAAGGACTATTCCTTGTAGTGTTTCATACTATAATCATTAGGGTGCCAATATTTTATGGTCATCTCTAGTTTCGTAAAGCGGTAGTGCTCAAAAGTTGAAGCACCTAAAAATCCATATGCGAAATTTAAGCTAAATCGGATAAAATCGAGAATGTCATCGCGAAAAATTTATTTTAGAAAATAGAAATCGACTCTGGAAATTCGGAAATTTCTGAGATTGTAAAATTCATTTTGATGTCAAATATTTTAAAATTGCTTTCAATGTCGAAATAAGACCAGATCTCGACATTTCATACAATTCTAAGACATTTGCTTTAAAAAAAAAATTCGATTTCGGAATTCCAGGGTCGATTTTTTCCAACGAATAAATTTTTGAGATGACAATAGATCTCGAGCTTTCATTCTATTACATTTGGCTTTCTAGAGTCGAGTTTCTTTAAAAAAGTATTCAAATTTTCGATCTGGATTTAGAAAAGTTAATTTTTGAAATTTTAGATCCCGGAGTTTTAAATTCTAAGACATTTGGCAGTGACAAAAATTATAATGAAAGATCGTAAAGTGAAGCTCCGTGAGATTGCTGAGATGACACAGATATCATATGGAAGTGTATTTACTATCCTTCATGAAAAATTGAGCATGAAAAATGTTTTTTCCAAGTGGGTGCCGCGATTGCTTTCGATGGAACAAAAACAGTAACGAGTCGATGACAAAAAAAATAAAAAAAAAATTGGAAAAACGTTGGAACCATTGTATCACCGTAAAAGGTGATTATGTTGATGAATAAAAAAAATTTTTGCAAAAAAAATGTTGTTTCCATTGTTAGTCTCGGGACTTATTGATCCATGTGTTATGTTGTGGGTTATAGGATTTATTACTTGTTAGGTTAAGTGTAATTTGCATTCATTCATGCCTACCATTTTGATGTTCTATATTTGCCATTTTCAGATTTCAGAATACAAAAAAGGAGGATTTATCTGAGTTATTTTAATGTTTCCGTAAAACAGGTTTTTAAACATTATTGAATTTTTAATCATTTCGAATTAGGTTTAACGCGGTAGTGCTGAAAAGTTAAAGCACATAAAAAAATCCTATGTAAAATTTGAGCTAAATCGGGTAAATGCTGGTTCTTCATTTTGATTTATAAACCTTTTGAAGAACTGTTCACTTGGTTGCAATAAGATCCTATAATGGTTTTCAGTAGACTTTTGTGTTTTTACAGTTTTAATGCGGGACTCACTCAAGAGAGCTACAAGTATTTTCTAAAATTGAAAATGAAAAATGAAATAATGTATGTGTATGGTGTTTGTTAAAAAATCGCGGAAAAACGCGATAAAATTGAAACGTATTCTCGGCAGCCGGCTACCCAAAGCAATAAACACTTGATAATATTATTCGAAATGCATATGGAAATGCAGAGGACTCCTCGGTTTCTAGTAGCAACATGCATTGAACTAACGATCCTTTCTTCCCAAGTAGATCTGCAGTCGGACGTGGCCGGCATCGGTACCGACCAGCAGGCAGGGATCAATGCGGTTTACACAATGTCAAACTACGTGCTATTGCTAAGCAAGTGGTTTCATAAAAATATTTGCAAAGCTTAATAGGTTCTGCTCAATAACGGAGTTGCAACTTACGAGCGTTTTTTAATGCTAATGCTAGTGCTAGGAGCATGCACTTGAAGCAAGTCTTAGGAGCATGCACTTGAAAAAGTCAGTTCGATCAATCATTTGAATATATTAGAGATTAATTTCGGACGATATCGTGAGAACGGAAAGACGATTTTTTAATAATAAAAAGATCTAACTGATATGATGCATAACTGATGAAATGGTTGTTATGATCAAAGTTTAAAGGCCGACTGCTTAAGCTCTAAGATTTTATTTTTTGCTCACGAAACCAACGATGCCGATTTGCCGCCCCAAATATGGAAAAATACTCGGATCATATTGAGCCACCAGGAAACATATCTGATAAGATTTATTTAGAAAATAACTGAGTTTTTTTTTTATTTAAAAGACATCTTTATTCAGGCCTATTTGCGTACAAGCTTTACGTGGCCGATTGAGCCGATTTTTTAAATAAAAAATTCTTTGTATTCGATCTCGTTGTCACCCTTTTTCTAGGGGGAGAGGAGCTTTCATTTCCCTCCTGCGAGGATTGAGGGGCACTTTGTTCGTGGCTCGTCTCGTCGTCCGTTGACGCATCGGTGGCATTGTTGATTTCCGTCTTCTTTTCGTTTTCCTTCTTATTCGCAGTCTTGATCTCGTTGCTAGTTACTGTAGAAGCGCCTTGTTGTACATTGGTTGCAGTTGCTGTTTAGTTAGATGGTGAAGGTGATTTTGAAACAGGAGCACTGCACTCACTAGTTTCCGTTGTTGAGCGGTTGTCCTTGTTTTTGTTTGTTTTGTTTGTTTTCGCAGTTTCAGTGCAAGGTTTGCCGTAGTGTGCAGGTTGTTCACAAAACTGACATGTAACCAGTTGATTTTCATACGTAATCAGCGTTTTACACGGATGTTTCCCGTCTTGATTAAAAATGATGTAAGATGGAATTGCTTTACGTAGTTGCATACGTACCACTCGCACGCCATTCCGGATACCCGGAAAAAAAATCCGCCATACTTCCCTTTCGATGGAAAGAACTTCACCGTACTGCGACATAGTTTCCCGAACATACTCATCGCTGGACTGCGGGGGAAGGTAATGCACGCGTACTTGTATGGCATTGTCCACCATGTGCACAGGAATTTTGTATTTAATGTTGTCACACTCAACGCTGTGCACCTCGTTGTTAACCGAAGCGAATGCTATTGCATCTCTTTCACGTTTGAACATAATGTACACACAGTTAGACGCCTTGTTGAATTGAATTTCACTTACATTATTAGCGTCTAGATTCATTCGTTCTTTAAGTAAGATTTCAATTTCATTTGCTGCTGGTCTAACTTTGCAACGCTTGAAATCTATACAAATTGAATTTGGTCTTGTAGGCCAAGTTTCAGGCTTTGTTAAATCGTATTTGCCCATTTCGTACACTCTATTGTTCACTACACTGTATTGTCTTTGTTTCTGTTGTCTCGACCATAAACGATTTGCGACTCTGTCTGACGAGATGCGAGCTCGAACTGAAATAACTGAGTTGTAAGCGCTCAAAATTATGACAGGATAAAAACTAACACGGGCGTAATTAGTTTTTCTTATTCATGTTCCTTTATATAAAACATTTTTGAAAACTTGTATTCTAAACAATAAATAAATCGTTTTCGAGAGCTGCTCAAAGTCAACCAGATAATTAAGTTGAAAAACGAGAATTAGCACCTTTGCCTTTGGTCCTATGTCCTTGGTTCCGTTAAGGTACTTTTGTACTTTCCATCCTTACGGATTTGTTTTATGAGAATCCTGAAAACTCTCGTTCAGATTGACCAATCACGAAAATTCAGTACGAATTGTTGTACGAACAAAATATGCAAAAACATTATCAATGTTGGAAGTTAGCGAATCGCCTACATCTCAATAGCATATATATATTTCACCATTTAAAGCCCGCTGGCCCATAGTGTCTCCGAGAGGACACATTTCTGTTCAATAAATACCTTCATATTGGCCAGTACCAGCTGCTGCTACTGCTGCTGCGTTACTAACAAATTACAAAATTTCATTACGGTTTCAAAAGGTGCACCGGGTAACGATTGTTTTTTGTTCCTTCGAAGGTAATCTCCCGGGAGCTGTGGGAACCGTGCGAGTTCAGACAGATTCCGTTGTTTATGGGCATACGACAATTAAGTTTCTGATGTGCCATATGAAATTAGCATTTGCAAAGCAGGTATCATGGTTTTGGAATAGGAGTGTTTCTAGTATTTTTTTGCATTCAGATTAGTTACGGTTTCATGATGTTTTTTTATAGAGGGAGTAGGAATTGAAATGAACGCAAGTCATTGTTTCGCATTTAGAATATGACGATTTGACAGCTAAAAAGAAAGAACTACCGGCACTGTGCTTAATCCACACATTAATATTTCTATTTTCCTGAAAATTGTGCTTTTGTCGAGATGAATTGACGAAATTTTGGTCTAGAAGAATTAGTATCCTTAGAAGAGTAGGTAGGTGGTTCAACAATTTTCTTAGTTCTTTCGTGAAATCAGAAATCCGTACATTTACATTCCCAATAAAAGTTCTAATTTGGTTTACGTACATCATAAATCGAAAATCATTATTTCCAAATGAAAACTGGAGTGTATTTTCAAGCGTGTGTGAGACTGTTTTAGCACCTACAAATTATTGAAAACCAATTGCACAAGTAATCATTTCCAGATTAGGCGATTCGAGCTGTTACCGGCATCGGCGTCGAGTGCACTACGGAGTGCCTTTCACAAGCGGTGTCCGATACGGAAACTGTAATCAGTTGTAATGCTTTGTATGCGTTGCACAGCAATTGACTCTTCTGGCTTTGCATATTTCGGCTATCGTTCGGTGCACTACTGCTTGTAATATTTTGGATATACACACCGGAAATGAAGAGCAGTTCGATTGAAAAATTCATCTGTTTTCAAAAGTTATGCTATCGTTTATCGCCAAAGAAGTGCGTTTGAGAAATCTTTAAACCATGTAAGGAATTCTTCGTAATCTGTGATGTTATCCTGGTGCTTGATACTGCTGATGTCCGTATAATGCTCAATGCCAACCCGACCCGGTAAGCATTCCAACAGGATCTGCACAATGTACCAAAATTAGCTCGGGATATTAGCATAGCAAATCATTAGGCTTAACTCCATCGTATTTTATGTTAGCCAGGCGAGCGAAAGCAGGGGCACAATTTGGAGAAATCGAAGTTTTGAGTAAATTTGAAGCCTATTTGTTGGCAAATTTAAAGCCAAAGAAAAAAACATTTTGGTAGAAACTAAAGTAATAGATTTTCAATTGAATTGTAAAACATTCCTAATTTTATTCCAACATCATTTTAAAAGATGTAATATGGATGTATATGAATATATAACAAATAAAACGACTTTGTATTCCTATTACAAAAGTAGATGAATTTTTCGGGCCAGAAAATGCTCATATTAATCGATAGTCCGTTTTCAAAACTACTGTTCAAAACAGTACCTAAATGGAGCACATTTGGTTCTATACGCCCGGATCGATTTTAACCAACTCTTTTTAAACGACCGAATGAAAAATCTAAGCCGAATCATATCGTTTAGCTGATTTTGACGATTATTGGTCAACCAATATCTTGGATCCTTGATACTGGCCTCTGGAGTTGTGTATATTTTTTTTGCATATTTAATGAACGGCTTAGATTTTCTATCGTCCTCCGGTTGATGCTGTACAGAGATATCTGAAGTTTCTTTCTTTTGATGTTGAAAAAAGGATCTGTAAATTTTCCTTGACTCGGCTATAACAAAAAGCATCCAACATCTAAAGGGTGATTTTTTGGCTGGTATCTTTTTGGCAACACTGTTCTTGTGTCACTGTCAAATTTGTTCAGTTTGGTCTGTAATTTTATTATGAATCGTCGTTTGTTCTGTAATTGAATTGGAGGAACATCCAAACTTTTATTGAAAAGTTACGTAGCTCATTTCTGGTTAAATGGATACGTCCAGTGTTGGTGATTGCCGAAAATTTGACAGAAGCTGCTATATTGCTATCTATATTGTATACAACATTTTCAATCTGGTAGAAGATGCTACAAGAACTCGAGTCTCTCAATGCATGAACCGTGAAAGAATTTTGCTACATTTCTTCGCTCCACTTCATACTCAGAGTATTTCACGCCCTTAAAAAAAATTTACAATCTGATAATGATCGTTGCTGTGTGGAATTTCCCAAGAGAGAATCGCAAGTTGACAATTAACCCAGAAAATCGAGTTGATGATTCAACTTGATGATTCTCATACTAGATTGTAATATTTCAAAACCCTTGTATGGAGTATTCACATACATTTTCATAGACACAACTTATACAAAGGTTATATGCACATAGTTAAAATAAGCAGCAATTGTAAAATTATTTTATAGCCATTATCAACTACCTGTATAGAATCGGATCGCGAAACGAGAATAAGCGACCGTTTGTTGCTTCAGAGAGGATCCCCACAGCAGCGTACTAATCTTTGATTCTCAGAAATGTCATCGAGAGAAATTCGCTCTCGCACTGGTGTCGATTCTATGTTAAATGAGCCATGCCGGGTTTTTGTTGTTGCGATGATTTCCGTCTCTCTTTGATGGCACTGATTCAATCGTTGCAGAGTTGCCAGTGAACGTTCTTTGATACGATAAAAACCATCCTTGGATACGTCAACAAGTAAAATTGCCGCATCTAGAAAGAAGACCAGCTAGAAACATTGCAAGAGCTACCAATGCATCTAAAAAACCACTGTTTGGGGTGGATTATGGGCCGGTGGCATTATTCGTGAAATACCGGCCGAAATGTTGGAGAGAGTAAGCCAAAATTGGACCTTGCGCATGGGCCATCTAAAACGGAGCCGCGGCTTACAATTGCACGAGATAATCTTGAAAAATTAAATTATATTGATCATTCTATCGATTCCAATAAAAATTTAATCAGTTTTCTCATTTTTTATTGTGTTTTCTGAAAATTAAATTCTATACCTCCTAAAAATCACCCTTTATAACAAAATATCATATGCTATTCGAAAATTTGACTAGAAAATCAATGGAATAAAAATCAAAAACCTGTTTTAATCGACCTAGTGGAGTGGTGATACCTCTCTCATAATACTCATATTCTCATCAATTTAACTCTTGGAATAAAAACAGGAAAGTTGGTTTGGACGTAAACTTGCATAACCTACAAATCGAAACAGATTTGGGAGAAAAGTAGAAAATTTTTTATCTTTTCTTTCACCACTATTTACGGTACTTCCGGAACCGGGTTCCGGGGACCGGTATATTCTATGAAGTTGCTTTGGCTCAGCAGTAACAGAAGGCATTCTTCATACAAAACAGAATTTTATGTGCAAATTGAAAATTAGATGACTAAAAAATCAATGAAATAGAAAATAAAAAAATAAGTATTACAACTTAGAATTGAACCAAGGATCACTTGATTTCAAAAAGCGTCCGTGTATCGATGGAGCCACAGAAGCACGTATCCGCTTGATTAGTCTATAGTCCCTAGCTAGCCGTGTGATCTTTTTTCTCCGCAGTTGTTTCAACATTTAGACGGGGAAAACGCAACAGGTAGCTGCAACAAGTATGGCGTCAGTTTTTAGATGCTCGAGGTATAATCAACGTCGACTATCTTGAAAAGGAAGTACCAACAAAAGTTTTTAGTTATTAATGCGTTTGGAGTTATTAATGCGTTTGAAGTATGGAATCGTGAAAAAACATTTTTAACCAAGACAATGCACCATATCATAAGTCAATGAAAATAATGGCCAAATTGAACGTATTGGGCACCGATCTGTTTCTTCGCCCACCATATTCTCAATAACCTAGCCCTCAGAGACTACTTGTCATTTGATGATCTGAGAGAGTCATCGCCGCAACTGAAGCCTATTTCAAGTCCATGGAAAAATCATTCAATAAGTATGATATAAAAAAATTAGATAATAAATAAAGATATTTTGCTCAAGAAATGTTGTTTTCCTAGTTAGTTCCTGAACTTTTTGGACGATGTGAAAGCAACCTTCTCTACGGCAGTATCGAACCGCACAGAGTGCATGTCGATTCGACACTAAATTTGGTTTTTCTGTGAGTAATTTTCTCAAATGCGAACGCACTCATTTAAGAGCAGAAATCATATGGAAATCGTGAACTTATGTATACGAAACCGTCATATCAATTAGAGGAATGACAATGGTTTGAAAAACAGGAAGAGTTAGACATTGTTCGTGGTTGAGTTGTAGATGTTCAAAACCTAACCACTGTCTACATGGTTTTACATCTATGTTTTGAATTTGTACCCAGGTATAGAAAACAAAGGCGCAATCCTACGTCAAAAGATTTTTAGTGATTTCATTTATATGAAGATAAAGAATAAAAAGGCGAGATGTGACAAGGTTGATTTTAGCAAACTGAAATCTTTTACTAACTTAATTTTCGCAAGAGGAGTTGAACTTAATCATCTCATCAATGCAAATCACTCGAGTCTCTGGTATGCCGGAAAGTACCGATAAAGGTCTTCTACCACTCACTATTCGAACCGACAAAAGAATAGTTATCAGAAGTTGTTACTTTCTACTTGCGGCTTCATTCTCGTACACAATTAATTCTTTACTATCTCTAATAGTGAAAAAGTAAAAATAGCATGATGGGTTTCCATCAGGTAGCGGTGAGTGAAGCGTTACTGAATACCGCTTACAACCTAGGCTAAACAGCCAGCACGCTGTGACTCTGGGGGCATAAGCAATAGTTTGAATGAACCTTTCATTCTGATGTTCAAATAGCTGTATAGAGACTGAGAAAAATATCCATACAGTGAAGAACTCAATGTGTATAAGAATGCTGTCGCAAGTAGAAACTGACAATTTCTGGTAACTTTTCTTTTACCGGTTCGTATAGTGAATGGTAAAAGACCTTTTTCGGTACTTTCCGGCATACCAGAGACTCGAGTGATTTTAAGCCCTTTGGTTGAAGGTCACTAAAAGATTTCTGCTTGCTCAAATGACCATTGTCACGCCTCACCTTTTTGTTGTATATCTTCACATCCTTGCTCTACCTTGAGTACTAGCATTTTATAATTTTGATTTGAATTATTATTCTCAGTTACAATAAAACTATTTTTATTGTTATAAATGATACTAATATTACTATTATTTTTCGTTAGAAATTTTAGGTGGGTAATTATCCACCTTTGGAATTTTCGGGTGGGTAGTACTACCCACCGTACCCACCTCTTTCACCGACCCTGCAGCTATGCAATTGCTTTGATGCTTAGTAGCTAATAGTCAACAAGTTTTCTTGCGAACTCCGTTCTGAGGTTCATGAATCAATCTTTATTCAAGAGTACAAGAATCAATTTTCATTTAATAAGTACAATTGTAGGTCAATAAAACGGGCGTTAGCGCAATCATCTTTCATTTGTCTTTATTTTAAATCAATTCCAATTACGATTTTAAGACGATTTCAGGATCCGGCTAAATGACTTTTTCGGCGAAATGGCAATCGGCGAAATGGCCCAAACGGCGAAATAATCCATTCGGCGAAGGAACCCTTTCGGCAAATTGGCTTTCGGCTAAACGGCTTTCGGCGAAATGACTCTGATCCGAGGAAAGCGTAGGAAAAATAAAACGTGTACTGGAAGATCGTCGTATGACTGAAAGAGATATTGATCGTGAGTTATGCGGTGTTTGCGTGCTTTCATCCGTAAAAAATTATCAGATTCATCATCATAACAATGCTGCATCGAACATAGCTTTTGCTTTCATCGCTAAGACACTGCACAGTGGTCCGAAACTTGAAATTAGAGTGACAAAAATATTTTCACTATTAAACATTAGTTTTTTGTAGTTGGTGTCTTCACAAAAGTTGTTTGTAGTCACACGGCGCTCCTTTTGATGAAGAAAGTTACTAGGGTGGTCCTCATTTAGTTTGAAATCTGATATCTAACTTTCTTAATTGAACTCAAAAATGATTTTGTTGTTCAATTTATTTAATTTTTTAACTCTAGTTCTTCATTTGATCGAGTTACATCAAATTTCCCGAGTAAGAGTAGGGTGGCTCCTGAAAAATCACTTTTTTTGTTCTAAGTTGTTTTGTGAAACGTTCTAAAACTTTAGGAGAAAATTGGAAGGGAGTTATTTTTTTAACTTATTTAAATTAGTTTTAAAAATACCTTCAAAAACTCAAAAACATTGCATAACTCCTAAACGCTTTAACGTATCAACATACTTCCTTCAGCAAAATAATAGTATCAAATTAGTTCTACAAGTGTTTCATACATTGTCTGTTCGAGAAATGAGACACACAAAAACTACAGCTGAAAACAATTTTTTTGTAAGTCAAAGCATTTCCTGAAACCCAAGAAAATCATTAGTTTGTTAAAATGAGTAGAATGTATTTATTCGAACCAAAACTCATTGTGCATCGTTTTCCGGCTTTTACAGGCTATTCGGTACACACGTGGATGAGAAAGAAGGGCCAGTGTCATAGGCGTCTTGGCACGATGTGGATAAAAATATTTGCATTTTACTAACTTGCACCAGCTTGTTGGAATCATGAAAATTTCTGTTCATAGATTTATCATGGCCAACTAGTTCGGAATAACCATATTACAGTATCTCTAATCCTCAGTTGCTCAAACTCAATTGAAATAGTTATTTTGGTAATAAATTGATTAAAATTGTTCTGCAATCTATTTTCGGCTGTAGTTTTTGCGTGCCTCATTTTTCGAAAGAACAATGTATGGAACATTTGTAGAACTAATTTGATACTATTATTTTGCTGAAGAAAGTATGTTGATACGTTAAGGCGTTCAAGAGTTATGCAATGTTTTTGAGTTTTTTGAAGGTATTTTTAAAACTAATTTATAAAAGTTAAAAAAAAATAACACCCTTCCAAATTTCTCTTAAATTTTTACCTTTCAGTAACCGCATAGAATACATTTTTATCGATCTGACATCTAATGAATATTGATATTTGAAGCTTGACTAGTTTTTGATGAAAAAATATTCATAACTTTTTACTGGTAGCTCATATGAAAAAGCTTGGTTGAGTAAAATTATGCACAATAATTAGTTTAACAACTCTTCTGAAGACAACTTTCCCGTAGAACGTTTCACAAAAAAAACTAGAACAAAAAAAGTGATTTTTTCAGGAGCCACCCTACTTTTACGCGATCAAATGAAGAGCTAGAGAGGTGCTTTTTTCAACAAAACTACTGCTCAAAATAAAATTTCCTACAACTTTATTGTACTACAAAATCATTTTTGATTTCAATTAAGAAAGTTAGATATCAGATTTCAATCTAAATGAGGACCACCCTTCATCAAAAGGAGCGCCATACGATTAAAAACAACTTTTGTGAAAACACCAACTACAAAAAAACTAATATTTATTAGTGAAAATATTTTTGTCGCGCTAATTTCCCGTTTCGGACCATAGTGCACTGTATTCGCCAGATCCTCGACAGCAATTTCTTGCAAAAGGTGTTGCCTAAAGATAACTAATCGATCGATATCACAAAAACGTGCTTAATCCACCTATCAGTGAGATGATACCTTTTTTTTATCAATTCGCATGTGTTTTTTTCATGAATATTCTTCGGTTTTCATGACAATATTTTAATGACCGTCGTTTTAAGCTGCAATTTGACATTTTAAACACTCATTACTCTATCTAAAAAGGTTACTATCGATTAAACTTTTCATGATATGTCGAAGTGAGTTCCACTTTAGAATTTACGGTAATTTAAGGTACTTCCAGAGCCGGTATTCAGGAACCAGCATAAACCAAACCGATTCGTATGGCCATATGACGAATAAATTGCAATAGTTTTGAGTCCAACTTTCAAACTTTTCGGGATTATCATCTTCTATATCGGTTTGAATTTTAAAAATTCATCCTCCTGTAATTCCAGAATCGGAAGTCAGCATTGAATAAAATTAATTAATTTTGTGTGGGATTATAAGTTTATTTTAATTTGAATTTTTTTCTGAAATTCGATTTGGCTTTATTTGAGAAAACGATAGAGCTTTGAGAAACGATTTGATACTGGAGCCGGAATTCGAAAATCGGTGTAGCCGAAGTCATACAAAGTCACCTGATTAGTTTACATTTGTTTCAACATGTTTAAAAATCAGTATAGACATCTTTGAGAAATCATAGTACGAGTTAAATTGTTGGGTGCCTTCCGAATCGAAAACTGAATACCACTAAAACTGAAATAAGTTTATTTGGTTGTCGACTATTCAAATCAGCACATCTTAGATGATTCTTAGATATCATTTGAATCTTAGATCGGTTCAGCCATCTACGAGGAAAATAAGTTACACAATTTTAATTTCGTTTCACATATCATCCTGTAGTTCCGGAACCAGAAGTCGGATCCAAACATAATTCAGGAACCTTGTTTAGGAGCATACGAATTTTCATATGAATCTGAGTTTGTAGAAAACGGTTGAGTCATCTTCGAAAAAAAGGTAAAAAATTGAGTGAAGTTATTTGTCACACATGCATTTGCTGATCTCGACGAACTAATTCGAATGGTATATGGCTGTTTTGTTCTTCCAGCATTTATTGCTGTAAGCGGTTTAAATCAATATAATTATGAAATTGTTCAGAATTCGGAAGTACTGTCATCTTTCCAATATGTCATATTCGAACGATTATGTTGCCAAAAACGAACCGTGCTAAAATTGGTCCGAAGCAAAATGTCATGAAAAATAATGCTGTTCACAGTCTTTTTGGTACTTAGAAACTATTGTATGTAACAGTATAAAAAATCGTATTTTACGTTGCTCCCAAGCCTTTCTTTGCCATACAGCGCTCAGAACTTCTACTGCTGGAATATGGAGGAAAAGTCGCTTACACAAAAAATTCGATATCTCCGTTAAAAATGGACGGATTTTAACAATTTATGGCTTGTTGGATAGCTATTACCGTGCGGAATCTAAGTCTGAAAACATATTTTGTTTTCAAGTTCAATTGTGACAGATACTGTCAAAAAACTGAAAATTTGGACATAAAACTTCGTATAACTCAAAAAGTAAACATCCGATCTCAAAACCATTCAATAGCGTTCTGGGTGACGGAGAGACCTTTCATTTGCGACTAGTTTGATCAAAATCGGTCCAGCCATCTCTGAGATCTCGACCTCTTAGTTGACAACACACATACAGACACACACACATACACACACACACACAGACATTTGCTCAGTTCGTCGAGCTGAATCGATTGGTATATGACATTCGGCCCTCCGGGCCTCGGAAAATTTTTCGAAAGTTTGAGCGAATTCTATACCTATTTTTTATATATATAAAAAAAGGTAAAAACGCGTTATATGAAGATAAACAATTTTATTAATGTACGTTTTTCCTACGAAAATGGTCAAAAAAGCACTCTATATTTCGTTGTTTCATTAACACAATCCAAAAAGGCCACGCTACACACTTTGTAAATTTATATTAATTGATTTAAGCTTTCCAAAAAGTATATGTATGTGCCTTTTGGTCTGCGACCCTGTTTCCTATTGGTAATTAAAGTTAGTGCATATAAAAGTTTAAATGTTAAATAACTTTTTAAGGAAAAGGCCAAACCGTGCACAGTCTTTAACAAAAATGTGTAATTTAGCGTTTTTAGTAATTGTCTCGAACATAATAGACACTGAAAATAATTGTGAAAAAAGTTATGTACAAAAAATTGATTTTAAGTAATTTCAAACGAAATTGCTTCATAAATCCAAAACTTTTTGCGTTAGACCTATAGCTTCTTCGGCAAAGTGTTTTCTCGTTAGAAGTTCTAAAATTTTGTAGAAGACATCGTTTTTCTATCTCTCAAGGGAAAAAGTACAGGTGTGTAATGTCAGAGACATAACTGGATGTCGTGAATACGAATATGACACGCTTTATTTATGCTTCCGAATTCGAATTGGTGATTGATCGATTGTTTGAATTGTGCAACTTTCCCCTCTTTCATTACTAGAAATTTAAACGATGCGCCTAGACTACATTACAGATTAGTTACATTAAACATTCTGAAACGCAATTAAATATTATGAAATAAGCAGTATAGTTCTTTATAATAAAAAAATGGTGGCTCTGAGAAGAAATTTTTATGAAAGCGAGATGAAGAGTGACGAGTTGAAATAGTTCAGCACGCAGACTATGAATTCTAAACCCATATTCCGGAACTAAGCTCTGAAACTTGAAGACGATTTTTCGCCATTACTACCAGAATGGGTTGTATAGAGTACAGTAAAGTAAAATTCCGCATAATTCTTTAGGAGTATTATTATGGTTCTAAAAAGAACCGAATAGAAGAAGTCTGGAATAAAGAACTGGAGCCTGAGTTCAAGAACTAAATTTAGAACCAATAACAGACTCAGAATCCAGTTTCAATTCTAGAACTGAAATTTCAAAACTCAAATCGGTTCCGGAATACAGTTTCAGAATCCAGTTTCAAAACGCAGGCTCTGAATTATAAACCTATATTGCGGAACGAAAATCTGAAACTAGAACTTCTCGTTACGACTACCGAAAAGCAAATGAGAGTTGCGACCTGAGCGTTTGAGGTTTAAACCACGCAGAAGGTGCACTCTCCGTCGCTACTGGTTGAAGGTTTAACTCCCACGACGTCTGCTTTCATCGAACGCACGAAAAGAAATGATCGATTTTCACCACGGTTCCCCTTTTATACGCACTCAGTTGAAAATATGTGCCTGACTACCTCAAAATCGTCGTCCTTGCGCGAAAAACCCAAGCGAAAGTAAAGAGTTTTCCGCATTGTTTTCAAATTTTGAGAAAACTTAATTTTTGTGTTGTTTTTGGTTATCTCACACTGTTCAAAATATTATCCTAAATTCCTGATCATATTTTTGATGAAATAGTGAAAGAATTATGTTGCTGCCATTAATACAAGTCGAGATATTCACGATTAAGTTCTGCCCATTCTTTCATATGGCTAATTTTGAAAAGGCACCCCATAGTAAAGTAAGTCGTATTCACGACAAAAACTTGTTGAAATGAACTTTTATCGTAGTAGGCTTTGCACATATTTTATTGTGATCAAATCACGAGGTACATTTTTGTGAATGAGTTCTCCAAAAGAACTATGTATATCGGATCAACGGTTTAGTAGCTAGAGAATTAAGTTCACGTTTTTGTCTATTCAAACCACTGTGCAATGCTGCACTGAACATAGCTTTTGCTGTCATCGTTAAGACACTGCACTGTATTCGCCAGACTGTGCTGCCTCTGCCGAATACTATTCCACTATTTTATTCAACTAACTTGGTAGCCTTTTTCGGTACTGATGCAAGCTAGTTATCGTATGTTCGAGCTTTGATCCGGAAGGTTTCTTAGTATCAATAATATCATTGCACTAGCTTTGTAACTGCCCGGTGCACTTATGGATCGTCTGTGAAGTTTGTTGAAACAAGTGCTAAAGCTTTCGCATCGGAATGTTGTAACCTGACCTAGCATTGCTTCCTTTATTTATAAAAGAATGACAGTTCCATGCAGACATGCCTTATTGCAAAAGAGAGCAAAATTTGATTCATATCTGTGCAAGTCGAACTTGCTTTCATCACCTTTCCAGGAATCTGGTTTATGGAATCGCCCCACTTCGACAAACCCAATTTGCGTCGAGATTCCTTCATCAGTTTGCACTAAATACTTAGTTTGATACGTATACTTTCCCGATAGAAAACTCTAGCCGGGTCAGAAAATTGTCCTTCACGACAAACAGGTTATCTTATGCAGTCAAAAAGTGATTAATGATGATCTGAAGGGGTTAGAGTGAAATTTCAACAGGTCTAGTTCAAACTGAAGTGCGCAACGGAATCAAAATGTTAAGACCGCAAAAACCTTTGGAATTTATGTAAAAAGCTGTGACCTGTTATTCTTTGGTCACAATGTTGTTCCTTTGGTCACTGAGTCCAGCTTGTATATATATATGTCAAATTTTGTAATATTTTTGTTTATATCAATTGTCAGTAAATGTATGAGCAGAATTTAAACGTCAATCGCATTTCTACTCCGTGTTTACATGTTTGAGTCACGTTTAAGTTTTGCTCCTCACGTTTAAGTTTTGCTCCTTTTTAGCCTAGGTTGGTGTCACAAGTAGGGTTTTGTTTAATTATTTATTCTATTTATTTATTTATTATTTATTTATTCTATTTATTATTTATTTATTTACATTTATTTATTGTTTATTTATATATTTAAAATCATTTATTCACACTATTTATTTATTTATATTATTCATTTATTTACATTCGTAAATTCATATATTTCTTTATACAAATTTGCTTAACAAATTATGAATATTTCGGTTAAAGGAAACAAGTGTAGTAGGTACAAATATAATCCAAGACACCAACCTGAAACACAAACGATAAATGATTGTAACCGTCATCTGTCCACACACTGTCATCGTCGTCATCATCGTAGCATAAAATGCGGGGGGCCGGCTTTGAAGGTGGCGGTGGGATTGGGATGGAAAATGGACAGCAAGCCGATAAAACCGCGGGAAAACCCTTAAGCAGGGGCTTATATTATTCTGATCCGGAGGAGTGAAGGTCGCAGCCGAGAGTCACATGCCAAAAGTGACAACGCGGTTCAGTTCGAAAAGTTTAAACTTGATCCAAAGAGATCACAATCCGTTTCGTGATAGAAATATTTTTCTAAGTGGATCCAAAGGGATCAGTATTTCGTGCCGAAGGTGCCCCACGAACATTTGATACGGGAAAAGTGCGATAGACAAAGTTGACCGGTTGAATTTGTTTGCCTTTAACCCGACGTGTGTGGCTTTGCGGTGAAACGAAAAATAGTGCGCGCAGTATCACTCTCCGGAACATAGGCCTTCGCTACAAACAGGCCGAGTTGCTGATTTCTTTGGAATTGCTGTCCCATCGCCCCGAAGTCAGTGCCGTCCCGCTCGTCGTCGCCAGGAACCATCAAGTCGACCAACGATCATCACGGCCGCAACGGATGCGCAAGTAGTAAAAAGTTTAATATTCAATTGTTTTTTTTATTACAAAATATAGTGCCTAAGATTAAAATTGTGCGGTCTTTTTATATGCAAGCTGTGTCGTCCATTTTGTTTTTCTATGTAACTTGTTTCCGCCGCAAACGATTCACTCAGTGACCACAGGTGGGAAGAAAAGTCCGCCCAAAAATAGTGAAGTGAAGATTCTCCAGGAGACCAACAAGGTAAACGACCCTGAACTGGTGGTCCGGTGCTGAAAAGCAGCCACCAGTAGTGTGTATCCAAAACGATACGTAACAGAGCACACGAAGATAAATTTCACAGAGCTTATCACTTTAGAATGAGCTAAATTTCTTGTCACGCCTGTGGTCAACAGGATTTAGTGTACAATCATGAAAAGTTTCCTCAAAGCCCAATAGAAATTACTAACAGAAAGCCTGGTCTGCCACGGCAAACATCATATAGCAGTAATCCTGCACCGAGAAATAATACACATGGATTATGTCTACGGTTGTAAGCATTGTAGTTCAGATTCTCAACTAGAAAATAACAGGCATGTTTTCTTGTAGCCACCAGTTTCATGGTATGTAGATACTCTCCGATAAGTTATGTTAGAGATCAAATTTCTAATCATCCTTTGGTGAAACACCCACTAGCCCTCAACACTCTGTTTTAAATTTATTTTTAAGCCTAATAACATTCTCGGCTTCCGCTCGGTTTGTGTTGACGTTCCAGAAAGCATATAATTCTCAAACAAAGACTCTTTCGTGTTGCTGTTTGTGACATCCGTCTAATATTGGGAGAGCTTCTCTGGCTTCAACCCATCAGAATCAGAATAAAATCGCAAATTCGAATTCGTTCGGGATTCAACGAACGGAGATTGGGCGATCATTGGCACTACGGATGTTTGCCACTGGAATTTTATGCTGCGATAGCAGCCGAATCGAAAAATTGACGACGCTTTGCCTCAATGGACGCACAAGAACCAGACCGGCAGACATAATTCAGCTTGACGACGCGCGATGAGCCGTCGATTCCTTGTCGAACGGAACGAGTCTCCCGGATGGGGATCTGATTTCGGTACATCCTAATCCAAACGAGTGTGCTAGCTAGCAGACTAAGGAGCAGCTAGTATGGGTTCCAGTGCACTAGAAAACGGAGTGCTGTTGGCGACCGGGGGAGGGGGGCGAAACAATGCGAAATGCATTATGCGTCCTGCAGTGACGTTCTCCGTAACCCAATTGATTGCATCGGTGAGTGTTTGGAATGTTTTCCGATCAAAGCTGCTTGTAATTTGATTTGCACGATGATGCTGCTGCTTCGGTTGCAGCATCTCCGGACCAGATGCTGGTCGTCTACGTTGGTCTGTTATTGGTGTTTGTCAAGTGGGATTAAGTTTTGCTCTGAGTTGTTAGCAAGATGCACTCCAGATGTAGGGTGCTGGTGCTATTTTCGTGTGTTTGCTATTGACCCTGCAATCATTTGAAACTGGTTGTCTAGCGAGGCCTATTTTCCGGCATTGATTGAGAATTGAAATACAAACAATTACTTCTCAATTAATACAAAATTGCGCGTTTCGCCCTACGTACGCTTACTCGTAGAATGAGCGGAATTTGAGCTCGGTCTGTAATTACTGAGACAAACGAAATCGTTTGCTTTGCAAAATTGTTATTATAGAAACGTAAGCTAGTTCGATCAACAGAAGTCATGTTGGATATTGCCCATTCAAGGCGAAGGAATGTTCGAATGTGTCTGCTTGGTGACCAATAATAAGTATGCTAGGAATCTTCGATGAATTTGATCAGTACACGAGGAATAATTCGTTGTGGAATGTCGTTGAGAAATTCCAGGAATGGTAGACAACTCGTCAGGCTTCACACTCTCCGATTTGGATGAAACTTTGAACATGTCTTCATTATAGTAAACCATTTGTTTTATATGGAGGATTAGGCCGATGCGGCTCAACACAGACTTTTTTAAAAAGAATATGAATTTTTTCATAAACCTAAGATGTGGGTTTAGAGTTCGCTCATATAATTATAAAATCTATTTTAATCCATCTAGAGGTGTAATGACGCCTTTCTCTTATTATTCTTAACATCATAACTATTACTGTGGAATTCGCAAAAACAACTGTTCATTGCAGTTCGTGCTCGCATCTCAGCCAACAAAGTCGAAAATCGTTTGCGGTCGAAGCAAAAGAAACAAAGACAATACAGTGCAGTGAACAATAGAGTGTACGGAATGGTCAAATACGATTTAACAAAGCCTGAAACTTGGCCAACAAGGCCAAATTCAATTTGTATAGATTTCAAGCGTTGCAAAGTTAGACCAGCAGCAAATGAAATTGAAATCTTACTTAAAGAACGAATGCATCTAGACGCTAATAATGTAACTGAGATTCAATTCAACAAGGCGTCTAACTGTGTGTACATTATGTTTAAACGTGAAAGCGATGCAATTGCATTCGCTTCGGTTAACAACGAGGTGCACAGCGTTGAGTGTGACAACATTAAATACAAAATTCCTGTGCACATGGTGGACAACGCCATACAAGTACGCGTGCATGACCTTCCCCCGCAGTCCAGCGATCAGTGCGTTCGGGAAATTATGTCGCAATACGGTGAAGTTCTTTCCATCGAAAGAGAAGTATGGCGGAATTTTTTCCCCGGCATCCGGAATGGCGTGCGAGTGGTACGTATGCAACTACGTAAGGCAATTCCATCATACATCATTTGTGGTCAAGGTGGGACACATCCGTGTAAAACGCTGATTACCTATGAAAATCAGCTGGTTACATGTCAGTTTTGTGAACAACCTGCACACTACGGTAAACCTTGCACTGAAACTGCGAAAAGAACATCTTCAACCAAAGACAAGGTCAACCGTTCAACAACGAAAACTAGTGAGCGTAGTACTCCTGTTTCACCATCAAACCAACCAACAACTGCAACCAATGTACAACAAGGCGCTCCTACAGCAACTAGCAACGAGCTCAAGACTGCGAACAACAAGGAAAACGAAAAGAAGACGGAAATCAACAACAAAACCACCGATGCGGCAATGGAGGACGAGACGAGCCACGAACAAAGAGCCCCTCAACCCTCGCAGGAGGGAAATGGAAGCTCTTCTCCTCCTAGAAAAAGAGTGACAACGAGATCCACTTCAAAACATTGTTTATTTAAAAAATCGGCTAATTCGGCCACGTAAAGCTTGTACGCAAATAGGCCTGAATAAAAACATCTTTTAAATAAAAAAAAACTGTTCATTGAATAGAAATAGGAAAGTTTGTTCGGAATTAATCTAACAAAATCTACAAATCCAGTTTACTCCGTAGCTTCGGAACCGAAAGTAGCATCCACAAACAAATTTAGGAATTCCGTATGAAACTGTAAGACTATTCCTTTGAACCAATAGTTTTGTGAAAATTGGTTTGGCCATATTAAAATAAGAAGTGAGTGAGATCCTTTTGAAGGTTTTTATCACTATTTCCAATACTTCCGAAGCAAACCTGCGTTTCTGTAACTTTTGTTTGTGTAAGTCAAACTAAACAGCATAAATCAGCAGTTTAAAACATGTAGTAGGATTATTATTATTATTGCTATAATTGACATCACTACACTACTGGCACAGTATTACTGCACTACCGGCTGTGAAAATTGCATTTACATCGCGAAGCTTGAAATTTCGATGTATGTTTTTTTTTTTAAATATATTTCAATTCATGAACATTCTTTTATTCTTTCGGACATCCGTAACGTTTCGTTTTCTATATAGCGTGTACGAAATAGAACAAAGCACGCATCGTTCGTGTTGTGTTTTCTTCTTTCACGTTTCACGTACCGGTGTTGTATTGTCATTCTATATGGCGGTTTGAAAGTTTTGACACTCATCGCCCTGTTATTGCGGAACCGGAGGTCGGATCCGGATGAAATTTCACAGTATTTTTTGAGACATTGTGAGTTTTAATTTAACCCTCCGTCTGACAGATATTTTTATACCTTCGGTCTGACTGATGGGTCTGGCCAGACCCCTATTCATATAAGTGTATTTTTACGCATTTCGGTGTGAATTAGAAGTGTATTTAGATTCATTGCTATACAAACCAGGTATATTTCGGTTCTTACACTTCTTACTTGTCATGGCATATGATTTTATGAAATCTTGTAAAAGTAAAGACATTACACGGAAAAATGGGAATAATAAAACCAATAATGTTTTTGAGCGTTTTGCTTTTCTCATGTAGAAAAGTTATGCAATCACTGTGAAAATCGACTTTTGAACCGAGGCCCGGAGGGCCAAGTGTCATATACCATTCGACTCAGTTCGTCGAGTACGCCAAATTTCTGTATGTATGTATATGTGTGTGTCTGGCTGGACCCATCAGTCAGACGAAGGAATAAACCAATATTTGTGAAATTTTTTTTTCATTGCAAAAGGTCATGTATGATTTTAAAAATAATATTCCTAAACATGAAAAGCGGGAAAATTTCTAAACGTATTAATTTCGAGTATGAGATACGATCTTACAGCACCAAAAACTTTCAACGCGTTTATCTCAGAACCACGTTTTTTGAGCTGGCCGGAAACATAAGTCAAGTAAATCTTGACCAATCGATTCAAAAAGGGTACGTAGGGTTTTTTTTTAACATTGTGAATATTTTTTTTTGAACAATTTTTTTATGAATACTCTGATTACTCTCTCTCTCTCTAACTCTCTTCCTCCCTCCTCTCTCTCTCTCTCTCTCTCTCTCTCTCTCTCTCTCTCTCTCTCTCTCTCTCTCTCTCTCTCTCTCTCTCTCTCTGGGTTTCAACTTCCTCTCGAATCCGACTTCCGGTTCGGAAGTTATAGGGTGATGTGTGTTGAATATTGTACACCATCACTTAAACCGGCGAAACAAAAACCATAAAAAATGATGTAAACTGGACTCAAGCCGTCAATCTTAAAGTCAAATGAAAGGTCTTATGGTCCTACCAGAAATTACTGCATATTTTCGGATACAATAAACATTTAAATCGTCATTTAGAGTGCGAAGAGTCAAAAAACCGGAAGTCGCCTTATTGGATTTCAGAACCACCTCAAACATTGTTTTCTGACATCTACTCATCAATTCCGTTCCAAAAATACCCATTATGTAAGGGTTTTCAAGGAATATTAAGAAACCGGAAGTCGTCATATTTAATTTCAGAACCACCTCAAACATCGTTTTCTAACATCTACTCATTAATCCCGTTCCGAAAATATCCATATTCTATGGGTTTTCAAGGAATATCAAGAAACCGGAAATAGCCATCTTGAATATCAAAACTACCTCAAACATTGTTTTCTGACATTTACTCATCAATCCCGTTCCGAAAATATCCATATTGTATGGGTTTTCAAGGAATATCAAGAAACCGGAAGTCGCCATATTGGATTTCAGAACCACCTCAAACATCGTTTTCTGACATCTACTCATCAATCCCGTTCCGAAAATATCCATATTGCAAGGGTTTTCAATGAATATCAATCAACCGGAAGTCGTCATCTTGGATTTAAAAACCACCTCAAGCATTATTTTGAGACTCATCAATCTACTCATCAATCCCGATCCAAAATATCCATGTTGTATGGGTTTTCAAAGAATATCAAGAAACCGGAAGTCGTCATCTTGAATTTCAAAACTACCTCAAACATCGTTTTCTGGCATCTCATCAATCCTGTTCCGAAAATACCCATATTGTTAGGAGTTTTAAGCAATATCAATAAACCGGATCTAAGCCGCCATCTTGGATTTCGAAACGAGCCCAAATATCATTTTCTTGCACTTGCGCGGTTTTAACAATAATCACACAAAACTTTTTTTACGAAGTAAATTCCGAATAACATAAACATTTTTTTACGAACCAAATCCCAAATAACGTAAACTTTTTTTACGAACTACCTCTTTTTACGAACCCCCGTTTAGTTCGTAAATGGAGGTTTTGGTGTACAAGAGTGAACAGTGATTAGTCCTCCGTCGAAAATATTGCGTCTTTCTTCAACAACATCACGGTCCAAAACCCATCCTTTTTTATAAATTGAAAATTAGTGTTATATACAGGGTGTCAAACGAAAAACTTAGAATTTAAAATTCAATAATAAAAAAAAACGGTTTGATAGATTTCAGTGATTATACATTTATTTGAAATTTTATGAAAAATAATTTCGTCCAAATGACCCCCATGGCTGACTTGGCAGTAGCCAATCCGATCCACCCAATTTATGAGTACATTTTTAATTGTTTCAGGTCTCATGTCATCTACTTGGATTTCATGCTTGAGGTCATCAATTGTTTCTGGATGGTTGGCGTAACATTTATCCTTTAACTGCTCTTTAAAGAAAATAATCCAGCGGCGTCAAGTCGCAGCTTCTCGGAGGTCAATTCACATCATCATTTCTGCTGATCATTCGATTTTCAAAGATTGTTTCGTTGGCTATGTGGCTCGTAGTGCCTTCATATTGGAGCCAAATATTATGAATCAACCTTTTGAATAAATGTATTAGCATTGAAATATATAACACTGTTTTTTTTTATTATTGCATTTTTAAATTCGAAATATTCTGTGGGACACCCTGTATATTTAGTGAAGTTAACATGTCGAAATTCTTAACAAGTATAAAACATTTTCGGGAAGTATTGATTCATTACTTTGTTTTGAAAAAAAAAAATAGTTTGCTGAATATCATCAAATTGCATGTTTCATCGGTAGCCGTGAAAACCGTGAATCGACTCTGGCCTCACCCTTGGCCCCTTCCAATTATCATTTGTTTGTATCGATATCTCACACACAGTGTTTTAAGTAATTTTCAAATCAGAAAAATTATCAATCAGACAACTCACTGAAAAAAAGTTCACTACTGAGTTTTTGCAAACGCGATTCTCTTTGAAACTGATCTCACGTGGCAAAAAATCAGCTCACTGGCGAACACTCTCCTCGATGATATTTAAGAATAAAGTTCGCATATTGAATATATCTGATATGCATCTCGAACGGAAGATTTTAGGGAAATGAATTTTCATAACCGTTACATTTCAACTCGATGGATAAACTCGCAAATGAAAAAAAAATGAACCTTTCTGAAAATGTTCAGAGCGCGTAGGGTGGTTGAAAATTTTCCACTAAATAAGTCGCCAATTGCTAGATCATCGATAGGTGTTTGGCGCATAACAAGTTGCATAAGTGTTTGGCCGTCGAAGAAAGGAATACTAGATCGTTAAAAGAGTCTTTTGGCGCGCAACGAGTTGTTTTGTGTGAATTTTTCACATGCATACATGATTCATGTTATTTGTCATTTCGAGCCACGTACTTAATTGGATATCAAAATTATTGCTCGAAAATGACTCAATAACGGAAACCGCTGTAGGCAGGAGAAAAAGTTCTGATATCGTATACCAGTTGATGGATTGTGTGTAGTGTGTAATGGAGTTAGATAAAAAATATTGGTCATTGTGAGCGCGAGTTTAACAAATTAGAAAATTTTTAAATGAATCAATGAAAAGATTGTTCTGTAGAAGCGCTAATGTCCAACTAATAGAGTTTCCTTGCATTTTGCTTTCTAATGATTTAGCGCACACAATAAGTGACAATTAGATATCAATGTTCAATATGATTATCATAATGGATTTATACTGCCATTTTATATTTCATATTCTGAGGATAATGTTCTAATTGGTAAGATCAATACCTAAACAATATCCACTTTATTAGAGCCCTAAAGTACGCGTGGCGCTGTTTGGCAACTTGAATATACGGAACAAATTCTGAGAAAAATTTCTCGCTGCTTAAAAACTTTATTCTGTTGCGTCGGGCAAACATTCAAGTATGAGTAATTCCTTAAAACGGACTGTTAAGAATGCTTTGTATGTATGTGTTAAGTTTATCAATACAAAATTCTGGTTAGTGAGCTTTTTTATCCATTACCGAAAGCAAGAATCACATCTGGAAGAGAAAGCGTGACACCTTATATCCATTATGTCGAAGCCATTAGAGTGAGATTCTTTATAGACTCAATGGATGGGATGACAATCTGTGCATTTGCTTAATTATTTGCTTAACAGAAGTATTTCACATTTTCACATTAATTTTTGGTGATATTGCTTTTTTGAGCTAAAGCGAATGTATGTCGAATTCCGTTGGTTGTAGGTTAAGTAATCAGAAGAATAATGGAGATAAACGTTAACTACTTAGTCGTTTACCAATCCTGCTGTCCGAAAATATAAATTTGAACAAATAATTTTTGGGAGAGACGAAGTTCAACGGGTCAGCTAGTCTATACACACACATATATATATATATATATATATATATATATATATATATATATATATATATATATATATATATATATATATATATATATATATATATATATATATATATATATATATATATATATATATATATATAAATGCAGAGATCATTCTTTGTAATCGCATCACTTGAGAACGGAAGGACACATTCACAAGATTCAAGCGTACAATAGTGAAACTATTCACTGCCCGTATAGAATCGGATTGCAAAACGAGAGTTGCATTAGAGCGAATCCTTAAAGTAGCGTACTAACTCGTGATGCTCAGACAGGTCATCGAGAGAAAATCATTCTCGCACTTGTGCATTCTATGATAAATGAACCATGCCGGTTTTTTGTTGCTGAGATGATGGCACTGATTGAATCATGTGAAGCATTGCTAGAGAGCGTTCTTTGATACCATAAAAGCCATTCTCGCTGAGAAGAATGCTCAAATTGGTAAGATCAATAACAACTTAAAATGTAAGCGTCTCTTCTCCAAGTCACCAAAAGTTCCTTGGTATTTAAACTTATTAGAGCTCTAAAGTACATGTGGCACTTTTTGGCAACTTGAACGTACGGAACAAGTTCTGAAAAAAACATAATCGATGCTTGTAAGCTGTACACATTTTCACATTATTTTTGGTTGAAGTTTCTTTTTTTGGGCAAAAGCGAATGTGTATCGAACTCCGTTGATTGTAGGTTAAGTAATCAGAAAAATATTGTAAAGAGACGTTGACCACTTACACACTTAAAACCATTTCTTGAGCTCGGCATAATAAAATGCCGAAACTGATCAGCAACACGTAAATTTGCTGATTGCTCAGTAATCAATACCCATATTTCTGAACTTCGTTAAATGCATTCACTGATATTTCGGTAAAATGCTTCACTGGCATAATTGTTTGCTGAATTTATCAGTAATCAACAGATATGCCGACATCAGCAGAGACGTTTGCCGAGATTTCGGAATATGCGCTAGCTGTTGCCGAGATTCAGCACGACAGCTGTCATTTATTGCCGCGTTACATTTTCGCTTCGCATTGCGCGATTATTTTCTGATGAAATCTCTAGTGAAAAACGTGATTAATCCACCTAGCAGTGAGATGATACCTTTTTTATCAATACGCATGTGTTTTTGCATGGATATTCTTCGGTGTTTTAGTTCTCATGACATTATTTTAATTATCGTCGTTTTAAACGGCAAATTGAGATTTTAATCACTCATTACCCTGTAATTTCGAATCTGTAAATCGTATCGAATTTCAATCTTAGCGTGTGACAATCGATTGAACATTCCATGAGATGTCGAAGTAAGTTCCACTTTAGAGTTTTTCGTCATTATTTATGGTACTTCCAGAGCCGGTATTCAGGAATTAGCATAGCCCAAAATGATTCGAATGGCCATAAATTATTACGCCAAACAATTTACATGAAACTCATCATCTGTAATTCCAGAATCGAATAAAATTCACCGATTTTGTATGGGACCTTAAGTCCTGTAATATTTCTTTTTAAAGTTCGATTTGGTCTTTCTTGAGAAAATGATTGAGCTTTGAGAATCGATTCGATACTGGAACCGGAATTCTAAAATCGGTGTAGCCGAAATCAGTTAAATTCACCTGAGGAGTGTGTAGACATCTTTGAGAAATTGTAGTGCGAATTAAAATTTGGGGGTACATTCCGAATCCAAAAACGAATACCGCTCAAACTGAAATAAATTTATTTGGTAATCGACTATCCAAATCTGCAAACCCGATAAACCTGATTAATTTATGTGAAATGGACATTTTTATACTAATCACCCTGCATTTTCTAAACCAGAAGTCGGATCTGACTAAAAAGTAAGAGGTTTTATAGAATTTTAAGACCTCTCATTTGAATCATAGATGATTCTTAGATTTCATTTGAATCTTAGATCGGTTCAGCCATCTACGAGAAAAATTAATTGCATTATTTTAATTTCGTTTCACATATCATCCTGTGGTTCCGCAATCAGAAGTCGGATCCAAACGTAATTCAGGAACCTTGTTTGGGAGTATACGACTTTTCATATGAATCTGAGTTTGTAGAAAACGGTTTAATCATCTCCGAGAAAAATGAGTGAAATTATTTGTCACACACGCATTTGCTGATCTCGACGAACTGAGTCGTATGGTATATGGAAGTCATGTTCTTCCAGCATTTATTGCTGTAAATAGTTTAAATCAATATAATTATGGAATTACTTCCAACTCGATAATGCTGGTATCATCTGGTTTACATATGCCATATTCGAAAGATTATGTTGCCAAAAATGAACCGTGCTAAAATTGGTCCGAGGCAAATTGCCATAAAAAAGGATGCTGTACACAGTCTTTTTGGTACTTAGAAACAATTATATGTAACAGTATAAAAAATCGTGTTTCATGTTGTTCCCAAGCATTGCTTTTTCATACAGCGCTCAAAATTCCTTCTACTGGAATAAGGCTTACACAAAAATATCGATATCTCCGTTAAAAATGGACGGATTTTAACAATCTATGGCTTGTTGGATAGGTATTACCGAGCGAAATCTAAGTCTGGAAACATATTCCGTTTTCAAGGTCAAATGTGACAGATACTGTCAAAAATCTGAAAATTTTGACATAAAACTTCGTATAACTCAAAAAGTAAACATCCGATCTCAAAACAATTCAATAGAGTTTTGGGTGACGGGGAGACCTTTCATTTGCGACTAGTTTGATCAAAATCGGTCCAGCCATCTCTGAGATCTCGACCTCTTAGTTGACAACACACATACAGACACACACACACATACACACACACACACACACACACACACAGACATTTGCTCAGTTCGTCGAGCTGAATCGATTGGTATATGACATTCGGCCCTCCGGGTCTCGGAAAATTTTTCGAAAGTTTGAGCGAATTCTATACCTATTTTTTATATATATATAAAAAAAGGTAAAAATGGATAATCTTCGAAGAAGCGTGGAACCACTTGCAAGCAAAAATATTGAATAAATATAGTGACATGCTTCGCTTTATAAAAAGCAACTTTATCAGAGCACTCGCGATTATAAGGGAAAAACACCCAACACGGGGCTCAAAGCGTCCTGGAGACAAAATTATGAGGGATATGCTAAAAAATAACCCAATTCATGGAATAATTCAATAGATCAAAGTAAGTTTATTTGAACAATACCGTATATGCATCATTAAATATTGAAAATTTATTTTTATTTTCATATTTCCAGCTCGACTCAAGGTGGCCGCATCCGGAAACGCCACTGTTGGTAGTGATGTCTGAGGAATTTGCCGAAGGAGACTGCTCATTAGTTTAGAATGCTTTGTATGTATGTGTTAAGTTTATTAATACAAAATTCTGGTTAGTGAGCTTTTTTATCCATTACCGAAAGCAAGAATCACATCTGGAAGAGAAAGCGTGACACCTTATATCCATTATGTCGAAGCCATTAGAGTGAGATTCTTTATAGACTCAATGGATGGGATGACAATCTGTGCATTTGCTTAATTATTTGCTTAACAGAAGTATTTCACATTTTCACATTAATTTTTGGTGATATTGCTTTTTTGAGCTAAAGCGAATGTATGTCGAATTCCGTTGGTTGTAGGTTAAGTAATCAGAAGAATAATGGAGATAAACGTTAACTACTTAGTCGTTTGGTAGTGATGCCTGAGGAATTTTCCGAAGGAGACTGCTCATTAGTTTAGAGAGATGTAATAATTCTCATAAGACCGGAAATACTGTCAGCATTTAAAACTCTTTGCATGGTTTTTACAGTATTCGGTATCAAATGCGAGCCTTCCGACAAACTTTTTAAAAATTTTTTTTTATGCTACATGTTTTCAAGTAGAGGTTTTAAGCACTACTGGGAACAAATTTGTAAGCCTCTTTTAAGTGTTAATAAAAAATTTTTGATCCTGAATGGCGTGTTTATAATGTTGAGAAATTACAAACAAAATTTATTGACTAGATTTTTAATTACTGATGATTCGGTAATTTATTTTTTTATTTTTTTGTTTTATTGGATTTCCGAATATTCAGTGAACGTTTCACTAAGCAAACAGTAAATCTTATGCTGACGATTTCGGCAATATTTGACGTTTGTCAAATTTGAGGGTGCCGAGACGCTCAGTAATTTTATTTTTGCCGAGATGATTGCTGATTACTCGGCTGTGCGAATCTCGGCATTTTTTTGCCGAGACTCAGCTAAAAAATTTTCGTTTGACAATTTTGCTCTCCGATCACATCAATGCGAACAAATAATTTTTGGGCGAGACGAAGTTCGACGGGTCAGCTAGTAGTAGTTATAATGATAATAGAGGTTCTCCCTTCTCCTTTCTCTTGTCGAGGCTAAGAATAATCTTCACTCACAGGTTCGATACTAACATCCGCCCGATTCTCCCGACCCGCCTGTCTACTCTCTCTATCGAAACTAAGAAGATCTTTTCGCTGTCACTAACCTTCTCGCTCCTCCTTCCCTCGTCTCTTCACCATCTCGGTGTCAACTAATTAGATCTTTTGTCGTTCTTAGTCGATTCGTTCCCATACCCCCTTTTTAACTCCGTTTTCCACAAAATTTACTTCTTATGTTTGTTTCATTCTCTTCGGCAAAATCATCATCATCGCCCACGGAAAGCCGCCTCAGTCGATGACCAACATGCGGGCCACCCACCGGGTCTTCGTAGTCAGGGGGTATTTCCCGCGGACCCACATGGACCGAAAGATGCGGCCAACATAACAGTTCGGCTGAACAGTTCGTATCGTTTAATAGAAACACACATTTTTTGCCAAAATTCGTTTTTATTATTCAACATAATTGCCATCAGAGGCGATACAGCGATTATAGCGATCTTCCAACTTTTCGATACCATTTTTGTAGTACGATTTGTCCTTTGCCTCAAAATAGGTCTCAGTTTCAGCGATTACCTCTTCATTGCTTCTAAATTTTTTACCAGAGAGAATTCTCTTGAGGTCTGAGAACAGGAAATAGTCACTGGGGGCCAAATCTGGAGAATACGGTGGATGAGGGAACAATTCGAAGCCCAATTCGTTCAATTTCAGCATAGTTATCATCGACTTTTTTTTTTTTTTGTTTTAATTATAGAGGCTTTAACATTTTAGGTCATTCGCCTCTTCGGACCAGAAAATCTTTCTGACCCTATGTGCGGGGTTGGGAATCGAATCCAGGCGGGCTGCGTGAAAGGCATCGACTATCCCATCACGCTATACCCGTCCCCTTATCATCGACTTGTGACACGGTGCATTGTCTTGATGAAACAAAACTTTTTTCTTCTTCAAATGAGGCCATTTTTTTGAAATGTCGTCCTTCAAACGCGCTAATAACGCTATATAATAGTCACTGTTGATGGTTTTTCCCTTTTCAAGGTAGTCGATGAAAATTATACCAGGCGAATTCCAAAATACAGACGCCATAACCTTACCGGCCGATTGTTGAGTCTTTCCACGCTTTGGGTTCGGTTCATCGCGTGCAGTCCACTCAGCTGACTGTCGATTGGACTCCGGAGTGATGGAGCCATGTTTCGTCCATTGTTATATATCGGTTTTATTTCGATATAACAGCTCCAAACACTGCTTAGAATCATTAATTCGTTGTTGTTTTTGATCGACGCTCACGCGGCACCCATTTTGCACAAAACTTTCTCATATCCAAATATTCGTGAATAATATGTCCAACACGTTCCTTTGATATCTTTAGGGTGTCAGCTATCTCGATCAACTTCACTTTACGGTCATTGAAAATCATTTTGTGGATTTTTTTCACGTTTTCATCGGTAACAGCCTCTTTTGGACGTCCACTGCGTTCATCGTCTTCGGTGCTCATATGACCAGTACGAAATTTTGCAAACCACTTACGAATTGTTGCTTCGCCCGATGCAGAGTCTTTATAACACTCATCAAGCCATTTTTTGGTATCGGCGGCACTTTTTTTCATCAAAAAGTAGTGTTTCATCAACACACGAAATTCCTTTTTTTCCATTTTTTTTTTCACAATAACAAAAGTAGCTTCACTCAAAATGCAATATCTCACAAACTAATAATCAGACAGCTGTCAAATTTATACACGTATCTTTTGAAGGTTGGTACTAACTGAAAATGGTATGGATTTAATTCTAGTGGCGCCCTCTCATAGAAACGATACGAACTTTTCAGCCGATCTGTTAGATATTCTCCAACACCATCTGATTGACTTCAAAGTCTTGGCATTACATTCCTTTTGTGGAATTTGGCCTTTCTGTTTCAACACACTTCGCAGCCGATTATTAGTGTACAGAATCATTGCATGGCTAGTACTATGGATCCTACTGACACTAATGTCGTTTTTCATTGATTCAACTCGCTCGGCGCCAGTGTGTTGCCCTGACAGTTGATCCATGAAACGGTTTTGTAAAGTTTGGTTTGCACGGTTGCTGCTCTGAAAAGAAAACGGGTGCAAAATAGTTGCCCGCGAATTGCCCCGAGTGCATTTTTTTCGTGCGGTGCAAATCAATGAAACACAGTGCACCTGTTTTGATTGCCCAACTGCACGAAAAGTGCACGAATCGAGCAAAACACTCCACGAGTGTTCTCAGTGAACAACGACATAAGAATCCTTCCAGGTCGGAACTCGAAGATACGAAAACTGGCTTGTGAGACTTGCTATATTCATTTCACCGGCCACTGCAGATCGTCAGCTGAAGGCTGGATTTTCGAGAACTCGCGACCCTGATACGCCATTACCTAAAGATATTATTCTAGTTTTAAGTTAGTGGTTAATTAAGATTAGAAAATACCCTTGTCATCTTCGAGCTTAATCAGTGTGCCTTAAAATTATATTATGTTATTGAATGAAAAACAAATAAAAAATGATAATAAAAACATAAAAAAGCTGACTAGAAAGTATTACTCAATTTAGAGTGAATATCATACGCAGAAGTAACAGAAGTTTGTGTTAGACACAGGCAAAATGCTGCGCTCCTGTTACTCCTATGAATCAAATTCATGCTAAATAGCATTTTATTGGACTTGATCTTGATAGTGCAATGTAATCAGCTCAGCTGGAATTCAAACAGCCTTTCGTTGCTAAAATTACTTCGTATTATAATATCGCAGTCGGTATTTCTCTGTTGCGGATTTTTTAGGCAGAAATTTTTTTTATTGATAAGAATATAATAATCAAATCTCAAAGCGAATCATTACAGTTTTGAACTGAACCGTAGTGGAAATTCAACATCGAAATATCACCGGAGACTCTTCTATCTATTCCATAATCTCTTTAGCAATAATTCTGTAGGTGAAAAGTCGTCATCAGGTTTTGCTGACACAAAAAATATAGTTATGAAAAATGGAAAATAGCTTCACGAAGGGATAGCTTCAACAGATGACAGTTGAAAAAGAAAATGTTTTGCTTTCGAAGGCAATTTCTTTGAATAAATGGGTTATGAAGCTGTTACTTGAATGGCACACCTGGTAGATTCGCGTATTTGAAAAATCAATCAGAACGATGCTCCGAATTTTTTTTCTCACTTCACTGGATGGGCACACATTTACGTATTTTGTTCGTAGAAGTATTTCTTTAGGATGAAAATGCATGGTAAAATAGGAGAATAATTATTTTTCAGAACCCATACCATACTTTGCATTTTGATTTTCGGTTTCGTGAAGTACACCTCCATATAGAAAACGAAGATGTGTTCCGCATCATAAACGACCGAGTGTAAATTGTATGAAGGGATGTAATGATGTTGTTGTTTCAATTTTAAAACCCATGGGATAGGAAAATCCCATTCTTTATGTGAAAATTAGGAATCGAATTGGTTTACGCAACAGAAATCGGTTTCATTCGAGTACTGAATAAGTAAACACTCACAGCGTTAAGTACGAGTGAATTCATGATATATTTATGCAAACAAAAATTACTTGCTTTCAATTCGGTTCGTGAGCAGCTTTTCCGGCAGGAATCGAAGCCATATGCGGCTTTCACAGCATGACATATGATACGTTGTGACAACCTGTAGCGAATCGGTTCGTTTAATCCATTAATTGCACGTAAACAGGCACTGTACAAGCGAGCTTCTATGGTATCGAGCAAAATAATGGTAAACAAAAAAAAAAGAAACAATTTGATTTTAATGAGACTCATTCATGGTGCGCTTCCATGCTGTGACATCGAGAATACATTAATTCACGCGGGGTCGGTACCAGTACGGAAATCTTCACACAGCATGTCATATTCAGGCAAATTCCGATACGCAATAATCCACTGACAAGGCTTAAAGAGTCCGAAATACGGTGATACACTTTTGAGTACCTATAATCGATCGGTCGTGGCACGCATCCAGAATAAATTATAATGAATTCAGTTAATTTCGCCACCCGGTTGAAAACCACAGTCATCCACTCAACACTCGTCATTAAAACGAGACCGTTTGTGCTGTCGACTTGTTCCGACCTCTTGAATGTTGAAATTGAATTGACAATTTCGCCAAAAC